>NC_070620.1:19066969-19370000 GCF_027172205.1 Podarcis raffonei | reverse complement strand
GCCAGTACTGAAAAGGCCCTGGCCGTAGTTGAGACCAACCTAACCATCTTGTGACTTGGGACTTCCAAAATGTTGTCATTTGTGGACCTTAAGGTCCTCCGCAGGGCATACCAGGAGAGGCAGTTCCATAGGTACGTGGGTCCTAGGCCACATAGAGCTTTAAAGGTCAAAACCAGCACCTTAAACCTGACCCTGTACTTCACTGGGAGCCAGTGCAGTTGGTAAAGCACTGGATGAATGTGATCCCATGGCAAGGACCCCGTAAGAAGCCTCGCCACGGCATTCTGCACCCCCTGTAGTTTCTGGGTTAGTTCAAGGGCAGCCCCGCATAGAGCGAGTTACAATAATCAAGCCTGGAGGTGACCATCACATGGATCACTGTGGCCAGATCAGGGCGAGAAAGGTAAGGGACCAACTGCTTAATACGACGGAGATGGGAAAATGCCACCTTTGCTGTGGCTGCAACCTGCACCTCCATGGAAAGGGAGGCGTCGAAGGTTATACCCAAGCTCTTGACAGAAGGCGCTGGCACTAATTGAGCCCCCGCAAGAGATGGGAGTTGGCCCCCCAACCCCATGTCATCCCGACACAGCCAGAGGACCTCTGTCTTCGAAGGATTTAACTTCAACTGGCTCCCACACAGCCATCCAGCCACAGCTTCCAAGCATCTGGTCAGGCAGCCATCCATCAATAGATAAAGCTCAGTGTCATCAGCATATTGATGACAACCCAGCCCAAAGCTCTGGACAATCTGGGCAAGGGGGCGCATAAAGATATTAAAAAGCATTGGGGAAAGGATTGCGCCCTGCAGGACTCCACACACCAAGGAGTTCCACAGCAACAACTCCCTCCCTAGTGCCACCCTCTGTCCTCGACCAGAGACAAAGGAGTGAAGCCATTGTCGGACTGTACCCTGAATCCCCACGTCGGCAAGGCGGTGGTCCAAAAGTTTGTGATTGACCATGTCGAAGTTGAAACATTTGTTCCAATTTCTTGCAGATTGCTGTAAACCATTTATTGCATGCAATGCCCTAAAAGAAAATGTGATGAAAATGATGTATAGATGGTATATAACACCTGTCAAGTTAGAGAAAATGTATAAAGTCAGTAACAAATGTTGGAAATGTAAAGAAAAAGAGGGAAGATTTTATCACATGTGGTGGGAATATAAAAAGGTGAAATGCTTCTGGGAGATGATATATAATGAGATGAAAAAAATGTTGAAATATACATTCATAAAGAAACCAGAATCATTTTTACTGGGCATTGTGGGGAGTGATATAAATAGAAAGGAATGTAAGCTCTTTTTATATGCAATAACAGCAGCAAATGTTGGAAATGTAAAGAAAAAGAGGGAACATTTTATCACATGTGGTGGGAATGTAAAAAGGTGAAATGCTTCTGGGAGATGATATATAATGAGATGAAAAAAATGTTGAAATATACATTCATAAAGAAACCAGAATCATTTTTATTGGGCATTGTGGGGAGTGATATAAATAGAAAGGAATGTAAGCTCTTTTTATATGCAATAACAGCAGCAAGAATATTACTGGCCCAAAAATGGAAGCAAGAAGAATTACTGACGATTGAAGAATGGAGAATGAAGTTAATGGACTGCAGAACTAGATAAACTAACAGGAAGGATTCGAAACCGGCAGGACCATAAATGCATGGAAGACTGGAGTAAATTTACGGACTACTTGAAAAGTATTTGTGAAGATCAGACGACGTTTGTAGCTTTGCAAAATGTTTTGTGAGGAGTATTATTGGAAGTATTGCAAAACTGGAGAAGGGGAAGGATGATTTGTTAAGAGATGTAAAGGCAATATAAAGTTAAGAAATGCATAAGAAGTGGTTGAAACAGTGGATCATCAGAGGTGCTGATGGAAGTCTAAAAAGATTGTATAAGTGATAAGTTTTGTGATACATTTTATAATTTATATGTTAAAATAAAAAAAAAATTAAAAAAAGATTGCCGTAAACCATACAGTGCAGCTTGTACCCATTGTTCGACCCAGACTCAAAACCAGCGGGTTCTGCTAAATAGAGTTCCTCACTCACACTAGCATGTAAATAAGCTGTCTGGATGTCAAAGTGATTTACTTTTAGCTTGCGTTTTGCTGCAATTGCCAGCAGCAGACGCAGACTTTCACTTCTTGCTGTAGGAACGAACACTTCATCAAAATCAAGCCCCGGTCTTTGGGAAAAACCCTGCGCCACTAAGCATGCCTTGTACTTAAAATCACCAGTGGCTAAAAGGTTTGAGCTTGTAAACCCATCTGCACCCCACTACTTTAGCTCCTTTCGGTGGTGGTGTGGGTATGAACACTCCATGTTCACGCAGAGAATTAATTTCCTCCCGCATAGCATTTTTCCAGAGCAAAACTTGGTCCTCTGGTAACGCTACCACCTCCTTGTAGCTTTGAGGTTCAGCAGCCTTCTGGGAGTAAAACCGGCTTCGCTTTCACTGTCATTCCCCTCAGATTCTCGCCCCCCTTGAGGAGAGTGAGACTCCTCCTGTGAAGCTGGCGAAAACTGACTGCCATTCTCATTAGCCTTAACAGAATCTTCTGTCTCTTCTGTGTCTGGTTTTCTTTTAACACTCAAAGATCCCTTTGATATTTGAAACCAAACCTCAGAGTTGGTATGCAGCTTTTCCCAGCCGTTATGCTCACAGAACGTAGCATTCCTTGATACAATCAGCCCATTTTTACCAACCGCAAACCTGTAACCTTTGCCTAAATCTTGGTAACCAACCAAAATAAGCTGTTGCGCTTTGTGATCACCCTTTTTATGCTGTGGTCGAGGCACATGAACCCATGCCTTCACACCAAAAGTGAGCAAATGATCAACTTTGGGCTTTTTGTTGAGCTTGAAATAGGGTGTTGTTCCAATTGAACCGTGGAACAGTCAATTTTGCACATAACACGTAGTCAAAATAGCTTCAGCCCAATATCCTTTTGGTAAACCAGCATCCTCAAGCATTGAGTACATCATATCTTGCAGAGACCTGTTCTTTTTCTCTGCTAATCCATTGTCCTCTGGACTATGCGGGTTAGTTTTTCTGTGACCTATGCCCTTTGTCTGTAACCATGACTGAAAAGGTCCTGACAAAAATTCGCTTCCGTGGTCAGATTGCAGCTGTTTAACTTTGTGAGAAAACTGCCTTTCAACATATGCCACCCAGCCTTTAAATTTAGAAAACACTTCACCTTTGTGCTTCATAGGATAGACCCAACAAAACCTTGTGGCATCCGCGTCGCCATAGACGGAGAGCGCCGATTCCTTCCTGACACTTGGATTTACAAATTACCCGTGAGTAAGATTGGGAAACCGCGGGGATTTAAAGGAAGAATGCTAAAATTTGGCTGAAAACGGGAAAGAGCTAAAATAAGGAAGTCTGCCTTTCCCGGACTGCATGACAGCTAAAGCAACGACATACAAGCTGCAATTGGATGGAAGATAATTTTAATATTATTTAACCCTGACATTGAATTTGAACCTCCCCCCTTAGCAGCAGGAGCGGGGGGGGGGGAGAATTTGAACCTGTATTACCTGTCGGAAAGAGGTTAAAGGAAAAAGACCTTTTCGCTGTTTTAAACCCTTGGGAAAGGACTGCTTTAAAAGAAGAGCAAGTCACTGGGACTGGAAACTGTCATCGGAGATTAGATACAAAGTTGGTGCGTTGTGAGTTTGTTACAAAGTTGGAACTTTATTTGCTACTGTTGGGAGTTTGGCTGAGGATACAAACTGACAGTTCCCTCAGTGGAAAGTTACTGGAAGAGTTGCAGCCTTTTTTTTCTTCTTTCTTCTGCTTTGTTTCTCTATACCTTGAACTGTGAGCTGCTCCCTCTAGAGGGTTGAGGGAAAATTTAAGGTGCAGAGAGCAAATCAGTGGAGTTTTCCATTTGGAAATAATTCCTGTGGGAACGACCTTGGGACATGAGTGGCCAAGATGATGAGATGAAAACAAGAGCTAAAACAAAAATTGCACAAAAGAAAAGAGGTTCTATATCAGGCTTAGCCCCTGCAGGTGCAGAAAAGCAGGAAAGAGGGATGGAAACAGTGACACAAGCATTATTAAAAATTAATGAGTCTGTGATGGGATGGTGAGCTGCTTGTGCGTAAAATCCTAGTCCCTCAGAGTTTGGCTAAGTCCACAAACCTCTGTCTCTGATGGAGCTCCTTAAGCATGGCTCCATCAGTCGCTCGTAGAATCGGACAGTGGGCGTTTACGGAACTTCTTCCAGCATAAAAGCTCCTTAACGGAAACGCGTCTTCTGGACTCTCGGCGTGACAGTTTCCGGCGAGGAGTGGGTGTCCCTACAGGAGGTCTTGAAACCTCCCCACTATTTTCGCTTGAAGTGTCTCTGAGCCCTCCCTCCGACTCACTTTCCCTTGGAACTCCACTTCTCCCCCTGCTGGTCCCCTCCTCAGCTGAATGTTCTCTCTCACCCTCTGTGAGCCCTTTCACCTCCTGCGTCTCAGATGGCAGTTCCCTGACATCCACCTCCCCTCCAGGGCCCCCTTCACCCCCTTCCCTCCCCTCCTCTGCGGGAGGCGAGGGAGCAAAACCCCTGAATGAACCTCCCTCATCTTCCGAAGTTTCGAACACTTCCCTCCACCTCTTGCTGTTACCGGTTTCCAAGTACTCCTCCTCATCGGAGTCGGTTCCTCCTTCCAACTCCGATTCCCTGAATCCTTCCAGTTCCTCCTCATCGTCGGTGGTGCCAAAGTACTCCCTCCGGAACCTCGCTATTGGCTGAGGTTTCCTGGGGAACCTTTGGTGGAACGTTTCGACCAAGATCTCGTCACGGACCTCCTCTGCCATCACCCAGGTGTTTTCCGACTCCGGTTCCCCTTCCCACGCGACCAAATACTCCACCTGATTACCCTTCCACCTGGAGTCGATGATTTCCGCCACATGGTTGCTGCTTTCCCTTTCTTCTATGGCTGGCCCCCATGTGGATACCCCTTCACCTGTTACGAAAAAGGAGCAATGCAGAAGCAAGCACCAGGTGGCTGGAATGGTAAACAGGAAACTGATGTTATTGGATTGTCCCGTGGGAAACTGGGACTGTCTGTAAAGTGCTCTGAGAGCCGGATGTTACCTCAGAGCAGCACATGACCCTGTACTGGAAGTACATGGGAGGAGTTTATTCTCTCTCTGCAGTTGGGAAGCAGAGTGTGCAGACATGTTTCTCTGTACTGGTGAAAGACAGGAATAAAGACATGTAGATATATTTCTGTCTGTCTCTTTCCCCCTCCCTGGGAGAGGAGTGGGAGGAGTGGTGGTGTGTTCTCCTTCACGTTGAGGAGAATCGCCGAAGAGACCTCCTTTGATCTTGCCGGCAGACGCTGGCAGGGGAGGTCAAGGATTCAAGCCGGGCACCTTGAGGGTGGCCAAATTCCTCTGGACTAAGAGCTGAGCTGGAGGCTCTGGATTTTGGCTTGAATCCCGACATCTGGTAGCAGACCGATGGATATCTGATCTATGAGAATCTGCATGAGAGGTGAGAGGTCGATGAATCGTTGCCATCCTCTGCACCTAAGGAGATAAAGAAGAGCGTCTGCCTGCAGCCAGAAGCTGAAACAGACAGCTGGACACCGAGAGGAGTGTGTTTCAAGGCAACGGAAAAGGTATGCTGCATTTTGGGCAAGAGAGAATGAACGCAGAAAGATTTATTTTCTGGTTCACAAGCTGCGTTTGAGAAAAACAGCTCTGAAAGAGCAAGCTTGCATACCAGGAATTCCTGTGGTTTAGGTGAGGAATTCCGTCCTGAGCAGGTTGCTAGGCAACGTCTGCCAGTTACTGAGTGGCCTAAAAAGAGCCTGGGAAATCGAAAGTGTATCTGCGCAGCTGTGCAAGGGTTTTGTGAAAAACAGCCCAAAGGCAAGCCTGCCAGTGAAGCAGTAAACAAAGACTTTTGGAGTTTTACTGGCTTGAAAAGTGAAAGCTGGCTTGAGATTGAGTGCAAACTGACCCTTGGATTCAGCATGGATGCCAAGAAGGGGGGAGTGCCCCTGAATGCCGTGGTTCTAGATGAACACACCCGGCATGCTGCACTGGAAGTAAAGGACAGGGGGAGGGAGGAACGGAGTTCTAATTCCCCCACCGATGAGGCTACTGGAAAGGATGCTGTAGCTTTGAATGTTGTCCAGTGTTACAATTGCGGACAGGCTGGGCATCTTCAGCGGAACTGCAAGAAGCCACGTCAGCCTAAAGGAGCGAAGGGCCGCTCAGCAAAGCCTGAGGCATCAGGCAAAGGTCACACCAAGACTTCGGTGAAACCTGGAAAAGCTTTGATGGCGACAGGAACCACGCCAGACGTTGGGAACTCGTTTGTTATTGACACGGGCGCGACAGTTCATATGTCTCCACACAAAGAACTCTTTTCATCGTTTAAGAAGCAAAGCTTCACTGTGACACAGGCCAATGGTCAGGAGCTGGAAGCGGCCGGCGTGGGGACTGTCTATCTTAAGAGTCTGGACTTGACAATAAACAATGTTTACTTGGTTCCTGAATTGAAGTTCAATCTGCTGAGTGTTTCGCAGATTGCAAAGAAAGGACTGAAACTGTCCTATGATGCTGAGAGCTGCGAGATCTACAAAGATGGAGAGTTATATCTTTCTGCCAAACAGAAGGATGGACTTTATTTGTTGACTTTTGCACAAAGTGATTACATGGAATGTAACTCACCTGTGTCTAACCAAGTTTCTCTTGCAGGTGTGAGCAAGAAGGTGACCGGAGTCAACAGAGCATTTCAGCGGGTGTATGCTGATGTGATTGGTCCTCTAGAACCATCTAGAGGCAATGCAAGATATTATCTTGTGTGTGTGGATCATTTCTCTAACTATGTCTGGGTTTATGTGTTGAGAAAGCCACAGGAAGCCTTGGAGAGGTTTCAGGAATTTTGTGACAAAGTTAAGAGTATGCATGATGCTAACATTGATTGTCTATTCACAGATGAGAAGCAGATTTTTCTTTTACAGGATTTCCAGAGGTTCCTGCAGAAGAAGGGAATAAGACACAAGGTTTCTGTTTCAGCGGAAGCGTGGAACAGGGATGTCTGTGTACGGGTGAACAGAGAATTGCAAAAGGGGATGGAAGCGCAATTGCTAAGTTCACATCTGCCACATGAGTACTGGGCCGAGTCTCTGATGTGACAGTAATGACCTGTGGAATACTGGGTGCAGTTTCATGTGGTTCGGTAACCGGAATCTGAAAGCCACTGGGTTGACCTGTTGGATGACCTCAAATGGTCCCAATCTTTTGGGTCTCAATTTCTTGCAACCCCCCTTGAACGGCAACCCTTGGGTTGATAGCCAGACCTGACTCCCCACCCTAATGGTTTCACCTTCCCTTCTGCTCTTGTCTGCCTGCCTCTTATATTCTTCTTTGGCCCTTTCTAAGTTGAGTTGGAGTTGACGATGGATCGCTTCCATTTCTTCTACAAAATGTTTGGCGGCCGGGACACTCCATCTCTCCCCTCCTCCCCCTGGAAACGCCCTGGGGTGGCACCCATAATTAGCCAAAAAGGGACTCATCCCGGTGGACACATTCTCTGCATTATTGTAAGCAAATTCCGCTAGCGCCAACTTTTCGACCCAATCGTTCTCTCTGTCATTGACATAACACCTCAGGTATTGTTGGAGGATACCGTTTGCCCTCTCCGCCTGCCCATTGGTCTCAGGGTGCCTGGCAGTCGAAAAGTTGACCTCTACGTGCAACAAGCTCATAAGTTTCCTCCAGAATCTGGACGTGAACTGTTTCCCTCTGTCGGAGACCACCCTCAAGGGGGCGCCATGCAGCCTAAAAATATGTTCTACAAACAATTTCGCTGTCTCTTCCGCCGTGACTGCATGTGAGCAAGCTACAAAGTGACCCATCTTAGTTAACAGGTCTACTACGACTAGTATGGCGGTTTTCCCCTGGGATTTAGGCAGATCCGTCATAAAATCTATCGATACCGCCTCCCACGGTCGTTCTGGTGTGGGTAACGGTTCTAATAACCCCGCTGGTGCCCGCCTTTCTCCTTTGGCTCTCTGGCATTGGTCACACCTTCTCACATACTCCCGTACATCCTCCCTCACCTTGGGCCACCAAAACTCCCTGGTCACCAACCACATGGTCTTGTGTTGCCCAAAATGCCCCGCTGTGGGATTGTCGTGCAGCTGTTTGAGTACTCTCCCCCTCAATTCCCCTTCGGGTATATATAGAGCCCCTTTGTAATACAATGCCCCGTTTCTTTCTTCAAAACCTCCGGGGTCTTCTCCCTCTCTCCTTAAACCTCTGAGCTTATCCTGGGCGTATTCATCATTTACCGTTCCCTCTACCAGTTCCCTTTGCCCCACCCAGGCCGCCCCACACACCCAGTGGTCCTCTGGGATAATATGTCTCTCTTCAGGCGCTCCCTCCCTCTCCAAATATTCAGGTTTGCGAGAGAGAGCGTCCGCTCTGATGTTTTCTGGACCTGGCACATAGCAGATTTCAAAATGGAATTTGGAGAACTCCTGGGCCCATCTCACTTGTCGTTGGTTGAGCACTCGTGCCGTTCTCCAATACTCCAAATTCTTGTGGTCCGTACACACTTGCACCTTATGCTGTGCGCCAATTAGTAAGTGTCTCCATCTCCGGAACGCTTCGTGAATGGCGAGTAGTTCTCGGTCATATACGGTGTAGTTCCTCTCAGATTTGTTCAGCTTACGCGAAAAGAAGGCACAAGGTCTCCATTCCGACTTATTGCTCCCTGGCTGCAGCAGCACCGCCCCCACCGCCCGGTCTGAGGCATCAGTTTCCACTCTCATGGGTTTTTGTAAATCCACATGCAGGAGCTGTTCTTCCGAAGCGAATGCCCTTTTCAATTCCTCAAATGCTTGCTCCGCCTCCGCCGTCCAAACGAATTTCTTCTTGCTGCTTAGACAGTCCGTGATGGGAGCCGTTAAGTGGGCAAAGTTCTTGATGAATTTACGGTAAAAGTTCCCAAACCCTAAGAACCTTTGCACATCCTTTTTCGTTTTCGGTGTCTTCCATTCCAGCACCGCCTGGACCTTGCCTGGATCCATGGCTAATCCCTTGTCTGATAAGCGGTACCCCAGGAATTCCACCTCCTTGGTGTGAAACTGACACTTCTCCAATTTCACCCACAGCTGGTTTGCTTGCAGCTGGCTCAGCACTTCCCTGACATCCTTTACATGCTGCTCCTCATTCTCTGAATATATCAGCACGTCATCGAGGAAGGCCACGCAATTCTTGTAGAGCAAAGGTCCCAGGACATGGTTCATGAGCGATTGAAAACAGGCGGAGCCTGATTGTAATCCGAATGGCATAACGAGATATTCAAAAGCCCCCAAAGGGGTGAACATGGTGGTTTTCCATTCATCCCCTTTCTTTATTCGTATCAGGTTGTATGCCCCTCTCAGGTCCAATTTCGTGAATATCTTTCCCTTCCTCACCCTCGTCAAAATGTCATCAATCCTGGGCATGGGGAAAGTCACTGGTTCTGACACGGCATTTAGCCGCCTGTAATCCACTACAAGCCGGGGTTTATCCGTGTTTTTTTTGTCCACAAAAAACACTGGGCTCCCCCCTACCGCTCTGGACTCTCTGATGAAGCCCCTCTTCAGGTTTTTAATCAATAAACTCCCTTACCTCCTGCATTTCCCTGTCTGACATGGCGTACAGCTTGCCCACGGGGAGCTGGGCCCCAGGGACCAGGTTAATTTGGCAGTCAAAGTCTCTATGCGGTGGTAGTTTATCTGCTTCCCTTTCGCTGAAGACCTTGCTCAGATCAGCGTATTGTTTGGGCACCTTCCCTTTGTCTGCCACTTCCGTCCCTGCTAGAAAGGCTTTTGCCCCTTCTGGCACCTTTCCCTCTCTGCAATGTTCCAGGCAATGTGCTGACCCAAAGGAGACCACTCTCTGATGCCAGCCCACTAGCGGGTCATGCAACGCTAGCCAGCTCATTCCCAAAATGACGGGAGCCCCTCCCAGGGTGGCCACATTGAACGCTAT
Organism: Podarcis raffonei; assembly: GCF_027172205.1. Classification (NCBI taxonomy): domain Eukaryota; kingdom Metazoa; phylum Chordata; class Lepidosauria; order Squamata; family Lacertidae; genus Podarcis; species Podarcis raffonei. The sequence goes on along the minus strand of NC_070620.1, from coordinate 19,359,982 downwards.
CCTTTCGGTGTGCCTGGCCACCCTCATAACCATTGGGACGGTCTGTAGACTAACTTCTCCTCCCAACAGCTCCCTCCCATCGATCGTGGTCACCTGCAGGGGGTTGCTTAAAGGGAGTGTCTGTATCTGGTGTTCAGCTGCAAACTCCTTACTCATAAAATTACAGGAGCTGCCTGAGTCCAACAGCGCCTTTGTCTTTAGTGGGTATCCGTTTGCCAGCTCTAGCAACACCTCTATTACTAGGGCTGGTCTTGGAGGTTCCGGAGTGGGCACTTTTACTGCTCCTTGGCCTGGCTGCAGTGCCCCGACGGTGGCAGCCAGGCGTTGGCTTTTACTGGCTCCTGGACTCCCTCCTCCTTTCCCCCAACAGCTCCCGCCATCCCTTGCCATTCCTTTCTTTGCGGGCAGACTCTTGCAAAGTGACCTGGCTGCTGGCAGAGATAACATTTCTTGGCGCTCTTTCCCTCCTTCTTCCTCCCTTCACTGGGATTTGAAACTGCGCGCGCGCGCGCTGTTCCAACTTCCATCGGCTCTCCTGGCGGGAAACTTGGCTCTGGAATCTCTGGAATGCGGAAATCCCTCCAACGCTCTCCTTTCCCCTCCCGCTTCTCCAAGGCTCTTGCCTCCTGGCGCGCTCCAATGGTCAGCGCTGATTTGGTCAGCTGGTCCATAGACTCCGCCCTGGGCGCCCGGGAAAGTTCGTCTTTCACCGCCGAAGAAAGCCCTTCTTCAAAGAGCATTTGAATGGGTTCCGCCGATAGGTCCCATCCCAATTTATGTATCAACATGGTAAACTCAGTCCAGTACTCACGAACCGGTCGGCTCCCCTGTTTGCAAGCCATCAATTGTCTGCGCACCAGTCCCTGTTCAATCTCGCTGGAAAACATCAAATCCATGGCGCGAAAAAACCTCCTTGTGTCCTTCAGCATTTCACTATTCCCTGCCATCAGGGGTCTAACCCAGTCTCTCGCCCCTCCTTCGAGATGGCCAATCACAAACGCCACTCGCGATGCCTCGTCGGGAAAGTCGTTAAACTGCAGCTCGAGAGCATACTGCATCTCTGTCCTAAAGGCTTGATAGTTCCTGGGGTCCCCCCCAAACTTCTGCACCAATCCTGGCATCTTTCTTGCTAGTGGGGCGCCTTTTGTCTTATCTGCATCCTGTGCCCTCCTTTCCTCTAGCCTCGCCGTTTGCAGCGCTAGCTGGAGCTCCAACACCCTGTACCTTTCTTCCAGGCTTGGACTCTCTCCAGCTCCTCCTGCTCCCCCGGCTCCGGCTGGGTTGCTCATGATGCCTCTTTGCACAAGCTGCTTTCAGGGACTGTCCGATTGCTGTGATGGGATGGTGAGCTGCTTGTGCGTAAAATCCTAGTCCCTCAGAGTTTGGCTAAGTCCACAAACCTCTGTCTCTGATGGAGCTCCTTAAGCATGGCTCCATCAGTCGCTCGTTGAATCGGACAGTGGGCGTTTACGGAACTTCTTCCAGCATAAAAGCTCCTTAACGGAAACGCGTCTTCTGGACTCTCGGCGTGACAGTTTCCGGCGAGGAGTGGGTGTCCCTACAGGAGGTCTTGAAACCTCCCCACTATTTTCGCTTGAAGTGTCTCTGAGCCCTCCCTCCGACTCACTTTCCCTTGGAACTCCACTTCTCCCCCTGCTGGTCCCCTCCTCAGCTGAATGTTCTCTCTCACCCTCTGTGAGCCCTTTCACCTCCTGCGTCTCAGATGGCAGTTCCCTGACAGAGTCCTTAGAAGCTTTGACTAAGCAAGGCACAGAAAATTCCAAACAATTAACAGAGCTAACAGAGAAGTTAGATTTGAATACTAAAAGTGTTGCATCTAATACAGAGACTATAAATAAACTAATTGAAGAAAATGTTGCAATTCGTAAGACTGCTGAAGAGGCAAAAACCATAGCACAATCCACACAAGTAAAGTTAGAACCAGTTTGTAAAAAACTGGAGGAGCATGAGGCGGCCCTGTCTTTAATGGAACTTCAGAGAAAGGAGAGGAACTTGAGATTGAGAGCTGTCCCAGAAAGTGAAAAGGAAAGTTTGGCAGAGTTCCTCACAAGAGAATTTTTGGAATTTTGGCAAGTAAGTTTGAAAGAGGAGGAATTCAAGATAGTTACGGCCTTCAGACTGGGCAGAAGACAAAATAGAAAGAATCCAAGGGACTGCCTGATAACTTTGAGATCTAAGGAGGAGAGAGATAAAATACTAAACTTACAATATCAAAAATCTTTGGAGATTGAAGATTCTTTTGTGCAGATTTATAAGGATATTCCTAAATATATCTTGGAAGTGAGAACCTACTACAAGGACTTGACCGCTCTGCTGAAGAGGAACAATATAATATACAGATGGGAGTACCCACAAGGCTTGTCTTTTAATTACAAAGGGAAAAAAATCAAAATTAAAACAGTGCAAGATAAAGAACAGTTTCTGGATAGAAACCAAGAGGACCTCGTGAAGGAAGTGGTGGACCTGACTACTGAGGCAAAAGACTTAGCGGATATCTTGTCATTTGGACTTCAAACTCTAACAAAGGAAGAACAACTGCTGGGAGCTGTTGGGGGAGTATCTAAGTAAACAATAAGATGGCCCTACAATTTTTAAGTTGGAATTGTAACGGTTTGAACCTTCCCAGAAAAAGACGTGAGGTTTTTCATATTTTAAAAAAAGAACAATTGGATTTGATTTGTTTGCAAGAAACCCACGTGATTAGAACACATAGAAAATTACTTGTTAACAAAAGACTGGGACAGGAATTTATCTCATCAGACAAAGTGAAAAAAAGAGGAGTGGTGATTTATGCCAAGGAAAAATTGGCCCCTAAGTTGATGTTTAAAGATGAACAAGGAAGATACCTGGCAATTGAAATACAAGTCCAAGGAGAAAAATTATTGATAATTGGGATTTATGCTCCGAATGAAGGGAAGTCAGAGTTCTTTAAGAAACTACATGGGATATTAATGGACTATATGGATTACAATGTAATTATGATGGGAGACATGAATGGAGTGGTCTCTACAAATATGGACAAAGCACTAAGACAGGTGGTTTCTAAGGATGGGAGACTACCTAAGACTTTCTTTGAAATGACTGATAATATGGACTTTATTGATATTTGGAGAACAAGAAATCCTCTGGAGAGAGAGGGAACTTTTTTCTCTGAAGCAAAAATGACCTGGACTAGAATCGACCAAATTTGGGTAACTAGTGGGATGGCACCCAAGATAAAAAAAGTGGAAATCTGCCCAAAGACTTGCTCCGACCATAACGCCGTAAAGATGGAAATGAACATAACAACAGCTGGTTCCTTCAGATGGAGGATGAATGTTTCCCTATTTAGAGATGAAGAGGTGTATAGAAAGGCCCAGAAAACTATCAAGGACTACTTTGAGATAAATCTGAAAACAGAGGTGGAGAAAAGAACAATTTGGGACACAAGTAAAGCCGTTATGAGAGGATTCTTGATACAGCAGAATACCTTAAAAAAGAAGAGACAGAATGAAAAGAAAGACAAGATTTTGGAAAGAATAAAAGAAGGTGAAAAGAAATTGAGATCAAAGCCAAAGTCTCATGAAATTTTAAGAGAAATAAAGTTCTACCAGAGACAATATATGGAATTGATGAACCAGGAGATAGAATGGAAAATAAAACAAATGAGACAAAAGACATTTGAATCGGCAGATAAATGTGGGAAACTTCTGGCATGGCAATTGAAGAAAAGGCAAAAGTTGAATATGGTTACAAGCTTAGAGGTTGAAGGAAAGAGTATTTTCAGACCAAACGAGATTAGAAACTGCTTTCAGAGTTATTTCAGAAAACTTTATACACAAGGGCCGGTGGACGAAAAAGAGATAGAAGAATTTCTTAAAAAATATGGATTACAAAAAATATCTGAACAAAGCAAAGTGACTTTGAACCAGAAAATAACTGAGCAAGAGATAGAGGGAGCCATTCAAAATATGAAATTGGGAAAATCTCCAGGACCAGATGGTTTGACTTCCAGATATTACAAAGTGTTGAAAGATTGGCTGATTCAACCGTTTAAGGAAGTCTGCAATGAAATTTTAGAGGGGAAGAAGGCACCAGAATCGTGGAAAGAAGCATATATTACACTTATACCAAAATCTGAGACTGATAAGAACCAGATTAAGAACTACCGCCCTATATCATTGCTTAATGTGGATTATAAAATTTTTGCAGACATTTTGGCAAAAAGACTGAAGAGGGTTTTGGTGGGTGAGATTCATAAGGACCAGGCTGGCTTTCTACCGGGAAGACACTTATCTGACAATGTGAGAAATATAATAGACATTATGGAGTTACTTGAAAACAATATTAATAAGAAAGCAGCATTAATATTTGTGGACGCCGAGAAAGCCTTTGACAATATCTCTTGGAGTTTTATGAAAAAGAATCTCAAAGGAATGGGGGTAGGCCAGGGCTTCGAGAATGGTATAGGTGCAATTTATTCTGAACAAAAAGCAAAACTAATTGTGAACAATGTGGTCACTGAGGAAATTGCTATTGAAAAAGGGACACGACAGGGGTGCCCAATATCCCCATTACTTTTTATAACTGTTCTGGAGGTGTTATTAAATATGATAAGAGGGGACCAGCTGGTAAAAGGGATTCAGGTCGGAGCTAAACAATATAAGTTGAAAGCGTTTGCAGACGATTTAGTTTTAACTTTGCAAGAGCCAGACACTAGTACTAAAAGAGTTTTGGAGATAATACAAGTTTTTGGTCGAGTAGCAGGTTTTAAGTTAAATAAACAAAAAACAAAGGTACTGGGAAAGAATTTAACAGTGGAGGAAAGAGAGAAGTTTCAGAGTGAAACTGGATTAATGGTAGCAAATAAAGTGAAATATCTAGGGGTTAACTTAACAACTAAGAATGTGAACTTATTTAAAGATAATTATGAGAAATGTTGGACAGAAATTAAGAAAGATTTGGAAATATGGTCAAACCTGAGACTTTCCTTGTTAGGCCGAATTGCTGTTATTAAGATGAATGTTTTGCCAAGAATGTTATTTTTGTTTCAAACATTGCAGATTGTGGACAGAATGGACTGTTTCAAGAAGTGGCAGAAAGATATATCTAGATTTGTCTGGCAGGGCAAAAAGCCCAGAATAAAATTTAAGATATTAACTGATGCAAAAGAAAGAGGGGGGTTTGCCCTGCCGGACTTAAAACTGTACTATGAAGCAGCAGCTTTTTGCTGGCTGAAAGACTGGCTACTTCTTGAGAACACAGACATTTTGGATCTAGAAGGGTTCAATAATAGATTTGGTTGGCATGCATATATATGGTATGACAAGGTAAAAATTCATAAAAGTTTTAAAAACCATATTGTCAGGAAAGCATTTTACAATGTTTGGATTCGTTATAAAGATCTGTTGGAAAACAAAACCCCTAGGTGGTTATCACCAATGGAGGCCAAGGAAGTTAAAAAACTCAATATGGAATCTAAATGGCCAAAATATTGGGAAATTGTAGAACAAGAAGGTGGAAATGTGAAACTACAGAGTTATGAGAAATTGAAGTTTAAAGTAAGAGACTGGCTTCATTATTACCAGATAAATGAAGTTTTTAAACAGGACAGGAAAATCGGCTTCCAGGTGGAGAAGTCAAAGTTAGAAACAGAATTGTTAGAACCTAATACTAAGAATTTGTCTAGAATGTACAATTTGTTGCTGAAATGGAATACACAGGATGAAATGGTTAAATCAGCTATGATTAAATGGGCACAAGACATTGGTCATGACATTATGTTTGCTGACTGGGAACAGTTATGGACCACCGGTATAAAATTTACGGCATGTAATGCCTTAAGAGAGAATATTATGAAAATGATTTATAGGTGGTACATGACCCCAGTCAAGCTCGCAAAAATTTATCATTTGCCCAATAATAAATGCTGGAAATGTAATGAAACTGAAGGTACTTTCTATCACCTTTGGTGGACGTGCCCAAGGATTAAGGCCTTCTGGGAAACGATATATAATGAAATTAAGAAGGTGCTTAAGTGTACCTTTCACAAAAAACCAGAGGCTTTTCTCCTGGGCATGGTAGGCCAATTGGTGTCAAAGAAAGATAGGACGTTTTTTATGTATGCTACAACAGCAGCAAGAGTTCTACTAGCAAAGTATTGGAAGACACAAGAACTACCCACACTGGAAGAGTGGCAGACGAAGGTGATCGAATATATGGGACTAGCAGAGATGACGAGCAGAATCCGTGACCAAGGGAAAGAGACGGTGGAGGAAGATTGGAAGAAATTTAAACTTTATCTTAAAAATTCTTGTAAAATTATTGAGTGTTAAAATGCCATGGGTAAAGCATAGCAGATTTGCAGCGATAAATGATTGGACAAGAGGAAAGAAAAGGGTTAAAGAAAGGAATTAATAAGTAATTCAGACCAGGGGTTGCTGAAAAAAAGTTCAAAACAGGGATGCAGAAAAGGGAGGCATGGGGAAGTCGTTGAAATTGGGTACACGAAAAAATTTATGAAATTATACATGTTTATATGTTTGTTTGTCAGTGTGTGTTGTTTGTATTGTCTTATATTATATGTTGAAAAACCAATAAAAATTTTATTAAAAAAAACAAAAACAAAACCTTGTGGCATCATCTATGATCGCTAGCACATAATGGGAATTACCCCTACTGAGTGCGAAAGGACCACACACGTCAGCATGCACAAGCTGAAAAGGTTTTTTACTTACCCTCTCACTTCTGGGATAAGACCCTCGGTGGCTCTTGACTTTCTTGCATACATTACAGTCAAGATATTTCTCCCAACCCTGTAACTCATAGAATCATAGAATCATAGAATCATAGAATCATAGAATCATAGAATCATAGAGTTGGAATAGACCACAAGGGCCATCGAGTCCAACGCCCTGCCAAGCAGGAAACACCATCAGAACACTCCTGACATATGCTTGCCAAGCCTCTGCTTAAAGACCTCCAAAGAAGGAGACTCCACCACACTCCTTGGCAGCAAATTCCACTGTCGAACAGCTCTTACTGTCGGGAAGTTCTTCCTAATGTTTAGGTGGAATCTTCTTTCTTGTAGTTTGGATCCATTGCTCCGTGTCCGCTTCTCTGGAGCAGCAGAAAACAACCTTTCTCCCTCCTCTATATGACATCCTTTTATATATTTGAACATGGCTATCATATCACCCCTTAACCTCCTCTTCTCCAGGCTAAACATGCCCAGCTAACTTAGCCGTTCCTCATAAGGCATCGTTTCCAGGCCTTTGACCATTTTGGTTGCCCTCCTCTGGACACGTTCCAGTTTGTCAGTGTCCTTCTTGAACTGTGGTGCCCAGAACTGGACACAGTACTCCAGGTGAGGTCTGACCAGAGCAGAATACAGTGGCACTATTACTTCCCTTGATCTAGATGCTATACTCCTATTGATGCAGCCCAGAATTGCATTGGCTTTTTTAGCTGCCGCGTCACACTGTTGGCTCATGTCTAGTTTGTGGTCAACCAAGACTCCTAGATCCTTTTCACATGTACTGCTCTCAAGCCAGGTGTCACCCATCTTGTATTTGTGCCTCTCATTTTTTTTGCCCAAGTGCAATACTTTACATTTCTCCCTGTTAAAGTTCATCTTGTTTGTTTTGGCCCAGTTCTCTAATCTGTCAAGGTCGTTTTGAAGTGTGATCCTGTCCTCTGGGGTGTTAGCCACCCCTCCCAGTTTGGTGTCATCTGCAAATTTGATCAGGATGCCCTTGAGTCCATCATCCAAGTCGTTGATAAAGATGTTGAATAAGACCGGGCCCAAGACAGAACCCTGTGGCACCCCACTAGTCACTCTTCTCCAGGATGAAGAGGAACCATTGATGAGCACCCTTTGGGTTCGGTCAGTCAGCCAGTTACAAATCCACTGAGTGGTAGCATAGTCAAGTCCGCATTTTACCAGCTTCTTTACAAGAATATCATGGGGCACCTTGTCGAATGCCTTGCTGAAATCAAGGTAGGCTACATCCACTGCATTCCCTTCATCTACCAGGCTTGTAATTCTGTCAAAAAACGAGATCAGGTTAGTCTGACATGACTTATTTTTCAGAAATCCATGCTGACTATTGGTGATCACAGCATTCCTTTCTAGGTGCTCACAGACTGTTTGCTTAATGATCTGCTCCAGAATCTTCCCTGGTATTGATGTCAGACTGACTGGGCGGTAATTATTTGGGTCCTCTCTTTTCCCCTTTTTGAAAATAGGGACAACATTTGCCCTCCTCCAGTCTGCCGGGACTTCGTCTGTTCTCCAGGAATTCTCAAAGATGACTGCCAGTGGTTCTGAGATCACACCTGCCAGTTCTTTTAATACTCTTGGATGCAGTTCATCTGGCCCTGGAGACTTGAATACATCTAAGCTAGCCAAGTATTCTTGCACTATCTCCTTAGTTATTCTGGGCTGTGTTTCCTCTGCTGAATCATTTGCTCCAAATTCTTCAGGTCGGGCATTGTTTTCTTTATCGGAGAAGACTGAGGCAAAGAAGGCATTGAGGAGTTCAGCCCTTTCTGTGTCCCCTGTTTGCATTTCACCATCTTCTCCTCTGAGTGACCCCACTGTTTCTTTGTTCTTCCTTTTGCTACGGACATACCCATAAACGCCTTTTTTGTTGCTTTTAACCTCTCTAGCAAGCCTGAGTTCATTCTGTGCTTTAGCTTTTGTGACTTTGTGTCTACACGTGCTGGCTATTTGTTTGAATTCCTCTTTGGTGGTTTCCCCCCTTTTCCATTTTTTGTACACATCCTTTTTTAATCTTAACTCAGTTAAAAGTTCTTTAGATAGCCACCCTGGCTTCTTTAGGCACCTTCCATGTTTCCGTCTCATTGGTATTGCCTGAAGTTGTGCTTTTACTATCTCCCTCTTAACAAACTCCCAGCCATCATGAACTCCCTTTCCTTTTAGTATTACTGTCCATGGGATCTCACCCAGCACTTCCCTAAGTTTTATGAAGTCGGCTTTCTTAAAGTCAAGAAATTGAGTCCTAGTATGCTTGGCTGCTCCTTTCCGCTGTATAGTAAACTTCAGAAGAGCATGATCACTCGTGCCTAATGATCCTTCCACTTCTACCCCACTAACCAGGTCATCAACATTGGTTAGGACCAGATCTAAAATGGCTGTTCCTCTTGTTGCTTCTCCCACTTTCTGGACAATGAAGTTGTCTGCAAGGCCAGTGAGGAATCTGTTTGACCTTATGCTCTTGGCTGAGTTTGACATCCAACAAATATCCGGGTAATTGAAGTCCCCCATTACTACTATCTCCCTTCCTTTTGCATGCTTGGCCATCTGTTCCAGGAAGGCATCATCTATGTCCTCCGTCTGACTTGGGGATCTATAGTAAACTCCCACAATGAGGTCACTGTTATTCTTCTCTCCCTTAATTTTGACCCAAATGCTCTCACTTTGGCTTTGAGGTTCTAAATCTTGGATCTCTTCACAGGTATACACATCCCTGACATATAACGCCACTCCTCCTCCTTTCTTGTCTGGTCTGTTTCTCTGAAATAGATTGTATCCCTCCATTATTACATTCCAATCGTGGGACTTATCCCACCAGGTTTCAGTGATGCCTATTATGTCATATTTAGTTTGCTGTACCAAGAGCTCAAGCTCATCTTGTTTATTTCCCATGCTTTGCGCATTAGTGTACAGACATTGAAGTCCATTAATCATTCCTCACACACATCACTTAAATCTGGCATTTTGGTTACACTTTGCCCGTGAGTGTGACCTAATCTACGGTGCCATAAATGCAAACACTGCTTGTGAAAAGCCTCAGTTTTGCATACAGGTTGTGTATCACTGCTAGCTAGCACAGACTCCTGTACACAGTCTTTCAGTACAAACAAACCATTTTCTGCCAGAGCCCTCCCCAGTGTGTCTCTGTCTTTCTGGATCTCACAGCAACTGTCCCTGAAATGCACAACAAACCCAGCTTTCACCAGACAGGAGACGGACATCAGGTTGCTCCTCAGAGAAGGAACACACAAAACATTGTCCAGATGTGTCCGTAGACAGGATACAAAAACAGATCCACCCGACTCCACATCAGATTTCCTGCTGTCTGCCAACGCGACCTGGCTCTGGTGTAGAAACCTTCTTGGCAAAAAACGCCTCTGAAACAACAATGTGCCGGGAACTGCCTGAATCAATCATCTAGGTGTTTTGCCATTCAGGACACTTGACCACCGCCGTCACGAATTGTACCATCTGCCTCCTCTTTCCAGACTTTCTCTGCTGTTTCCGATGCCTTTGACCCTCGAATACAGCCTCCTCCGGACACTGCTTCCTCTTTTTTTTTTTTATTAAAATTTTCAAAAGAGAATACAAAAGAAAAACAGAAAAAAAGAAAAAAAAGAAAAGAAGAAAAGAAGAAGAAAAAACAACAGTTAAAAAAGTTTACCTTAATTACATTCCATACCCAATTTCCTTGACTTCCCCGCACCTGCCCTTCTTGTATTCCAATTCCAATTTTTAGCTCAGCAATTTTTATCCCCCCCACTTTACCTTATTTCCTCTAATTCAATTAACTTAATCAAATTTTAACTTCTAAACCTCTATCTTTATATTTCAAAACTTATTCTTAACATACTTTTCCTAAATTCCTCCATCAATTTAATTAACCTATTTAAACTTAAAAATCTCAATCTTTATACACCAACACTTATTCTTGACAATCTTTTGCTAAGGTCGGCCCTAAATCTCTCCCCAAATTCCCCCTTTTTATGTTAATGGCAAAAACCAACTTAATTAAAACAGAATTATATTTTTACACCCTTTGGATTCCCGAAGCCCTACCACCCCCTTTCCCGGTTTCGATCCCCAGCAAAAGTCCATCAGTCCATCCAAAATCAGCCTGGTGATCTCACATCCGAGGCACTTAACCCTCTCTCAATTTCTCTCTGCCGGTTTTCTTGATAGTCCTTTATTTTAAATTCCGAATCTCGAAGAGGCTCTGTTCCAGTAAGGTCCATATTTCTTCCAGCCAGACCTCCATATTTAACAATGGAGCCAAAATCTTGTTTCTTACTTCTCATAAGTCCAAATGTCCCAAAGGCTCCAAATTCTGCGTTGGCCATATTTATATTCCATATGTCTTCAGATCCCCATAAGAGGAGATCTCTCCAATTTCCATTCTTCACTTCCAACCAAACTTTCATCGTCATGTTCTTATTTTCCATTATTTCCATTATTTCCAACTTAACAGGCCTCTGGCTCTCTTTAGTCATCTGCAACATCCCAGCGCCTCCTTCTTTCTCATGTTCTTTAAACGGCACCTCAAATGACTCAGACTCTTTCTCCTGTTTGGCTATAAGGATTTTTGGATCAGCAACAACACTTCCCTGTTCATATGCAGGAGCTTGAATCATATCCTTTCCAGGTTCAGCAATTTTGTTTACTGTTCCCTTCATTGTTATTACATTCATAGTCAAAACATTTGTCTGCTCCTGTAGATTTCCCAAGAGACGAAAGGTCTTTTCCAGTTCAGCCAGTATTTTTCCACTTACAGCCATTTTTGTAATGTCCTGAATCCCCTCTAGAGGGATTCTAGTTACTTAATGACAAATTAACCTTTTCTTCTTTATTTTTGACAATTTGTTACCAAATTGTATCAAATGTAACCAGCAAAGACAGCAAAGACACAGTTCTCCTTTTTTCCCCCCAACTTTGACAGCTAGTTTGACAGCTGTCAAAATCTATAAACCTCTTCCACAGGCTCTCTCCCCGATCGCTCCCGGGTTTTGGGGGAGGGGTAAATTCCGTTCTCTTATCCTCCAGCACAGTCACTTAAATTGGCCCAATATAAAGTTAATTGCTCTTTTCCACAAAAAGAAAGACATTCACACAACCTTAGTAATAAAATCCTTGCTTTACGATGTCTACAAGGCGGGTAGGTTGACTTCCTTTTTAGCACCTTGCCCGATCTTGCCGAATTCCCAGAAATAAATTTCCCTTTTAAGTCCAATTACCGTGTTACTCACGGGTCGTTACTTTTGATCCAAATGTTCAAAGAAAGAAGTTAGCGCTCTCCATCCATGGCATGCGGCTTCACTCAGCAGGGGAAGCAGTCGAACTCTCAGCACCACGCCTCCCTCCGTCCCCCGTTCCGAAGCCTTTGAAAAGGCTTCTTTGCGGGTCGGGGGGGCGCGCAAATGGTGCCCACCGAGTCCCCAGGTCCCCAGGCTTCAGCGCCTGTGGTTTCTAAGGGTCCCCGCGTCGTCGCCGCGGCAGGACCCGACCCCTGTTGAGCAGATTCCCTCCGGAGCTCGGAGGGAATCCGCCATTAGACGATGGCGCCAACCCCGAAGTCCCCCGGACACTGCTTCCTCAGATGCCAAGTAGAACAGCACTTGTAACAGCGCCGTACAGCAAACGCAGATTCCTCCCTGGCTGTCGCTCGTGTACGTTGTTTTGGCTGCTTCTCCTCTGGAATGTTGCCTGCATTCCTCACAAGCCGATCGCTTGTCAAAGCACTCGGAGCCGACAACTGCTTCCCGTCACGCCTCTGCCATTCCTCCAGCAGTTGACCAGTAACATAATCCAAGGTCAGGTCTTGTTCACACATAGCCTCCAGCGTGAGAACAAGATTGTCCCAGCTATCAGGAAGAGAGCTTAAAACTATGCAAACTTTCTCCTCCTCAGGCAAATTACAGCCTCTCTTGAAGTGCCACAAACTTCAACTGCAGATCATGGAGATCGTCTTGCATTGTAACTCCTGGCTGAAGTACCGATTTGTAGAGAGCCTTCCGGATTGACAGCTTTGAACTGGCTGTCTCCCGAATGTGAAGATTTCGCAGCGCTAACCACCCTGCCCTTGCAGAATCATGCCCATGCACATGCAGCAGCTGCAAATCATCCAGTCCTAGGACTATCATGGCTTTTGCCCTTTGGTCTTTTTCTCTTTCTTCAGCATCAGGCTTCAAAGGTGGTCTGTCCACCAACTCCCAGAGAAACTCTGTCTGCAATGTAGCCTGCATATGCTGAGACCATAGCAAATAGTTGTGGTTGTTCAGCTGTTCAAACGCCAACGCCAACGGATAAGCCATTTCTTCCGAGCAGTGTTCCACAACAAACAGGAACAGGAACCAACTACTCACAGCTCCCAATGAGAGTTATCCACAAAATCCAGCTTTTACACTCCAGCTGGTGTCTGTCTTTAGCAGCTCCAGTTGTCCAGGACACACAGGTCTTGCTGGTCAACTTCTGGCATCAACACACACACGACACACTACTGCTGATCACCTCCGGCCAGTCCTCACCAACTCCTTCGCTAGGAATCTGGGAGACTGTTGACCCAAGGGTCCACAGCTTCACAAACACTCTGCAACTGTCCTGCTGCCCATAACCTGTTGATGCTTCGCAACCTTAACCAGTTGCAGGATCTTAGCCAGACCCAGTTGAATATAGCAGAGCATATGCAGACTTCCAGAAGCAGTCAGTTGCAGGAAGGAAGGATGAAGCAGGAACTGTCAGCTTCGCCTTTGAGCTGGTGCCAACAACTGAGTTCAACCTCTTCAGCCCCGACTGGGCCAGGCAAGCTGGGAAAGCACTTCCAGAGACCTTCCACTGCAGGGAGCAGGTCTAAGTGCAATGGACTCACAACTTAGAGCTGTGAGCACCAAACTCAGTTCCAAAAGTCAGCGGAGCACAGCAGAGTATAAACCACACGAATGACGGCTCTGAAGTATAACTTCTTTATTCTTCTACAGCTACTGCAAAACTAAAAATAAACTACTAAAGACTATCGGAGACACTGGACTGCATGAGTGTTACAGTTGCTTGAGCAGTCACCTTATCTCTATACAGATAACACTCAGACTCCTACAGGCTGGAGCAGAAGAAGCAATGAACAGATTCCGCCCTCTCCTTTCTGGAACATTGTCAGCAGATTCTTGCAATGGGAGGGGTGAAATATCCACAGGAGCAAGACGCTGCTACTGGTAACTTGGTTACTTAAAGGTGTTTATTATTTACAGCAGACTCACAAGTTACTATATACAGGATAAAGACACGGATCTTAACTCTCTCACTGAACAAACTCCAAACGACTCTCAGAACACACACTGACCAACCAACTATCCAGCAAGGAAGGTCATGAGTCATCATGCCTATCTGGAGACCTCAACCAATAGCAGAGTTTCATCCAAGCCTCCATATCTCTAGGCAGAATAACTCCCTCTGCTCAGTCTTCTTGGCCTTCGGCCAACTTCTTAATTGCTTCTGTGGGAAGCTGCATCAAATAGCACGTAGTCATAAATCCTAACATTCCACTCTGTTACCTGTAAGGATGTGGACAGGCTACTTGAATGAGTGAAACCAACCACCAGTCTCCTTGATCCTTGCCCATACTGGCTTATAAAAGCGAGCCGGGAAGGGCTGGGCGATGGGCTCTGCGGGGTGGTGAATGCTTCTCTCTGTGAGGGAGCCTTCCCAGACCCACTGAAAGAGGCAGTTATCAAACAGCTTCTTAAAAAACCATCTTTAGATGCGGCCAATATGGCCAACTATCACCGAGTCTCAAATCTTACATTCTTGGGCAAGGTGATTGAGCAAGTGGTTTCTGAACAACTCCAGGCATGCCTGGAAGAAGCAGACCATTTTGATCCCTTCCAGTCGGGATTCAGGCCTCATCATGGGACCGAAACTGCCTTGGTTGCACTGGTCGATGTTCTCCAGCAGGCAAGGGACAAAGGTGAAAACTGTTTCCTAGTTCTGCTGGATCTCTCAGTGGCTTTTGATACCATCGACCATAACATCCTTTTGGACTGTCTAGAGGGGCTGGGAGCTGGGGGGACTGTTATACAGTGGTTCCGCTCCTTCCTCCTGGGCCGTGTTCAGAATGTGGGGGGGGGGATGAGTGTTCAGACCCCTGGGCTCTCACTTGTGGGTTCTCTCAGGGTTCTGTCCTCTCTCCCATGCTTTTAAACATCTACATGCAGCCGCTGGGAGAGATAATCAGGGGCTTTGGGCTGGGTGTTCACCAGTATGTGGATGATACCCAGCTCTACCTCTCTTTTAAATCAGAACCAGTGAAGGCGGTGAAGGTCCTGTGAGTGCCTGGGGGTGGTTGGAGGATGGATGGCGGCTAACAGTTTGAGGTTGAATCCTGACAAGACAGAAGGGCAGGCAGGTGTGGGGGACTCCCTGGTCCTGAATGGGGTAATTGTGCCCCTGAAGGACCAGGTGCTCAGCCTGGGAGTCATTTTGGTCTCACAGCTGTCCATGGAGGCGCAGGTCAATCTGTGTCCAGGGCGGCTGTCTATCAGCTCCATCTGATACGTAGGCTGAGACCCTACCTGTCTCGCCAGAGTGGTGCATGCTCTAATTATCTCCCACTTGGACTACTGCAACGTGCTCTGTGTGGGGCTACCTTTGGAGGTGACCCGGAAACTGCAAATAATCCAAAATGCGGCAGCTAGAATGCTGACTGGGAGTGGCTGCCGAGGCCATATAACACCGGTCCTGAAAACGTACATTGGCTCCCAGTACATTTCTGAGCACAATTCAAAGTGTTGGTGCTGACCTTTAAAGCCCTAAACAGCCTTGGTTCAGTATACCTGAAGGAGCGTCTCCACCCACATTGTTCTGCCCGGACACTGAGGTCCAGCATCGAGGGCCTTCTGGTGTTTCCCTCACTGCAAGAAGCCAAGTCACAGGGAACCAGGCAGAGGGCCTTCTCGGTAGTGGCACCCGCCCTGTGGAACACCCTCCCACCAGATGTCAAAGAGAAAAACAGCTACCAGACTTTTAGAAGACATCTGAAGGCAGGCCTGTTTAGGGAAGCTTTTAATGTTTGACAGACAATTGTATTTAGTATTTTGTTGGAAGCCGCCCAGAATGGCTGGGGAAACCCAGCCAGATGGGCGGGGTATAAATAATTTATTATTATTATTATTATTATTATTATTATTATTATTATTATTATTAGCTTCTTGTCTATGCTGGTTAACGGAATGGTTGCTATTGAAGGATCCGTATGTTTTAGACCTGGAAGGTCATGATAATATATTTGGTTGGGACACATATTTATAGTATGAAAAGTTGAAAATGCATAAAGGATTTATAAACCATATATTCAGGAAAAAAAATGTATATAGTATGGGACAAATATAAAAATCTATTAGAAAGGAAAACACCACTTTGGCTTTCACCATGGGGTGAAGAAGAGAAATATGATGGAAAACTGGGTAACTTATAGAAATCTGTTAAGGGAGGAAGGTGGAGAGTTTAAATTAAGAGTTTAAAGACTTATCAGGACTGTTAAAATGGTTACAATGTCATCAAGTAAATGAAGTATATATAAAACATAAGAAACAGGTTTGGGGAACAAACATCGCAAGTAGAGAGAGACCTACTAGACTGCAATGTTAAAGTGATGTTTAAAATGTATAAGATGTTATTAGAGTGGGATACAAAAGATGAACAAGTGAAAGCTTCAATGATACATTGGGCAATGGACATTGGACATAACATAGAAATGGAGGCATGGGAAAATTGTGGAATACAGATATAAAATTTATAGCATGTTACGCTTTAAGAGAAAATTATATGAAAATGTTATATAGATGGTATCTAACACCTAGTAGACTAGCTAAAATGTACAAATCAAAACTGAGTAAGTATTGGAAATGTAAACAGAAAGAAGGTACCTTTTTTCATACATGGTGGACCTGCAGTAAGGCTAAAGTTTACTGGGAAATAATATAATGAATTGAAAAAGATGTTTAAGATAACTTTTGTTTAAAAAACCCCAAAAGAAACAGAAGCTTTTCTTTTAGGAATTATAAGACTGGACTTACCTAAACAATATAAAATTTTATTTATGTATGCGACCACTACTGCAAGAACTGTATTTGCCCAAAGATGGAAGGAGGTAGATGTCCCGTCAAAAGAAGAATGGCTACAGAAACTTGTTGGATGGTTTCTTTAAATCTTAGGTTTCATTATTGTTCCACAAGATGTGTGTGTCTTTAAGGGCCAGAGCAAATAACATGACCTAGTTTTACAGCTGTGAAGCAGTATAGCAGGTGCTGTTAAGTTATGTTAATTAAGCTGTTGGGTATAGTATATAAAGAGCAGCACCTAGCTTTCTCAGTACCGTGGTGGATGGGTCACACTTATTGATATAATGTAATTTAGTGTAAAAGGAGTTTTTGTTATTTGTTATTAAACCAAGCAAAAGTTACTTTTGTGTTTCTTGAATGTGTGGTCTCCCCAGCACGCCTTCTGCAGCCCAACTAATCTGTGAAAAAGCCAACAAAATATATGTAAAGATTATTCTGTTTCAAATGTTTATTTGTCATAAATGAAAATCATACATAGAAAGGGATCCAAATGGTCTGCATCCTCCAGGTTTCCCTGGAGTTGTTCAGTGACCACATGTTCAATCACCTGTGCTATGAAACTTGGTTTGCCTAATATGCTTCGAAATAGTGTAGCATCTTCAAAAAGCCTCACCTACAGCTTGATAACAGCTCTCTTCTCCTCCTTCCTCTCTTGCAAGTGCTGGTCAATTCTCAAGGCTGCTTGCATCAACGCCTCTAGGAAACTGGGGGGGGGGGGTCCATTCTTGCCTACTCATCCAGCAGGGTTTCACTCAGCCCTGCACAGTAAATAGCCGGCAAGGCATCCTGATTCCATGCTAGTTCCTGTGACAACAAACTGAACTCTGTACTGTACTCCATTACTGAGTTAGACCTCTGCTTCAGCTTCATTAGCTTTCGTGTACTTGCAGGTTTCCGCTATGGGTCCTGGAACACGGACTCGAGATGAGCCATAAAACTATCCAATCTCAACAAACAAAGGTCTTGATTAATGAATAGGAGAGGCGCCCAGCATCTGGCGGCTCCTTTCAGAAGATTAATTACAAAAAACACATGTTCCTGGTCTGACAAAAAGTTGTCTTGCCTCGCCTTTAAAAACATTTCCACATTTGCTTCAAACCCAAGGAACTCAGAGGTTTCTCCATTGAACTTTGATGGGGGAATCGGGGTGTGTGTGTCTTACTGACTGTCTGTGTTTCTGCTCCCATTCTGCATTTTGATAGTTGACAGCCATTGTTAATTGTTCTACATGTCCTCTCTGCATTATTTTTTGTTGTAAAAGCCATTGAAATTGCTCATCTCAGTTATCAGTGTTGGCAGGCTGCCCCCCCCCCCGGCAGCTTCTGTGCCGTTTGTCATGATTTATGACTTAACTGGCAATTAAAGTTGACTCTGTCAGGATGCTGTCGCTGGCTCCCAGCTGGTTACCTAGGAAAGTATAAAGACAAGAAAAAGTTTCTTACAGTCCTTTTTTATTTCAAACTTTACAGAGAGAGGCTATAGAACCCAGCCTCTTGGATAATGGTGTTGTCCCAAGTGAATCTCCACCCCCCTCCTTTATTCGTCATCATTATCACCACCTCTACGGGTGCCGCTAAGTGCCCTCGGTCTTCGAGCTCTTTGTTCTCCTACTTTTAAGGCTCACTGGGTTCTGGGAGATGAAGGGTCTGGAATGCTTTCTAGTGACAACATGTCAGCCAGCTGCTGCTCCGGCTCTGCCTCCTCCTCCTCCTCCTCCTCCTCCTCCTCCTCTTCCTCTCCCTCTCCCATTATTTCTCAGCTTTTCCCCTCATCTGCCTCTGAGCTGTGACCTCCCGCAAGCCACTGTTGTAAATCTATGCTGTTTTTCTCTTCCTCCTCCCTGGAAGGATGATGTGATGGGATGATGAGCTGCTTGTGCATAAAGTCCTAGTCCCTCAGAGTTTGGCTAAGTCCACAAACCTCTGTCTGTGACGGAGCTCCTTAAGCATGGCTCCGTCAGTCGGTTGTAGAATCAGACAGTGGGCGTTTACGGAACTTCTTCCAGCATAAAAGTTCCTTAACGGAAACGCGTCTTCTGGACTCTCGGCGTGACAGTTTCCGGCGAGGAGTGGGTGTCCCTATGGGAGGTCCTGAAACCTCCCCACTATTTTCGCTGGAAGTGTCTCTGAGCCCTCCCTCCGACTCACTTTCCCTTGGAGCTCCTCCTCTCCCCCTGCTGGTTCCCGCCTCAGCTGATAAGTCTCTCTCAGCCTCTGTGAGCCCTTTCACCTCCTGTTTCTCCGATGGCAGTTCCCTGACATCCACCTCCCCTCCAGGGCCCCCTTCACCACCTCCCCTCCCCTCCTCTGCGGGAGGCGAGGGAGCAAAACCCCTGAAAGAACCTCCCTCATCTTCCGAAGTTTCGAACACTTCCCTCCACCGGTTGCTGTTTCCGGTTTCTAAGTACTCCTCCTCATCGGAGTCTATTCCTTCTTCCAACTCCGATTCCCTGAATCCTTCCAGTTCCTCCTCCTCGTCGGTGGTGCCAAAGTACTCCCTCCGGAACCTCGCTACTGACTGAGGTTTCCTGGGGAACCTTTGGTGGAACGTTTCGATCAAGATCTCGTCATTGACCTCCTCTGCCGTCACCCAGGTGTTTTCCGACTCCGGTTCCCCTTCCCACGCGACCAAATACTCCACCTGATTACCCTTCCACCTGGAGTCGATGATCTCCGCCACATGGTTGCTGCTTTCCCTTTCTTCTAAGACTGGCCCCCGTGTGGAGACCCCTTCACCTTCCCCCCTATACGGTGACAGTAATGACCTGTGGAATACTGGATGCAGTTTCATGTGGTTCGGTAACCGGAGTCTGAAAGCCACTGGGTTGACCTGTTGAATGACCTCAAATGGTCCCAATCTTTTGGGTCTCAATTTCTTGCAACCCCCCTTGAACGGCAACCCTTGGGTTGACAGCCACACCTGACTCCCCACCCTGATGGTTTCACCTTCCCTTCTGCTCTTGTCTGCCTGCCTCTTATATTCTTCTTTGGCCCTTTCTAAGTTGAGTTGGAGTTGACGATGGATCGCTTCCATTTCTTCTACAAAATGTTTGGCGGCCGGGACACTCCATCTCTCCCCTCCTCCCCCTGGAAACGCCCTGGGGTGGCACCCATAATTAGCCAAAAAGGGGCTCATCCCGGTGGACACATTCTCCGCATTATTGTAGGCAAATTCCGCTAGCGCCAACTTTTCGACCCAATCGTTCTCTCTGTCATTGACATAACACCTCAGGTATTGTTGGAGGATACCGTTTGCTCTCTCCGCCTGCCCATTGGTCTCAGGGTGCCTGGCAGTCGAAAAATTGACGTCTACGTGCAGTAAGCTCATAAGTTTCCTCCAGAACCTGGACGTGAACTGTTTCCCTCTGTCGGAGACCACCCTCAAGGGGGCGCCATGCAGCCTAAAAATATGTTCTACAAACAATTTCGCTGTCTCTTCCGCCGTGACTGCATGTGAGCAAGCTACAAAGTGGCCCATCTTAGTTAACAGGTCTACTACGACCAGTATGGCGGTTTTCCCCTGGGATTTCGGCAGATCAGTCATAAAATCTATCGATACCGCCTCCCACGGTCGTTCTGGTGTGGGTAACGGTTCTAATAACCCCGTCGGCGCCCGCCTTTCTCCTTTGGCTCTCTGGCATTGGTCACACCCTCTTACATACTCCCGTACATCCTCCCTCACCTTGGGCCACCAAAATTCCCTGGTCACCAACCACACGGTCTTGTGTTGCCCAAAATGCCCCGCTGTGGGGATGTCGTGCAGCTGTTTGAGTACTCTCCCCCTCAATTCCCCTTCGGGTATATATAGTGCCCCTTTGTAATACAATACCCCGTTTCTTTCTTCAAAACCTCCGGGGTCTTCTCCCTCTCTCCTTAAACCTCTGAGCTTATTCTGGGCGTATTCATCATTCACCGTTCCCTCTACCAGTTCCCTTTGCCCCACCCAGGCCGCCCCACACACCCAGCGGTCCTCTGGGATGATATGTCTCTCTTCAGGTGCTCCCTCCCCCTCCAAATATTCAGGTTTGCGTGAGAGAGCATCCGCTCTGACGTTTTCTGGAACTGGCACATAGCAAATTTCAAAATGGAATTTGGAGAACTCCTGGGCCCACCTCACTTGTCATTGGTTGAGCACTCGTGCCGTTCTCCAATACTCCAAATTCTTGTGGTCCGTACACACTTGCACCTTATGTTGTGCACCAATTAGTAAGTGTCTCCATCTCCGGAACGCTTCGTGAATGGCGAGTAGTTCTCGGTCATATATGGTGTAGTTCCTCTCGGATTTGTTTAGCTTACGCGAGAAGAAGGCACACGGTCTCCACTCCGACTTATTCTTCCCCGGATGAAGAAGCACCGCCCCCACCGCCCGGTCTGATGCATCAGTTTCCACTCTCATTGGTTTTTGTAAATCCACATGCAGGAGCTGTTCTTCCGAAGCGAATGCCCTTTTCAATTCCTCAAATGCTTGCTCCACCTCCGCCGTCCAAACAAATTTCTTCTTGCTGCTGAGACAGTCCGTGATGGGAGCCGTTAAGTGGGCAAAGTTCTTGATGAACTTACGGTAAAAGTTCCCAAACCCTAAGAATCTTTGCACATCCTTTTTCGTTTTCGGTGTCTTCCATTCCAGCACCGCCTGGACCTTGCCTGGATCCATGGCTAATCCCTTGTCTGACAAGCGGTACCCCAGGAATTCCACCTCCTTGGTGTGAAACTGACACTTCTCCAATTTCACCCACAGCTGGTTTGCTTGCAGTTGGCTCAGCACTTCCCTGCTCAATCTCGCTGGAAAACATCAAATCCATGGCGCGAAAAAACTTCCTCGTGTCCTTCAGCATTTCATTATTCCCTGCCATCAGGGGTCTAACCCAGTCTCTCGCCCCCCCTTCGAGATGGCCAACCACAAACGCCACTCGCGATTCCTCGTCGGGAAAGTCGTCAAACTGCAGATTGAGAGCATACTGCATCTCTGTCCTAAAGGCTTGATAGTTCCTGGGGTCCCCCCCAAACTTCTGCACCAATCCTGGCATCTTTCTTGCTAGTGGGGCGCCTTTTGCCTTTTCTGCATCCTGCGCCCTCCTTTCCTCTAGCCTCGCCGTTTGCAGCGCTAGCTGGACCTCCAACACCCGGTACCTTTCTTCCAGGCTTGGACCCTCTCCAGCTCCTCCTGCTCCTCCGGTTCCGGCTGGGTTGCTCATGATGCCTCTCTGCACAAGCTGCTTTCAGGGACTGTCTGATTGCTGTGATGGGATGATGAGCTGCTTGTGCATAAAGTCCTAGTCCCTCAGAGTTTGGCTAAGTCCACAAACCTCTGTCTGTGACGGAGCTCCTTAAGCATGGCTCCGTCAGTCGGTCGTAGAATCAGACAGTGGGCGTTTACGGAACTTCTTCCAGCATAAAAGTTCCTTAACGGAAACGCGTCTTCTGGACTCTCGGCGTGACAGTTTCCGGCGAGGAGTGGGTGTCCCTATGGGAGGTCCTGAAACCTCCCCACTATTTTCGCTGGAAGTGTCTCTGAGCCCTCCCTCCGACTCACTTTCCCTTGGAGCTCCTCCTCTCCCCCTGCTGGTTCCCTCCTCAGCTGATAAGTCTCTCTCAGCCTCTGTGAGCCCTTTCACCTCCTGTTTCTCCGATGGCAGTTCCCTGACAGATGAGGATAGGGAGGCGGTCTCCACCATTCTTCCCCCTCTGCCCAGTCCCTGACACTACATTTCCAAGGTTTTTCAATTCAAAATGGTTTTGTAGGTTTTGAATAAATTCAGTATACTTTTACTTGTCAGACCAGAAAATCAACCAGCCATCTACAAAACAAAACACAAAGCAAAGTTTTATGGTGTCCTTCCTCCTCGACAAATATACATTGGTCTGCTTTACCCTGCACAAAACCTATGGATGTTAGTGTGCTTGTTAATTTGGCATTCCAGCATTTTACTGCCTGTTTAAGTTCATACAAGGACTTTTGCAGTTTGCACACCAGTCCTTATTCCACTGTAACTCCTTCAGGTGACAACATATAAATATCCTCTAATAAATTTCCATACAGAAATGCTGTGGTAACACCATGATAGGATATTTGCATGCTCTCTTGAGGTGCAACTTTGAACATTAATCTAATACTTTCAAATCGAATTGTTGGCACAATTACCTCATGATAATTTTGCCCTTTGACCTGAGCAAATCCACAAGCTACCAACCTTGCTTTGTGGCACACAACCTGGCCGGTTTGATGTGTTTTTACTTTATAAATTCACCTGGTATCTATCAGCTTCATGGATGGGTGCCTTTTTACTAACTTCCATGTTTTATTTTTGTTTAAGGAATTTAGTTCAGTTTGCATAGCAGCAATCCATGGCTTAGCTTCCTCTGGGGATAAATCCTGAATAAATAAATAATAATAACCTCCTTAAAACTTTTTGGTTCAAAAACAGCTTTACCAGCAAACACCGTTTGGGCAAATTAATCCTTAAAACTTTTGGGTGGCTGCCCTTTGTTTGAGCACTTTGACCTGCACACTTCTGCCTTGCGCAGAAACCTCTTTCTTTGGTGACAATGACCCTATCGTGAATATCTCTTCATTATCTGATACATCAGAATGCCTAGGAGTGTCTCTGGTGCTCAAAAACTCTCTTTCAAAATCACTCTCATCAAAATCAGATTCTGATTCATGTTCTGACTCCTGCTTTGAGTCAGGATAGAACTGGAAAATTCCCACATTTTCCCACTTAGCATTGTATTCCACACTCCTGGTCAATCTCAGTTTGTGTACCTGATATCAATACATGATTGTTGATGTTGTTTGTTGTGTTAGAATTAATTCGAGGGTTGGTGCGAGGGGGTCTTCATGTGGTTAGGTTCACATTATTGTGAAGAAGCATGCTGAAGTAATGATAAAGATTGATAGGTAAAATTTTATTAAGCCTTTTTGTGCTAAGGTGTTGGCTTTAATGTTAGGGAGATTTAAAGAAACTAGACAGAGGACGAGATGGTTGGACAGTGTTCTCGAAGCTACCAGCATGAGTTTGACCAAACTGCGGGAGGCAGTGGAAGACAGGAGTGCCTGGCGTGCTCTGGTCCATGGGCTCACGAAGAGTCGGACACAACTAAACAACAAAGTCCTTTTCTAAACAAAGCAGATCATTAATGTGAAGGGCCATATTTTGTCCTATAAATAAGGAGGTTGTTGGTATGAGGCAGTGAAAGGTTGGATTAAAAAATCCTAGTTGGTTGGAAAATTTGTGGTGTTTTGTTCATTTTGTGGTAGTAAGTCAAGTGGTTTTTTGTGATTTGTAGGGCAAATAGTACTACTAGGATGGCAACAATTATGGCGGATAGTTTTAAGGAGGTTGGTTTGGTGGTTGGGGTTGGTTTTGTTGGTATAATAGTGGCTATAAGGATTAAACCTGTTAGAAGGCTTCCAATAGCGAGACGGATGAGGGGATTGGTAAGGGTTGGGGGAGTTTTGTTTATGATAGTTGTTGTTTGTGGTGTGTTTAGTTGGACGTAGAAGGTTATTCGTATGGTGTAGGTGGCGGTTAATATTGCGAAGAGGGTAATTATTAGGGCTCAGGCGTTCAGGTGGGAGTTGTTTACAGTTTCAATAATTGTGTCTTTTGAATAAAAACCTGATTAAAAGGGGGTTCCTGTAAGGGCAAGGTTTCCGATGGTCAAGCATGTAGCTGTGGTTGGTAGTATTTTTTGTACTCTGCCCATTTTTTGGATGTCCTGTCCATCATTTAAATTGTGGATAATTGTACCTGAGCATAGGAATGGTATAGCTTTGAAGAAAGCATGAGTGGAGATGTGGAAGAAGGCAAGTTGAGGTTGGTTTAATCCGATTGTTACTATTATTAGTCCTAATTGACTGGAGGTTGAGAATGCAATATATATATATATATATATATATATATATATATATATATATATATATTTATAAATTTTTATTGATTTTCCAACATAAATTATAACACATTACAACTTACAATACAAAGACAAACAAACATATAAACATGTATAATTTCATAACCTTTTTTTCTTAAACCCAATTTCAGCGACTTCCCCATGCCTCCCTTTTCTGCATCCCCATTTTAAAATTTTTAGCAACCCCTAATCTCAATTGCTTATAATTCACTTTCTTTAACCTTTTTCTCTTACCCAAATCATTCATCGCTGCAAATCTGCTTTGCCTTACCCAAGACATTTTAGCAGTCAATAATTTTACACCAGTTCTTGAGATAAAGTTTAAATTTCTTCCAATCTTCTTCCACCGTCTCTTTTCCTTGGTCACGGATTCTGCCCGTCATCTCAGCCAGACCCATATAGTCAATCACCTTTGTCTGCCACTCTTCCAGCGTGGGTAGTTCTTGTGTCTTCCAATACTTTGCTAAAAGAACTCTTGCTGCTGTTGTAGCATACATAAAGAACGTCCTATCTTTCTTTGACACCAATTGGCCTACCATGCCCAGGAGAAAAGCCTCTGGTTTCTTATGAAAGGTACACTTAAGAACCTTCTTAATTTCATTATAGATCATTTCCCAGAAGACCTTAATCCTTGGGCACGTCCACCAAAGGTGATAGAAAGTACCTTCAGTTTCATTACATTTCCAGCATTTATTATTGGGCAAATGATAGATTTTTGCAAGCTTGACTGGGGTCATGTACCACCTATAAATCATTTTCATAATATTCTCTCTTAAGGCATTACATGCCGTATACTTTACACCGGTGGTCCATAACTGTTCCCAGTCAGCAAACATAATGTCATGACCAATGTCTTGTGCCCATTTAATCATTGCTGATTTAACCGTTTCATCCTGTGTATTCCATTTCAACAGCAAGTTGTACATTCTTGACAAGTTCTTAGTATTGGGTTCTAACAGTTCAGTTTCTAATTTTGATCTTTCCACCTGGAAGCCAATTTTCCTGTCCTGTTTAAATACTTCATTTATCTGGTAGTAGTGGAGCCAATCTCTTACCTTAGACTTCAATTTCTCATAACTCTGTAATTTCACTTCCCCCCCCTCTTGTTCTATGATTTCCCAATATTTTGGCCATTTGGATTCCATATTAAGTTTTTTCACTTCCTTAGCTTCCATCGGTGACAGCCACCTGGGGGTTTTATTTTCCAACAAGTCTTTATACCGAATCCAGACATTATATAGTGCTTTCCTAACAATATGGTTTTTGAAACCTTCATGAGTCTTTACCTTGTCATACCATATATATGCGTGCCAACCAAACCTGTTATTATACCCTTCCAAGTCCAAAATGTCTGTGTTCTCAAGAAGTAGCCAGTCTTTCAGCCAGCAAAAAGCCGCTGATTCATAATACAGTTTTAAGTCTGGCAGGGCAAACCCCCCTCTTTCTTTTGCATCAGTTAATATCTTAAATTTTATTCTGGGCTTTTTGCCCTGCCAGACAAATCTAGATATATCTTTCTGCCACCTCTTGAAACAATCCACTTTGTCCACAATCTGCAATGTTTGAAACAAAAATAACATTCTCGGCAAAACATTCATCTTAATAACAGCAATTCGACCTAACAAGGAAAGTCTCAAGTTTGACCATATTTCTAAGTCTTTCTTAATTTCTGTCCAACATTTCTCATAATTGTATTTAAATAGGTTTACATTTTTAGATGTTAAATTGATCCCCAAATATTTCACTTTCTTTGCTACCATTAAACCAGTTTCCCTGTGAAACCTCTCTCTTTCCACTGCTGTTAGATTTTTTTCCAATACCTTCGTTTTTTGTTTATTCAGCTTAAAACCTGCTACTTGACCAAATACTTGTATTAACTCCAAAACTCTTTTTGTACTAGTGTCTGGCTCTTGTAAAGTTAAAACTTTACAACGCTCTAAAACGCTCTCAATTTATATTGTTTAGCTCCGACCTGAATTCCTTTAACCAGCTGGTCCCCTCTAATCATGTTTAATAAAACCTCCAAGACAGATATAAAAAGTAATGGGGATATTGGGCACCCCTGTCGTGTCCCTTTTTCAATAGCAAATTCTTCAGTAACCACATTATTCACAATTAATTTTGCTTTTTGTTCAGAATAAATTGCACCTATACCATTCTCAAAACCTTGGCCTACCCCCATCCCTTTGAGATTCTTTTTCATAAAGCTCCAAGAGATATTGTCAAAGGCTTTCTCCGCGTCCACAAATATTAATACTGCCTTAGTATTAATATTAGCTTCTAGTAATTCCATAATATCTATTATGTTTCTTACATTGTCAGATAAATGTCTTCCTGGAAGAAAGCCGGCCTGGTCTTTATGAATCTCCCCCACCAAAACCTTCTTCAATCTTTTTGCCAAAATGTCTGCAAAAAAATTGTAATCCACATTAAGTAATGATATGGGGCGGTAGTTCTTAATCGAGTTCTTCTCAGTCTCAGATTTTGGTATAAGTGTAATATACGCTTCTTTCCACGATTCGGGTGCCTTCTTCCCCTCCAAAATTTCATTACAGACTTCCTTCAGCGGTTGTATCAGCCATTCTTTCAAAGCTTTGTAATATCTGGAAGTCAATCCATCTGGTCCTGGAGATTTTCCCAATTGCATATTTTGAATGGCTCCCTCTATTTCTTGTTCAGTTATTTTCTGGTTCAAGATCACTTTACTTTGTTCAGATATTTTTTGTAATCCATATTTTTAAAGAAATTCTTCTATCTCTTTTTCA
The DNA here is from genome assembly GCF_027172205.1 of Podarcis raffonei. NCBI lineage: Eukaryota > Metazoa > Chordata > Lepidosauria > Squamata > Lacertidae > Podarcis > Podarcis raffonei. The sequence continues at coordinate 19,332,420 of NC_070620.1, read as the reverse complement.
TCCACCGGCCCTTGTGCATAAAGTCTTCTGAAATAACTCTGAAAACAATTTCTAATCTCATTTGGTCTATAAATGTTCTTTCCTTCAACCTCTAAGCTTGTGACCATATTCAATTTTTGTCTTTTCTTCAGTTGCCATGCCAGAAGTTTCCCACATTTATCAGCCGATTCAAATGTCTTTTGTCTCATTTGCTTTATTTTCCATTCTATCTCCTGATTCATCAGTTCCATATACTGTCTCTGGTAAAACTTAATTTCTCTTAAAATTTCATGAGACTTTGGCTTAGATCTCAGTTTTTTTTCACCTTCTTTTATTCTTTCCAAAATCTTGTCTTTCTTCTCATTCTGTCTCTTCCTTTTTAAAGTGTTCTGCTGTATCAAAAATCCTCGCATAACGGCTTTACTTGCGTCCCAAATTATTCTTTTCTCCACCTCTGTTCTCAGATTTATCTCAAAATAGTCTTTCACAGCTTTCTGGGCCTTTTTGTACACCTCTTCATCTCTAAATAGGGAGTCATTCATCCTCCATCTAAATGAACCAGCTGTTGTTATATTCATTTCCATCTTTACGGCATTATGGTCGGAGCAAGTCTTTGGGCAGATTTCCACTTTCTTTATCTTTGGTGCCATCCCACTAGTTACCCAAATTTGGTCAATTCTAGTCCAGGTCATTTTTGCTTCAGAAAAGAAAGTTCCCTCTCTCTCAAGAGGGTTCCTTGTTCTCCAAATGTCAATCAGGTCCATATTGTCTGTCATTTCGAAAAAAGTCTTAGGTAGTCTCCCATCCTTAGAAACCACCTGTCTTAGTGCTTTGTCCATATTTGTAGAGACCACTCCATTCATGTCTCCCATCATAATTACATTGTAATCCAAATAGTCCATTAATGTCTCATGCAATTTCTTGAAAAACTCTGACTTCCCTTCATTCGGAGCATAAATCCCTATTATCAATAATTTTTCTCCTTGGACTTGTATTTCAATTGCCAAATATCTTCCTTGTTCATCTTTAAAAATTAACTTAGGGGCCAACTTTTCCTTTGCATAAATAACCACTCCTCTTTTCTTCACTTTGTCTGATGAAATAAATTCCTGTCCCAATCTTTTGTTAACAAGTAATTTTCTATGTACTCTAGTCACGTGGGTTTCTTGTAAGCAAATCAAGTCCAATTGTTCCCTTTTTAAAATATGAAAAACCTCACGCCTTTTTCTGGGAAGGTTCAGTCCATTACAATTCCAACTTAGAAATTGCAGAGCCATCTTGTTGTTTACTTAGTTGTTCCTCCAACTGCCCCAAGCAGTTGTTCTTCCTCTGTCGGAGTTTTGAGCCCGAATGTTAAGTTCAAAATATCTGTTGCGTCCTTTGCCTTTGTAGTCTGTTCCACCACTTCCTTCAGGAGGTCCTCCTCGTTCCTTTCCAGAAATTGTTCTTTGTCTTGCACTGTTTTTATTTTGATTTTCTTTCCTTTGTAGTTAAAAGACAGGCCTTGTGGAAACTCCCATCTAAATAATATATTGTTCTTTTTCAGCAGAGTGACCAAGTCCTTGTAATAAGCTCTCACCTCCAAGATATATTTGGGAATATCTTTATATATCTGCACAAAAGAATTTTCAATCTCCAAAGTTCTTTGAAAATGTAGGTTTAGTATCTTATCTCTCTCCTCCTTAGATCTTAAAGTTATCAAACAATCCCTTGGGTTCTTTCTATTTTGTCCCCTGCCCAGTCTGAAAGCAGTAACTATCTCGAATTCCTCCTCTTCCAAATTTACTTGCCAAAATTCCGAAAATTCTTTTGTAAGGAAATCTACCAAATTATCTTTTTCACTTTCCAGGACCAATCTCAATCTCAAATTTCTCTCCTTTCTCTGAAGTTCCAATAAAGACAGGGCCGCCTCATGCTCATCCAGCTTTTTACAGACTGGTGCTAGCTTTTCCTGTGTAGTCTCCGCAGTAGTTTTTGCCTCTTCAGCAATCTTTCGAATTGTAGCATTTTCTTCAATTAATTTATTTATAATCTCTGTATTGGATGTGACACTTTTGGTATTTAAATCTAATTTTGTTGACAACTCTGTCAGCTGTTTAGAGTTTTCTGTACCTTGTTTAGTCAAGGCTTCCAAGGCCTCATTTATTTTAATTAGAGCCTGTGTCACTGGATCCATAGATGTCACTTTTTCCTGCCCATCTGCACCTGCAGGAACTGAGCCTGATATAGAGCCCCTTTTCTTTTGTGCAATTTTACTTTTAGCTCTTGTTTTTATCTCTTCTTCTTGGCCACTCATATCCCAAGGTCGTTCCCACGGGAATTACTTCCAAATGGAAAACTCCACTGACCTGCTCTTTACAAACTGTCTTGTAGCTGTTTCCCCTCAACCCTCTAGAGGGAGTAATTCAAAGTCCAAAATACAAAGAAGCCAAAAAAAAAAAATGGCTACAAATCTTCCAGTATATTTCCACTAATAAGACTGTCAGTTTATAACTTCCACAAAGTCCCAAACAGTAGCAAATAAAATCCCAACTTTGTATCAAGTAGGCAAAGCACCAACTTTGTAACAAATCTCAAGTAACAGTTTTCAGTCCCAGTGACTTACTTTCTTCTTAGGGCAGTCCTTCCCAAGGATTTAAAACGGCAGAAAGTTCTTTCCTTTTTAACTTCTTTCATGCAGGTAATACAAGTTCAAATTCTTCCCCCCCGCTCCTGCCTGCTAAGGGGGAGGTTCAAGTTCAATGTCCGGGTTGAGCAAATTTTAAAATTATCTTCCGTCAGATTGCAGCTTTGTATTTCATTGCTTTAGCTGTCATGCAGTCCGGGAAAGGCAGACTTCCTTATTTTTTAACCTTCCCCGTTTTCGGCCAAATTTCCACAATTATTGTTGAATCCCAAGAGCTTTTCAATCCTACTCACGGGTATTCTGTAAATCCAAATGTCAGGAAGGAATCGGCGCTCTCCGTCTATGGCGACGCGGCTTCACTCCACGGGCTGGGTAACGACTCTCAGCACCGCGCTCACACCCGATGCCGCTCCGGAGCCTTTAAAAAGGCTCCTTTGCAGTAAGGGGGGGCGCTTAAGGTGCCCACCGAGTCTCCGTGCTCACAGGCTTCTGCGCCTGTGATTTTAGGGGTCCCCGCTTCGCCATAGCGGTCAGACCCGAACTCGCGGAGTAGTCTCCCTGAGCGGAGCTCAGCGGGAGACCGCCATTAAACGCTGGCGCCGACCGGAAGTCGGCCGAGAATGCAATATATTTTTTTTAATATCATTTTGTGTTAGAGCACATAGGGCTGTAAACAGTGACAATGAGTCTGTTAACTCTCTCTCTCCCAGTTCTCCTCCTCCTAACTGTTCCCCACCCAGTACTTCCCAGATTATGCCTTCTGAACTATGTCCCTCTGCAGACCACTGTTCCAAATCTATACTACTTCCCTGCTCCTGGGAAGATTCAGGATCCTGATCAGGAGCGGGGGGAGGGACAGGCTCCCACTATTCCTCCTCAGTGCAGCCCTCAGCACTGTCCCTGACAGCACCCTAATCCGCAGGGTCACGGTTTCGCCAAAAACCTGACGTCGTCTGATTCACTCAAAAATTGTGCCAAACACCTATAAATTGCCCCCTGCAGTGTTTTGCGGTGCAAACACCACGTTTCACGGTAGGCACATCTCACTAGGGAGGGCTTTCCACAAGTGAGGAGCCACCACTGATAAGGCCCTGTCATGGGTCAGTGCCAACTGGGCAGACCCTGGTAGTGGCACCACCAACAAGACCTCACCTGCTGATTGTTGGGTCTGAGACAAACCTACCAGTTTTGTCTCTTTTAGGGACAATTCATATGGCCACTGCAACGCAAGACTCAGTCTTACAATACAATATGTCTAACAATAATTGAGTCTGTGTGTTTATTAGGGAAAGTTAACCATTTAACCTTTGATAACAAGAGCAGCAGATAGCAGGATATATATGTGAAAGCCATTATCAGTGAAACCACACAGACAAAACTGTCATATCACCTCACTTCAAATTTATCAATTACAAGAATTCATACATTCTCTGTGGCAGCCCTTAAAACTGTGGGATTCCCTCCCCACAATAGTGTGTCTGGGACCTTCATTGTATAGCTTTCATCTCATGCTGATAATAATAATAATAATAATAATAATAATAATAATAATAATAATTTATTATTTATACCCCGCCCATCTGGCTGGGCCTCCCCAGCCACTCTGGGCGGCTTCCATAGAAACCAAAAATACAGTAAAATATCACACGCTAAAAACTTCCCTGAACAGGGCTGCCTTAAGATGTCTTCTGAATGTCAGGTAGTTGTTTATCGCTTTGACATCTGCTGGAAGGGCGTTCCACAGGGCGGGCGCCACTACCGAGAAGGCCCTCTGCCTGGTTCCCTGTAGCTTTGCTTCTCGCAATGAGGGAACCGCCAGAAGGCCCTCGGCGCTGGACCTCAGTGTCCGGGCAGAATGATGGGGGTGGAGACGCTCCTTCAGGTATACTGGACCGAGGCCGTTTAGGGCTTTAAAGGTCAGCACCAACACTTTGAATTGTGCTCGGAAACGTACTGGGAGCCAATGTAGGTCTTTCAAGACCGGTGTTATATGGTCTCGGCGGCCGCCCCCAGTCACCAGTCTAGCTGCCGCATTCTGGATTAGTTGTAGTTTCCGAGTCACCTTCAAAGGTAGCCCCACGTAGAGCGCATTGCAGTAGTCCAAGCGGGAGATAACCAGAGCATGCACCACTCTGGCGAGACAGTCTGCAGGCAGATAGGGTCTCAGCCTACGTACCAGATGGAGTTGGTAAACAGCTGCCCTGGACACAGATTTGACCTGTGCCTCCATGGACAGCTGTGAGTCCAAAATGACTCCCAGGCTGCACACCTGGTCCTTCAGGGGCACAGTTACCCCATTCAGGACCAGGGAATCCTCCACACCTGCCCGCCTCCTGTCCCCCAAAAACAGTACTTCTGTCTTGTCAGGATTCAACCTCAATCTGTTAGCCACCATCCATCCTCCAACCGCCTCCAGACACTCACACAGGACCTTCACCGCCCTCACTGGTTCTGATTTAAAAGAGAGGTAGAGCTGGGTATCATCCGCATACTGATGAACACCCAGCCCAAACCTCCTGATGATCTCTCCCAGCGGCTGCATGTAAATGTTGAAAAGCATGGGGGAGAGGACAGAACCCTGAGGCACCCCACAAGCGAGAGCCCAGGGGTCTGAACACTCATCCCCCACCACCACTTTCTGAACACGGCCCAGGAGGAAGGAGCGGAACCACTGTATGACAGTGCCCCCAGCTCCCAGCCCCTCCAGACGGTCCAGAAGGATGTTATGGTCGATGGTATCAAACGCCGCTGAGAGATCCAGCAGAACTAGGAAACAGCTCTCACCTTTGTCCCTAGCCCGCCGGAGATCATCAACCAGTGCGACCAAGGCAGTTTCAGTCCCATGATGAGGCCTGAATCCCGACTGGAAGGGATCCAAATGGTCCGCTTCTTCCAGGCGTGCCTGGAGTTGTTCGGCAACCGCTCGCTCAATCACCTTGCCCAAGAATGGAAGATTTGAGACTGGGCGATAGTTGGCCATCGTGGCCGCATCTAAAGATGGTTTTTTAAGAAGCGGTTTAATAACCGCCTCTTTCAGCGGGTCTGGGAAGGCTCCCTCACGGAGGGAAGCATTCACCACCCCACGAAGCCCATCGCCCAGTCCTTCCCGGCTAGCTTTTATAAGCCAGGATGGGCAAGGATCCAGGAGACAAGTGGTTGGTTTCACTCGTCCAAGCAGCCTGTCCACATCCTAGGAGGTAACAGATTGGAATTGATCCCACTCAACTTGACTAGACAGAACTCTAGCACTCTCCCGCCCCGGCCCTGCTCCCACGGTGGAGTCTACTTCTTCCCGAATCTGAGCGATTTTATCTGCAAAAAACTTTGCAAAATCATTGCAGGAGAACATGTGGCCCGTACTGGGCCCCGATGTTGCAGGTGGTTCCGCTAAATTGTGAACCACCTGAAAAAGTCTCCTGCTGCTGTTTTCTGCAGATGCAATAGAGGCGGTGAAGAAATTCTTCTTTGCCGTCGCTATCGCCACTTGGTAGGCTCGACGTTGAGCTCTAACCTGTGTCCAGTCAGATTCGGAATGAGTTATCCGCCACCGGCGCTCTAGCCGTCTCAACGATTGTTTCATTGCCCTCAGATCCGTGGAAAACCACGGGGCTGTCCGGGCTCCATGCAATCGGAGAGGGCGCTTCGGAGCCAAACAGTCAATAGCCCTGGTTAACTCCACATTCCAGCGGGCCACCAGGGAATCAGCTGAAAGGCCATCAACATGGGATAAAGCATCCCCTACCACTCTCTGGAAACCATTTGGATCCATTAAGTGGCGGGGGCGGACCATCCAAATTGGTCCCACCTCCCTGCAGAGGGGATGGGTCGCAGAATGCACCTCTTCGGCTTTTGACACCTGATATATGGGTTTCGAACCCACCCTATTATTTTGGTTGTAAATTATTTTAACTTATTTTAGTATTGTATTTTTACATGTTTTAATCTGCACTGGTAGCTAAGACTCATGAAGCCCTGTAGTAGTTAGCAAACCCCAGGAACCACTGCAAGTCCTTTTTACATCTGAGCAGCTACCAGTTCAGAACACTACTGACTATGGAGAGGTCCATATCCACGCCTGCAGGAAACACCCAGTACCCCAGAAAGTCCACAATGGATACATGGAAGGCACATTTATCCAGTTTAGCATACAATTTGTTCTTCTGTAGTCTCTGCAGCACCAATCTCACATGTTTCTGATGTTGTTCCATGTAATTTGAGTAGATAAGGCTATTGGCCAGATAAACTACCACAAAGTGGTCCACAAAGTCCTGGAGCACATGGTTGATGAACACTTGCAACATGGTGGTGCCTGTCGTAGTCCCATGCTGCCCAGTCATGGCAGAGCTCAGTGGCAGAAGGGGCTAGCCAATAGGGTGGTTTATAAAAAGCTTTTTTTAAAAAATGCCTGCTCCAAAGGTCTTATCTTACTACACTAGGGATTATATAGCTATATCTGAAATTTCATGCATATCAGTTAATATCTTGATCCTGCTCCACTGAATTGAAATTTCAGCCATCACGACATCGGAAAACAGCAAAGTAAACAGCTTTTTTCGTGGAGCAGGGTCAAGATATTAACTGATATGCGTGAAATTTCAGATATAGCTATATAATTCCTAGTGTAGTAAGATAAGACTTTTGGAGCAGGCATTTTAAAAAAAAAGTTTTTTATGAACTGCCCTGCTAGCCAACCAGCCAAGTCTCGGGGGGGGGGTACTTGCTGGAGGCAGAGTCCATATGCAAGGTTCGGTCCAGTCCTAAGGTCAGGAGTATCACATAGCCAGACGGTCCGGGGGTCAGGAAAGCCAAGAGTCCAAGGTCATGAGAAGCAAGAAGCAATAAGGTCTGGCCAGGAACGACAAATGTTGTTCCCAACAACTGACTGAGACTGGAAACCCTGCTTAAGAAAGCTGGAACCAGCTGGTCCATATCAGGAGCAAGAAGGCTGATCAGCAGCAGGTGGAGTCACTCTGCCTTCTGCTCCTTCAGGCTGCTGCTCAGCAGGTGAAGCTGATTCCTGGCCCATGACAGTGCCCACCTGGATGCCAAAATGGCATGATGAGGTTTTGTAGCTGCCATAGTGGGTTGCAAAAATGGCTTTCCATTCACCCCTCTCCTGCACCTGGATGAGGTTGCATGCCCTTAAGTCCAGCTTGGTATACACCTGGGCTGTGTGCAGCCACTCCAACTGTTCACCAATTAGCTCCTGGTGGTTTTAAGTTGCCCATGACTCTCTTCCATAAAGCAGTTTGCTCAACACACAGGCCTGGCAGACCTTCATCTTGGTATTGGACATTAGAATCACATTCTCCCATACCCTTTTGGAGAGGTGAGCCATTGCCATAGCTGCTTTGCCAATACACTTGTCCAGCTCAGCATCAATGGAGAGGTTGCTGGTTATGGTAGAACCCAGGCAGAAAAAATATTCTACCACCTGAAGTGTGTGGTCACCAATGCTCATGTGTGGAGTGCTAGTGACTTCCTGACTCAAGTTGGTCTTTGTCAGGCTGGTGGTAAGGCCAAACTCCCTGCAGGCTTCGGCAAAATGGTTGATGAGTCTCTGTAGAGCTTCCTCAGAGTATACTGTCAAGGCTGTGTCATCTGCAAACAACATTTCTCAGATAAGGATCCACTGCACTTTTGACTTGGTGCAGAGATGTGCCAAGTTGAACAGGCCCCAAGTGACTGTAATCTGTTGAGAACTACACGGACAAAGACTTTCCCTACGGTACTCAGCAGGGAAATCCCATGGTAGTTGTTGAAGTCTTGGTGGTCACCTTTGTTCTTGTAGAGGGTCACAACTTTGGAGTCACACATGTCTTGTGGCATGGATCCTTGTTCCCAACACTGCAACAGGAGGCTATGGAAGTGTGTCATGAGGGAAGAATTGAAGCTGACTTTCAGCACTTCTGTTGGAGTTCTGTCCTGTCCTGGGGCTTTACCACATGCCTTAATGGCATTCTTCAGTTCATCAAGGGAGGGAGGGACATCCAGCTCTTTCAAGACAAGGCATAGTCTGAATATTGTCGATTGCTGCGTCAGAGACCAAGTTTTCCTATGAGTGCAGTTCTTGATGGTGCACTGCCCATCACGTCATCTGATTGCTGCGGCCGGTGATAATCTCTCCCAACAAGGTTTTCAGTGGTGCAGGTTTTTTTAATTGTTGGTCCAAAGGCTTTCTTCATGCCTTTGTATATTTTGTGTGTGTTGCCAGTGTGAGCAGCAAGTTGGATGCTCTGGCACAGCTTTAGCCAGTAGTCAGTGGCACACCATTTGGCAATCCACTGGGCATCACTCCTTGCCTCTCTCAGTGTAGCAAGTGTCTTTTTGTTGGCTGCACATTTATATAGTTCAGGAAAGCCTCGTGCTTTGCAGTGATAACAGGCTTCGTGTCCTTTATGCCAGCCTCAAACCAGTTGAGGATCTGCTGCTCTCTTTTGCCAAAGGAAGACATAGCTGTGTTGTAGATTGCTTCTTTGATGTGGTTCCACCTTGTTTCTGTGCTATCTCTGGGGCAATTCAGTAGAGCTTGTTCGACATCATCATCATCATCATTTATTTATATGCTGCCCATCTGACTGGGTTGCCCCAGGCACTCTGGGTGGCTTTCAACTAATCAGAGAAGAGTTCACAAAGCTCAGGTATGACTGTTCTGGCAGTGTTGATTTGAGGCCACACTTTATGCTTTGTGCTATGGGCCTTCTTTGGCTGGAGATGGATCTTGCTTGCTACCAGGGAGTGATCCGTGTCAGTCAGAACTGTGGTAGCTCCATGTGATATGTACGCAGTTCAGTGCTGATTGCCTGATGACAATCAAGTCCAGCTGGTGTGAGTGTCCTGACTTTGGATGTCTCCAGGACATTCAGTATTTTGCCTTGATAGAGAAGAACATGTTTGTGATACAGAGGCTGTGATATGAGCACAGCTCAAGCAGCCTTTGTCCGTTCTCATTCATGCTGCCAATACCAAAGTGACCTATGCAATTCTCCTATGTGTGAAGATTGTCCCCAACTCTGCATTGAAATATCCCAGTAGAAATAGGTGCTTGCAGTTTGGGACCTTCCTGACAGTCTGGTCTAGTTCCTTATAGAACTGGTCCTTGGTTTGTGCATCAGATGTTGTGGTTCTGGACAGTTAAGAGTTAACACTCCAGGGGTGTTCTTATCAACTGGGTGCACTGCCCACATGACCCAGGCATTTTCCTTTGATCTGTGCTCTGTGGGGGCTGAGCTAGCTCTGGAGAGCAGTCTGTCTGAGAATGTGGGCAAGGTAGTTTCGTTTTTGTTAGAGACAGAAAGCTGCAAGCATGCAGCTAGATTCTGTAGGTTTTCTTTTCTGTTTTGAATGCTTCTAAATAAAGAGTGTTAGAATAGAAGCACTGGTGTCAAGCTGAGTTATTGAAGACACCACTTTGACACAGACAAGCCATTTTACGCTGCGTGTGAACTCTGCTAAACATCCGACAACTGAGAAGAGTGGCAGTGTGCGAGTGGAAGCGTGTGGGCACCATTGAAGTTTGTCGGAGTGGCGATAAATCAGATTTATTGCAGTGCTGTTGCAGCAGACTCCGTAGGTCAAAGGATTTACAACTCACAAACTTTAACAGGTTATGGGAGTAGTAACACGCTAATGGCTGAGTGTCCTGAGGTGACTGATGACCAGGACTGGGGGTCTGTGTCTCTGCTGCAGTCGGCAGCTTGAAAGTCCAGCTGGAGCCCTGTTTTCGTGCCGTGCTTGAAGGAACAGAACAGTAGAAACTCGCTGGTGAAATAAGCCATTTTTCCGGAGCTGGGAGCTGGGAGCTGGAGATAGCGGCAGATGTATGAGTAACACAAGCCCCGGGGGGGGGGGATGGCAGAGGTGCAGGAAAATTTTATGGCGGCTTTACGATTTAAGATGTGCTAAAGCTAAGGAGCCTTTGAAGGGAATAAGGCTCACAGCAGACGTAAAGAGCTGAAATGGAGCTTTTACAAGCCTAAGATGGGGTTCCGTGCCCAAAGCTTAATGGCCACAACTATCAGACCTGGGCAAGGTACTGAGAGGGCCAGATGAGACAGTTTAGAGTGTGGCACACTGTCTCTGAAGCCCCTCCAGTTCCTCTGACAGATAGATGGAGGGCCGATGATTCAAGGGCCATAGATGTGATCGTCTTGTCCGTCTCTCTGGAGGAACTTGTAACACTGGCTGGCAACACAACAGCAAGTCAGATGTGAAATGCTTTGAAAGTAGCCCATCTGGCAGTGTCTCCAGCACAGAGTTTGACTGCCTCAGAGGTCCTGGCTGTTTCCCAGATTGAGAGTGATTGCAGGGATGCCGAGGGCACCGGTTGCAAGCTGCAGGGGGAGCTGACTGTGACGTCATCCCAGACAGCATTCCAGCCTCCAGGGGGAGCCAAGGAGTCGGCAGCTGAGAGCTCTGTTTCCTGTGAGAACCAAGGTCGCCTTTGCACAGGCCAGAAGGCAAGATGTAAACAGAGACAAAAGCCTGCAGATGGCCAGGAGCAGGGGGACAAGCAGCAGCCCAGGCCGGTGGAAAACAAGGCTTTGTTTGCTGGCACTGCTTCTCCAAAAGCCAAAGGCAGATTTATTGTGGATTCTGGAGCCACGAGGCACATTACAAAGGATCGGCACTTGTTTGTTTCCTTCACGCCTCAAGATGGAGAGATCCAACAGGCTGATGGAAAGACGTTGAGAATTGCAGGAGTTGGGACAGTGAAACTGGCAAGTCTGCACACAACCATCAGCGAAGTACTTTTTGTTCCAGATTCTGCAGACAATTTGCTCAGCGTCCCACAGCTGACTGGGCAAGGCTTTGAGATTTCCTTCAAGAAGAGTGTCTGTGTCATCAGGAAGGGCAAAGAGGACATTTTGCATGCGAAGTTTATAGATGGCTTGTTCTTGATAATTTATGATGAAAATGCTGTTGATGTGTCTAATGTTGAATCTTGTTGTGTTGCACAAACTAACAAAGTTCTTCATGCAGGATGTATTCACGAGGCGCACCGAAAATTTGGTCACATGTCTTGGCAGGCACTGGCCAAGATGCCTGGGATGGTTCAGGGTTTGAACATCAAGCCCTGTAAGTTTCACATTAAATGTGTATCTTGTGCAGAAAACAAAGTGAAGGTTGCTCCAAAAGGCAAGGTGTCTAGCAGACAGGCTTCTAAACCCTATCAGCTAGTCCACACAGACCTGGTTGGTCCACTTGCACCCTCTTTGGGTGGAGCAAGGTACTTCATGGCTTTAATTGAGTCTTTTTCCAGGTACATTCATGTGTTTGTGCTCCAGCAGAAGTCAGAAGCGTTTCCTAAGTTCAAGGCGTTCTGTGCTTGGTTGGAGAATGCTCACAACAAACGCATTGGCTGTTTGTTTTCTGATTGAGGCGGTGAATTCACTTCTCAGCAGTTTGAGGCTTTCCTGACTGAGAAGGGAATCCAGCACGGCCTCTCAACTCCTAGATCTCCATGGGAGATTTGTGAGCGAGCAAGCCAAACTTTGCTGCAAGGCCTAAAAACCTTGTTGCATGATGCCAATCTCCCTGAGAAATACTGGGCTGAAGCTTTATTGTGTTTCCTTTATTCCTATAACAGGAGACTGTCATCACCTATTGGCTGTACTCCCTATGGGAAGATGTTTGGTGAGAAGATGTTTGGTAAGCACATGAGAATCTTTGGTTCTAACATGTGGGTACACACCCCACAGAGCAGCAAGCTTGGGAAGCGTGGGGCACATGGTTTGTTCATGGGGTACGAAAAAGGTTCATACAGGGTATTCATGACTGACTCTAAGTCCATTAGGTTCACAAAGAGTGTTGAGTACAATCCTAAGTGGGGGGGGGGGGAATGTGGGAATTTTCCAGAGTCACTCAGAGGAGGATGAAGATGATGTGGAAGAAGCAGATGTTGATGAGGTAGAAGAGGAAGCTGAAGATGCTGATCAGAGTTCGGATTCCAGCTCAGTGGGCTGCGCTGCTGCTGTTGTCAGCGACAGTGATGACACAGCAGACTACAAGAGCACAAAGGCCTCAATCAGACCATCTGATGTGTCTGACACTGAACTGGAAGAACCACTGTTCACCATTGGCCACTTTTCTCCTAAGAAAGAGTAGATGAGTGAAGAAGACTTGCGTCTAGTACACAGATCTGAAAGGGCCACAAAAGGCAAACCTCCAAAGAGATTTGCTGATGAGTTTGCTAAGACAGCAACTGCTGTTCTTAGTAGCTCAGAGAAGGTGTGGGAACCTTCAAGCTTCAAAGAGGTTCAGGAATTCCACCTGATGGAGTGCAGATACAGAAGGGAATGGTCTGTAAACTACGGAAATCCTTATATGGTCTCAAGCAGAGTGCCAGGTGTTGGAATACAAAACTCACTGAGACATTGCTTTCTCTAGGTTTTCACCAAGGCAAAGCCGATCCATGTGTGTTTGTCAAGGAGGAGGGGCAAAACAAACTCTATTGTTTGTTTTGTTGATGATCTTCTTCTGTTTTGGAAGATTCAGGCTTTGTACCAAAGCTCCCTAGCTCAGCTGAAGGAGCACTTTGACATGAAGGATCTTGGTGAGGTATCCAACTATCTTTCTCTGCAGGTGGAGAGGGACCGAGCAGGTAATTTTCTGGTACACCAAACATAGAAAATTGCTGATGTATTAACTAGGCTGAATTTGGTTGATGCAAACCCAGTAGACACACCAATCGTGACAGGTTACCAGGTAGATAGTATTGCTGAAGCATTTTCTGACACCACACTGTACAGATGCATTCTAGGCAAGCTGAATTTCATTGCTAGATGTTCAAGACCTGGCATAGCTGTAAGCACTAACCTGCTTAGCAGACATGCCAACAATCCTACTGTTCAGAATTGGAAAGCTCTGAAGTGCATAGCCCGCTATTTGAAAGGGACTTTGCACTACAGGCTGAGGTTCACGAGTCAGAAGACTGGAGGTCTTGAAATCTTTGCAGATGCTAGTTTTGGAAGTGACACCATGGATGGTACCAGCACTTCTGGAGTATGTCTGTTTGACTGGCTGTGCAAAAAGTAGATGACAGTAAGCCTAAGTTCCTGTGAAGCAGAACTCAATGCCCTGTCATTTTCACTCATGGATTGTGAATGGTTGATGCAACTGTTTCATGACATCAGAGTTTATGTGAAATGTCCTACACAGGTGTATCAAGACAATAGATCCTGTTTGGCTTTGCTGAACTCAGAGAGTTGCAAGCAAAGAACCAAATACTTGCAGAGTAAGTTACATTGTGCAAGAGAGTGTATTCAGAAAGTACTCATTCAGGTGTCCTACATGCCAGGAAATGAAATTCCTGCTGATCTGTTGTCTAAGGTTGTTAACAGGGAACAACTTAAGGTTTATGTACAGAGGTTGCAAAGCCACTCCCGACATCAGGAGGGGGGAGGTTGCGGGCTCATGCCCACTAACATCCGCCCGGGGCTGGCTGCAGCCCCACGCGATCAGGGAATCCTCGGGCCGCGTCATACCCCGGGCCAGCCAATCAGCTGGCTGCAGGGGCGGAGCTAGCTGGAGTCATTTAAGGACAGCGCGGCCCGAGAACGCCCCTTTTCCTCTCCATTTCAGCTCCGATTTTGTTCCTTGCTCTATTTTGCCGGTGCTGCGTTTTGCTTTTCCATTGTTGCTTTATTTTCAAGTTTTTTGTCCTCATTCTTTGCTGGAGCGCCAAAGCCGCCTTATGAGATGCGTTGCAGCGCTTCCAGCTGTCGTTTTTTCTTCTGTTCAGTCCGCTCGTGGACCTTTTATCCTCAGCGCCGGGATCCTTCTCCCCGGCTATTGCTGTTAGCCTACCTTCTTTGGCTGCGCTACCCACGTGGTCAGCAGGGCACATACGGCTGGCAAGCAGTAGCTTCTGCGGATCGTTGCGTTCCATCCCTCACTGGGCGCCCCGCTGCGGATGCGACCTCGCTTTAATCGGTGGGGGACCTCAGAAGTGGATTCAAGACGTGAGCTGCCCCAGCGCTCACGGAGGTTTGGGAATCCTTTCGGGCTCTTGGCGGCGAGGGGGCTAACGTGCTCCTGATCATTGCGCCTTAAGCAACGCGCTTTGGGGGTCGGGCCGAAGCAACTCTGATCTACATTGCTGTACGCGGCCGTCTAGGGCACTCTTGCTGACTCTTTTTAGATCGCCTGTTTATAGCACTGTATTTTAGATTACCTGCTTTACCCTTTAGAGCGCCTGTTAGGGGGGGCCACTAGGGGGCGCATCGGAAGATGGTTGACAATACCATCTCTCCGACCCACACGGGGTAATTAAGAGGCTGTTATGGGAGTAGGCAGCCTCCCTTGTTGCCCCAAGGAAATGGGGAACACTGCCCTTGCCTGCTGTGCCCATAAATCACCCCCTAATTCGAAAGAAGGGGGTGAGGGCCCTAGGCAGAATGCCCCCGTGTGGACCTCGGCTCTCCTGGACGCTGTCTCTGATCGCGCACTAGTTGCAGTAATTTGGAATAATTAATTACAAAAGAAGCAAATGCACATATTTCAAGTGAAGAAGGGGAGTGAAGTCTGCTAATTTAAGTGACCTCTGCGAAAGAAGACGACGGGTTGGAGAAACAGGAATATTTTACGATGAAGATACACCAAAGGCTGGGTATGTTGACAACAACGGGACTGAATGGGGGGGGGACCTTTTTTACTTTCCTTCTATGTGATTTACAAGAACCCCTCCTCATTAGAATCATTGGTTGAACTGACCCAAGCAGGATGATTAAGGTCTGTGTGGAGATAAACTTTAACCAAAAGTATGCTTTATGGAGATCGAGAAGCAATAAGAGCTTTTGGGAATGGCGCAGCAATTAATTCGGAGTTGCCATCTTGCCAAAGGATTTATAGCCGGGAGGAAGAATGGACTTGTTTTCAGACTGCATTCCTAGTGAATCTCCTCAGAAGTTTTGAGAAAGGAGGCAGATTGGTGAAGATTAATGACGCTAAGACTGTTTTGATGTATGGAAGTGATGTTATATGGAAAACGTCTGGATATGGCTATTGGATAAAAAAAAATAATATCCACGCAGGATTACAAACTGTTCTAACCAGCTTGCGGAGATTATCAGAGGTCACAAAGAGAAAGGAAAAATATATGAAAATAACAACAAGAGATGTGGAAAAACAATAAGAAAGGACTGGATAGTACTGTGAACATCATAAGATTAGATTTGTGGACATTAAAACAGCAGTAAGAAGCAAGAAGTTGATTGGATCCCCTTCGAAACTTGAAATATGGGTACCCCCAACAAAAATTTAAAATTCGGCTGTGTAATTTGGAATTTATGTAAATAAAAAAATAGAGCGCCGGTTAGGTTTCATTGCTGCAGGGGGTTTGCTTCTTGCTGACTCTTTTTAGATCGTCTGTATTATAGTGCTGTATTTTATATTACCTGGCTAAGAGCCTCGTGGGGCTCCCGATTAGCATTGCATGCGGCTAGCACACGGCATTTGATTTCGAAAAAATTTGGGGTGTTTTTGTAGGCGGAGGCGGCTGCGGTTGCCTTGGCTACAGCGGTGAGCAGTCGCCATTTTGAGTGGACCACGTGGTCCCCACAGCGGCCATTTTGGGAGAGGCAGCTCTTTGCTGGCAATAGCGGTGATTGCTTCCCAACCTTAAAAGGCTACATTATCCTTCAGGGATACATGGTGTCTCGGCTGGGGATACATGGTGTCTCTGCTAGCCTTGTATTCTTTGTAACGGTCGCTGGCTAGGTTACTTTGTTGAGCAGTTTCTGGCAGTTTTGAACTGCAGGGGAGGCTTACTGTGTAGCAAGAGAGGCGTATTTGCATCGGTGCCTTAGAAAAGGAGTTAGCTTTGGGGAAAATAGTCTGCCTTGTTTGTGCTTTAGTTTATAACCCTTCATCTTTAATTCATTGTGCTGCCTGATATATTAATAATTCATGCAGGGTTAATTTACAGGAATTTGTCTATGGGAATTAAATAATTCATAGGCTTACTAAAATAATTTAAACAATTCATAGGCATACTAAAAATTCTGAACAATTTATTTGAAGCCTTATTTTGCGGGATTGCTCAACACTGTGAGTAATTAATAGGTCATACCAGTGATCAGTGGCTTGTCTGGCAGTGAGTGCGCTATAAACAAGTTCAGGCACGCGACTTGAGTGGATTATATCGCTCATTTACTAAAGGGTCTTATTTTGCAGGCTTATTATCTGTGATGGGATGATGAGCTGCTTGTGCGTAAAGTCCTAGTCCCTCAGAGTTTGGCTAAGTCCACAAACCTCTGTCTGTGACGGAGCTCCTTAAGCATGGCTCCATCAGTCGCTCGTAGAATCGGACAGTGGGCGTTTACGGATCTTCTTCCAGCATAAAAGTTCCTTAACGGAAACGCGTCTTCTGGACTCTCGGCGTGACAGTTTCCGGCGAGGAGTAGGTGTCCCTATGGGAGGTCCTGAAACCTCCCCACTATTTTCGCTGGAAGTGTCTCTGAGCCCTCCCTCCGACTCACTTTCCCTTGGAACTCCTCCTCCTCTCCCCCTGCTGGTTCCCTCCTCAGCTGAATAGTCTCTCTCAGCCTCTGTGAGCCCTTTCACCTCCTGCTTCTCCGATGGCAGTTCCCTGACATCCACCTCCCCTCCAGGGCCCCCTTCACCCCCTCCCCTCCCCTCCTCCGCGGGAGGCGAGGGAGCAAAACCCCTGAAAGAACCTCCCTCATCTTCCGAAGTTTCGAACACTTCCCTCCACCGGTTGCTGTTTCCGGTTTCTAAGTACTCCTCCTCATCGGAGTCTGTTCCTTCTTCCAACTCCGATTCCCTGAATCCTTCCAGTTCCTCCTCATCGTCGGTGGTGCCAAAGTACTCCCTCCGGAACCTCGCTACTGGCTGAGGTTTCCTGGGGAACCTTTGGTGGAACGTTTCGATCAAGATCTCGTCACTGACCTCCTCTGCCGTCACCCAGGTGTTTTCCGACTCCGGTTCCCCTTCCCACGCGACCAAATACTCCACCTGATTACCCTTCCACCTGGAGTCGATGATCTCCGCCACATGGTTGCTGCTTTCCCTTTCTTCTAAGACTGGCCCCCGTGTGGAGACCCCTTCACCTTCCCCCTATATGGTGACAGTAATGACCTGTGGAATACTGGGTGCAGTTTCATGTGGTTCGGTAACCGGAGTCTGAAAGCCACTGGGTTGACCTGTTGAATGACCTCAAATGGTCCCAATCTTTTGGGTCTCAATTTCTTGCAACCCCCCTTGAACGGCAACCCTTGGGTTGACAGCCAGACCTGACTCCCCACCCTGATGGTTTCACCTTCCCTTCTGCTTTTGTCTGCCTGCCTCTTATATTCTTCTTTGGCCCTTTCTAAGTTGAGTTGGAGTTGACGATGGATCGCTTCCATTTCTTCTACAAAATGTTCGGCGGCCGGGACACTCCATCTCTCCCCTCCTCCCCCTGGAAACGCCCTGGGGTGGCACCCATAATTAGCCAAAAAGGGGCTCATCCCGGTGGACACATTCTCCGCATTATTGTAGGCAAATTCCGCTAGCGCCAACTTTTCGACCCAATCGTTCTCTCTGTCATTGACATAACACCTCAGGTATTGTTGGAGGATACCGTTTGCTCTCTCCGCCTGCCCATTGGTCTCAGGGTGCCTGGCCGTCGAAAAATTGACCTCTACGTGCAGTAAGCTCATAAGTTTCCTCCAGAACCTGGACGTGAACTGTTTCCCTCTGTCTGAGACCACCCTCAAGGGGGCGCCATGCAGCCTAAAAATATGTTCTACAAACAATTTCGCTGTCTCTTCCGCCGTGACTGCATGTGAGCAAGCTACAAAGTGGCCCATCTTAGTTAACAGGTCTACTACGACCAGTATGGCGGTTTCCCCCTGGGATTTAGGCAGATCAGTCATAAAATCTATCGATACCGCCTCCCACGGTCGTTCTGGTGTGGGTAACGGTTCTAATAACCCCGCCGGCGCCCGCCTTTCTCCTTTGGCTCTCTGGCATTGGTCACACCCTCTTACATACTCCCGTACATCCTCCCTCACCTTGGGCCACCAAAATTCCCTGGTCACCAACCACATGGTCTTGTGTTGCCCAAAATGCCCCGCTGTGGGGTTGTCGTGCAGCTGTTTGAGTACTCTCCCCCTCAATTCCCCTTCGGGTATATATAGTGCCCCTTTGTAATACAATGCCCCGTTTCTTTCTTCAAAACCTCCGGGGTCTTCTCCCTCTCTCCTTAAACCTCTGAGCTTATTCTGGGCGTATTCATCATTTACCGTTCCCTCTACCAGTTCCCTTTGCCCCACCCAGGCCGCCCCACACACCCAGCGGTCCTCTGGGATGATATGTCTCTCTTCCGGCGCTCCCTCCCCCTCCAAATATTCAGGTTTGCGTGAGAGAGCGTCCGCTCTGATGTTTTCTGGACCTGGCACATAGCAAATTTCAAAATGGAATTTGGAGAACTCCTGGGCCCACCTCACTTGTCGTTGGTTGAGCACTCGTGCCGTTCTCCAATACTCCAAATTCTTGTGGTCCGTACACACTTGCACCTTATGCTGTGCGCCAATTAGTAAATGTCTCCATCTCCGGAACGCTTCGTGAATGGCGAGTAGTTCTCGGTCATATACGGTGTAGTTCCTCTCGGATTTGTTCAGCTTACGCGAAAAGAAGGCACACGGTCTCCACTCCGACTTATTCTTCCCCGGCTGAAGCAGCACCGCCCCCCACCGCCCGGTCTGAGGCATCAGTTTCCACTCTCATTGGTTTTTGTAAATCCACATGCAGGAGCTGTTCTTCCGAAGCGAATGCCCTTTTCAATTCCTCAAATGCTTGCTCCGCCTCCGCCGTCCAAACGAATTTCTTCTTGCTGCTGAGACAGTCCGTGATGGGAGCCGTTAAGTGGGCAAAGTTCTTGATGAACTTACGGTAAAAGTTCCCAAACCCTAAGAACCTTTGCACATCCTTTTTCGTTTTCGGTGTCTTCCATTCCAGCACCGCCTGGACCTTGCCTGGATCCATGGCTAATCCCTTGTCTGATAAGCGGTACCCCAGGAATTCCACCTCCTTGGTGTGAAACTGACACTTCTCCAATTTCACCCACAGCTGGTTTGCTTGCAGTTGGCTCAGCACTTCCCTGACATCCTTTACATGCTGCTCCTCATTCTCTGAATATATCAACACGTCATCGAGGAAGGCCACGCAATTCTTGTAGAGCAGAGGTCCCAGGACGTGGTTCATGAACGATTGAAAACATGCTGAGCCTCCTTGTAATCCGAAGGGCATAACTAAATATTCAAAAGCCCCCAAAGGGGTGAACATGGTGGTTTTCCATTCATCCCCTTTCCTTATTCGTATCAGGTTGTATGCCCCTCTCAGGTCCAGTTTCGTGAATATCTTTCCCTTCCTCACCCTGGTCAAAATGTCATCAATTCTGGGCATGGGGAAAGCCACTGGTTCTGACACTGCATTTAGGGCCCGGTAGTCCACTACAAGTCTGGGTTTATCCGTGTTTTTTTTGTCCACAAAAAACACTGGGCTGCCCCCCACCGCTCTGGACTCTCTGATGAAGCCCCTCTTCAGGTTTTTATCAATAAACTCCCTTAACTCCTGCATTTCCCTGTCTGACATGGCGTACAGCTTGCCCACGGGGAGCTGGGCTCCAGGGACCAGGTTGATTTGGCAGTCAAAGGCTCTATGCGGTGGTAGTTTATCTGCTTCCCTTTCGCTGAAGACCTTGCTCAGGTCAGCGTATTGTTTGGGCACCTTCCCTTTGTCCGTTACTTCCGTCCCTGCTAGAAAGGCTTTTGCCCCTTCCGGCACCTTTCCCTCTTTGCAGTGTTCCAGGCAATGTGCTGACCCAAAGGAGACCACTCTCTGATGCCAGCCCACTAGCGGATCATGCAACGCTAGCCAGCTCATTCCCAAAATAACGGGAGCCCCTCCCAGGGTGGCCACATTGAACGCTATCCTTTCGGTGTGCCTGGCCACCCTCATAACCATTGGGACGGTCTGTAGGCTAACTTCTCCTCCCAACAGCTCCCTCCCATCGATCGTGGTCACCTGCAGGGGGTTACTTAAAGGGAGTATCTGTATCTGGTGTTCAGCTGCAAACTCCTTACTCATAAAATTACAGGAGCTGCCTGAGTCCAATAGCGCCTTTGTCTTTAGTGGGTGTCCGTTTGCCAGCTCTAGCAACACCTCTATCACTAGGGCTGGTCTTGGAGGTTCCGGCGTGGGCACTTTTACTGCTCCTTGGCCTGGCTGCTGTGCCCTGACGGTGGCAGCCAGGCGTTGGCTTTTACTGGCTCCTGGACTCCCTCCTCCTTCCCCCCAACAGCTCCCGCCATCCCTTGCCATTCCTTTCTTTGCGGGCAGACTCTGGCAAAGTGACCTGGCTGCTGGCAGAGATAACATTTCTTGGTGCTCTTCCCCTCCTTCTTCCGCCCTTCACTGGGATTTGAAACTGCGCGCGCGCGCGCTGTTCCAATTTCCATCGGCTCTCCTGGCGGGAAATTTGGCTCCGGAATCTCTGGAATGCGGAAATCCCTCCAACGCTCTCCTTTCCCTTCCCGCTTCTCCAAGGCTCTCGCCTCCTGGCGCGCTCCAATGGTCAGCGCTGATTTGGTCAGCTGGTCCATAGACTCCGCCCTGGGCGCCCGGGAAAGTTCGTCTTTCACCGCCGAAGAAAGCCCCTCTTCAAAAAGCATTTGAATGGGTTCCGCCGATAGGTCCCACCCCAATTTATGTATCAGCATTGTAAACTCAGTCCAGTACTCACGAACCGATTGGCTCCCCTGTTTACAAGCCATCAACTGTCTGCGCACCAGTCCCTGCTCAATCTCGCTGGAAAACATCAAATCCATGGCGCGAAAAAACTTCCTCGTGTCCTTCAGCATTTCACTATTCCCTGCCATCAGGGGTCTAACCCAGTCTCTCGCCCCCCCTTCGAGATGGCCAACCACAAACGCCACTCGCGATGCCTCGTCGGGAAAGTCGTCAAACTGCAGCTCGAGAGCATACTGCATCTCTGTCCTAAAGGCTTGATAGTTCCTGGGGTCCCCCCCCAAACTTCTGCACCAATCCTGGCATCTTTCTTGCTAGTGGGGCGCCTTTTGCCTTTTCTGCATCCTGCGCCCTCCTTTCCTCTAGCCTCGCCGTTTGCAGCGCTAGCTGGACCTCCAACACCCGGTACCTTTCTTCCAGGCTTGGACCCTCTCCAGCTCCTCCTGCTCCCCCGGTTCCGGCTGGGTTGCTCATGATGCCTCTCTGCACAAGCTGCTTTCAGGGACTGTCCGATTGCTGTGATGGGATGATGAGCTGCTTGTGCGTAAAGTCCTAGTCCCTCAGAGTTTGGCTAAGTCCACAAACCTCTGTCTGTGACGGAGCTCCTTAAGCATGGCTCCATCAGTCGCTCGTAGAATCGGACAGTGGGCGTTTACGGAACTTCTTCCAGCATAAAAGTTCCTTAACGGAAACGCGTCTTCTGGACTCTTGGCGTGACAGTTTCCGGCGAGGAGTAGGTGTCCCTATGGGAGGTCCTGAAACCTCCCCACTATTTTCGCTGGAAGTGTCTCTGAGCCCTCCCTCCGACTCACTTTCCCTTGGAACTCCTCCTCCTCTCCCCCTGCTGGTTCCCTCCTCAGCTGAATAGTCTCTCTCAGCCTCTGTGAGCCCTTTCACCTCCTGCTTCTCCGATGGCAGTTCCCTGACATTATCATTTTGCGTATATCCTCTAGGCCTCTTGTAACAATAATAGTAATAGCAGCGATGATACCATCAACAAATAAACGATAATAAACGCATATTGAAAAATAAATAATAAATAGTTAAAGAATAATAAATAAATAAATAAAAATATCAATAATAATAATAAATAAATAAATAAATTTTAAAAGATAAAATAAAATAAAATAAAATAAATATATTTAGCAGCAGTGCCAAGGGGGGGAAGAGAAAGGCTAAGAGGAAGCACGTTTCCAAGAAGAGCAAGAGGAGCGAGCCATCCGACTTCGAGGATGAAACAGGTACCTCTTCTTCAGATGGTGATAGCGATGCTCCCATGGAGAGCTACTGGGGAGAAGGAGAGGAAACTGGGGGCCCCTTGTGGATGCATGAGAGAAGGGCCAATTCGCACTGAAAAACCTTTAATGGTACCCTGGAATGGAAGGGTGGTGCTCTAGTGGAAGATGTTAAAATCTCAACTAATTTGTCTACTGACCACCTTTCAAAGAGAAAAAGGAATGAGATACTAAATGGGGATTTCATAGATATGTTTACGTTGCTACCACCAGCCCAAATGAAGGGAAAAGGGGAGATGAAGAGGTATTACGGGAAGAAAAGGCATAGGTCACCTCGGGCGGAGCGCACCTTTGAGAATTGGCTTAACGGGTTCCAGGTATTCATGGGTGTAGTGGTAGGTTGTTATCCAAAACGCGGGTTGCACCTTGCTTCTTACCTGGCACATGTTAGAAGGGCCCGTGAACTGGCGGGGGAGGAAGCTCTTCTAATGTATGATGAGGACTTTCGTAGAAATGCCTCGGTGTTACCGTTCACCCGCTGGGACCTGAGGGACCAGAACTACTGGATGGAGCATGTGGGCCCCTACATCGAAAAGAAAATGCAGGACCCTGCCAAATCCAGTAAGGTGGATGCAAAGCGTCGCAAACAATGTTGGGATTTTAATAGGGGAGCCTGCCAACGCCCTTCTTGTAAGTACCTACATGAATGCGAAAAGTGTCTGGGCAGCCATCCAGCAACAGCCTGCTACAAGAATAAACAGCAGCCCTTTCGGGGCAGCAGGGGTCACCTCCATCAGGGTAATCGAGGCGGCCCCGCAGGCACTCCTGGTCCCTCCCACGGCGCAGCGGGCAACCGCTACTAATCCGTCCCTCACCTTAGCTCACTCCCCCATCAAACTACAACCCTTAAAAACTCTCTTAGACTTATACCCTAACAGGCAGGCCGCCCTTCTCCTATGGGAAGGGTTCTCCCAAGGCTTCAGAATCCCAGTCTCATTTACACCTAATTCCGGAAACCCCCCTAATCAAAAATCCATTACGGAGAGGCCCGATATTGCAATAAAAAAGATACAAAAGGAAATCTTGGCAGTAAGGGTAGCTGGTCCATTTTCTGAACCCCCCATAGAAAATCTTCACATCTCGCCGCTAGGCATCGTCCCCAAAAAGGCCCCTGGGGAATTCCGGTTGATACATAACCTTTCTTGGCCAAAGGGTGCCTCAGTTAATGATACAATCCCTCAGGAGATGTGCTCAGTAAAATATACATCTTTCGATCAAGCGGTAAAGCTGGTTCGGGGTTTTGGTAGGGGCGCCTTCTTGGCCAAGTGTGACATTGAATCGGCTTTTCGCCTCCTTCCAGTCCACCCCCAGGATTTTTGCTGGCTGGGTTTCAAATTTGAATGGTCTTTCTTCATAGATAAGGCCATGCCCATGGGATGCTCGATTGCCTGTGCGGCCTTCGAGACTTTCAGTACATTCTTGGATTGGGCTTTGAAATTTAAAACCGGTTCTGAGGGGGTGGGGCATTACTTGGATGACTTTATTCTCGTCACAAGTAATGCACAAGACTGCGCATCCCTGTTACAGGCTTTTAAGTCCTTGGCGGAGGAGCTTGGCTAACGAAAAAATGGAAGGCCCAGTCACAACGATGACCTACTTAGGCATTGAGCTTGACACAATTGCTCAAACATCACGCCTCCCTTCTGAGAAGCTTACCGCTCTGAAAGAGCCCATTTCACAGCTAAAGCCTTTAAGGAAGGTTACTCTCAAACAAATTCAATCCCTCCTAGGTCACCTTAACTTTGCTTGTTGTGTGGTTTCCCCGGGCCGCCCCTTCTGTGGGTGTCTGGCAAAATTATCAGCAGGCTTACGGGCACCACACCATAGGGTGCGTCTTCCAAAAGCAGTAAAATCAGATCTCGGGGCATGGCTGGAATTTTTAGATGAGTATAACGGCATCTCTCTTTGCAAGATAGCATGGCTCTGCAGGCTGATTTTCAGGTGCATTCAGACGCAGCAGGTTCCTTGGGATTCGGCATCTACTTCAGAGGTCAGTGGTGCATGCAGCGGTGGCCTTCATCGTGGCAGGGAAAACCTATACTGCAGGACTTAACATTTTTAGAATTTTTTCCCATTGTAGTAGCAATTCATTTATGGGCCGAGCAGTTCAAAGATCACAGGGTCTGCTTTTGGACTGACAACCAGGCAGTGGTGTCAGTCCTAAATAAACAATCCTTGCGTTCTCCCAGGGTGGCTGCTCTCTTGCGGTCCTTTGTTCTTTTTTGCTTGCGGCTAAATTTGTATGTCTCGGCCAAATTCATTCCTGGTGCCAGTAACAGCATTGCGGATGCTCTGTCTCGTTTCCAGATGGATCGCTTTCGCTCATTGGCGCCGGATGCGCAGCAACAGCCTCAGCCGTTTCCGGAGCACCTCTGGAGCATTGGGAACGAGAAGTGCTAAAGGGAGTATTGGCATCAGTTGCTCCCTCAACCCTAAGATCTTATAAAAAGGCGTGGTCAGACTTCACAGCATTTCGCCAGAAAAGGGGGCTATATAGGCCGGGCAAGCCCCCGGCCAAATCAGAGGTCTTAAAATACCTCGTGCACCTTCATGACTTGGGACGTGCACCTAAAACTCTTAATATTCAATCTGCAGCAATATCGTTCTTCTGCAAAGCCATGTTTTCAGTCGACCCTTGCACGCACTTCGTTGTGCAGAAGCGCCTGGAGGGCTGGCGCAGACTGCAGCCCCCTAGCTCCGATAGCAGAAGGCCCATAACATATGACATACTCTTTCAGATACACAAGAAGCTCAGGGTCATCTGCTGGTTGAAGTACGAAGCCAGATTATTTTCCGCAGCCTTCTCATTCACTTTCTTTGGTGCATTACGCATTGGCGGGGTGGTCTGTGAAGACCAACCAGATTTAAATAACAGGGGGCTCCTCTTGGAGGACGTGACCTTGTCCCGCACTGATGTGATTTAAAAAATTCGTAGTTCAAAAACCGATCAGCTCGGGAGAGGGGCCCTAATTCGCTTGCAAGCTGCCCAGAAGTCTGGCCCTTGCCCGGTAAAAGATGCGAGAAGATACCTGTATTTAAGACCAAACACCGCTGGCCCCTTTTTCTTACATGCAAATGGATCCCGCCTGTCAAAACATCAATTCACGAGGGTTATGCGCAAGGCTATCACTGCCATTGGGCTTCCATCTGAGGAGTATGCCGCACACTCATTTCGCGTTGGTGCAGCCACCACGGCCGTGCACCTGGGTTTGCCAGCAGAAAGGATAATGGATATGGGTCGCTGGAAGTCCAACGCGTACAGAGGGTACATCTGGAAACCATTTTAACGATCCCCCTCCCCATCATCACCCTGACCCGGCTTTCTTACTCTTTCGCTTTCAGGTGTCAGAGCAGTACACCTGTGGATCGTCGGCCACAGCATTGTCCATTGGGCCAGAATCCGAGCTGTCACCAGGGGCAGGGGAGACGGCCTTGAACTCCCAAACAATGTCAGAGTGTCCTGAATCGCGCACCGAGGAATGCGATGGGCGGAATTCCTCCCCACTTTAACAGCAAGAATCACACTGGAAGGTCCCCCGGAGGTGGTGGTTATCCAACTGGGCGAGAACGACCTAGCCTACAGGAAGGGGGTGGACCTAATGTGGCATATTTTCAATGATTTCGGGGAATTACGGGCCTCCTTTCCGAATTTAACAATCATCTGGTCATCATTGCTTGAGAGGCGCATTTGGAGGGATTGCAGAAACCCTCTGGCGGTGAATAGAGCCAGGAAGATCCTGGAGCACTCAGTGGCACGTAGAGTGGCAGCTCTGGAGAGGAGGGTCATTGACCACCCCGGCATCCAGTTTAACAATGAGGCCCTCTACCGCGAGGATGGCGTGCATCCTTCCAATGCTGGTAATGATATATTGCCGAAATCTTCATGGGGATTAGGGATTGGTTGCAGGTCTGAGGGTATTGGCGGCGAGCTTGGGCTCGTGTGGCGGTTAGGCATTGGTAGGGGTATTATTATGCTGATGAGTTGGAGTGCCATCACCTCCCCCAAATATTTAGGGGTGCTCCGATAAAGGATTCTGGGGGGCGTTGCCGAAACCTATGGAGGCTAGGGCCTAAAGCGCGCTCCCGAGCGGTGACCCCTTGGGGAGCGCCTAGGGATGTGCATCTCAGGGGCTCCCCCTGTTGGTGTTAACCCCTACCGGTTTTATCCCGGATAGTCTGATAGGACCAATGCCTAAAGCCAATACCGCTCTTACGTGTAACCAATAAAGTTGTGGCCATTTGTTGCCCATTAACCTTAAATTCTGGTGTCCGGTGTCTTTATTTATTCTGACTGATGGGGGGCGGGAATCGCCACGCAATTGGGTTGAACCACAGGTACTACAGGTTACACGGAAAGGGGGAGGATGTTAGGATAGTTCTGTTCCACCTTAAGGGAACAGGCTGTTGTGTGTCACATGCCTGTTCACATCCAGCTTCTGCTGGGAACTTCCGCTTTGTCTATAGCTTTTGTTCTGGCTGTTTTCCTGGACAGGGAGGCAAGCAGTCATGTTTTTCCTTTGTTCTGATCTACGTTGAATAAAGCTGTAAATATGCTCTTCTGTCTGCATCCTTTCGTTGTGGAGACTCTGCTGAAAGGGTGTGCATGGGATGTATCTGAAGCTTGTGTCGCTAATTGACTGATGCTGTTCCACGGGAGACCGGTGATCGTCCAGAGACGACTGGGGGCCTGCCTGATGCCTCTGTCTCCCTGGCAGTATCCCAACACCCAGAAGTGTTCCCTCATCTCCACAGGCTTAGCCTAGTTGGCGCAGGCGTGGAAGGTCTCCATTGTGTCCCACTAACAGGCACAGTCCAGGAGCGCAACACAGGCGTAAGTTGCTTGGTGGTTCACCAGACATCAGGGACTCACAGGCAGAGTCCAGCACGTCTGGGTCAGAGGGGGAGTCCGGCATGGGACCAAGACGGTCCAAGCAGACCACGAAGGGTAAACCACCTGACCGTTTCACAGTCACGAATGTGTGGGCTGGTTTTGCTCAGTGCAAACCAGAAAGCTTTGCTGAGGTTCAGAAGTTACCTCAGGCAGAATCCAGCAAGTTGCAGAAAGCCATGGAACAGGAGCTTAGTGCCATGAAGTCTCTAGGAGTCTTCATGCTCACAACTCTGCCAGCTGACCTGGCAGTGACTTGTCACTGGGTCTACAGGTTGAAACCCACTGCAGGTGGAGAGCCACAATATAAACCCAGATTGGTGGCAAGAGGTTTCAGCCAGCGACTGGGGCTACACTATTCCCAGGTGTATGCGCCCACGGCCAGAAATGAGACCATGCGACAAACCAGGTCTGGTATGGAGACTGCACCATTCCATTTATGGCTTGAAACTGTTGGGAGACATTCTGCATAGAAACAGTAAATATGTTTGTACCTTTAAGAACAGTTTCTGTAAGCTCTGGGAAAATTGGGTACAGCTGGCCATGACTACAAAAGGAGAAAAGCTGCAGTTTGAACTCTGTGTGCAAGAAAAACACCCACAAGCTTTGCTGTTTGTTGTTTTGAAATAAAACCTTTATTTGATTTCGTTTTACACCGGTCTCATGGAGTCATAGCTTCTGTCATCTGCCACCAGTGGAAAATCCCCCTCTAACAGGTTATCGGCGCCAGTCCTGAGTGGGCAGAGACAGAGCGTGAAAAGAACCCAGAGACTGGAAGCAACTCAACGTTTCTCAAGCAGCTGGCTGTGTGAAGGTGTCAGCAGAGAGTGTCTGTTTGAGACCAGGAGCCGAACAATTCTTCAAGCCACGTGTGAGTAAAGACTGAGTGGAAAGCTGAAAGCTGGGTGGAGCCATGGCTGGACTTGGAGCTGGAGCTCAAGGGGGAGCTTCATATTTTCCAGTAGAGAAACTGGGAGAGTCCAATTATATGTCATGGAGCTTACAGATGCAGGCATTTTTAAAGAAAGAACAATGTTGGACTGTTATTGTTAACCCTCCTGTAAAAGATGTAGATGAAGAAGTAGATGAAGCAGACCAAAGACTGGAGGACAAAGCATATGCCAATTTAATTTTGAGTTTAGAGAAGTCTCAGTTATCTCATGTGCGAGACCTTGAAACAGCAAGTGAGATTTGGAAAGCACTGAGAGCGATACACATTAGAGACACTGCTGGTAACAAAATTACTCTAATGAGAGCTCTGTACCGAGCCAGACTAAGTGAGAGTGAATGTGTTTCAAAACACCTTCAAAGAATGTGTGGTTTATTTTCACAGTTAAATGAACTTGGGGAACATTTTTCTGAGCAGAAAAAGATTTATATTGTGCTGTCTTCACTTCCTGAGTTATGGGATAATTTAGTGATGACTCTGGAGGCAATTCCAGAAAGCCAATTAACAATGCATTTCTTAACTGGGCGTTTGCTTGATGAGGAGGAAAGACGCCATGAGAGGAAGGCGACAACCCCTCACCATAACTCTGGAAATGGGAGGTGGTCCAGTAAAAGATATGCAATAAAAATTGGATGTGGAAAGCCTGGTCTGAATGGGAGCCTGGAAAATGGAGAGATCTCCCTTGGAGGAGATCTGAAGACCTGAGGATTACAAATCTGCGGAAGGTGAAAGCTGGAGCCTTGGGGACATCTGGATCTGTAAGAAATTTGAAACAAGAGTTGGAGCCCCCCACAGGCTTTGCTTTTAAGTATGGAAGACTGGCTGGAAGCAACAAGGATTCTGCTGGGCCGGAGCCCCTTCGAGACTTGGGGTTTAACATTAAGGACTATCAAAGAGACCGGCAGAAAGGAACTGAGAGAGATAAAAGGGCCTCAGATGTGAGGTCTCCAGGCTAAATAAATAACATAAAGACTGATGGACATTGGTCGGGGATTGGAACCGGGAAAAGGGTGGGAGGAGGTTGGGAATCCAAAGGGCACATAAGGATAATTTGTTTTCTTTTTTTTTTTTTTTTTTTTAATTAGTGGTAAGGAAATTGGGTAAATCGTGGAAGGGAAATTTTGGTCGACTTTAGGAAAAAGGTTTAAGAATAACTAATGAAGTATAAGTATTGATGTGTGTTTTTAACAAGGTAAAATTGGTTTCTTCTTTTTTAAATTAATTGAAAATAAGATTGTTAAAAATAAATGGAGGAAATGGAAGAAAGAAGCAAAGTAAAAAATGGTATGTTAGAATAAATGTATAAGATTAAGGTAAAGAAATAAGTGAAGGACTTGCTGAACTGACAATTTAAATTGGAATACAAGAAGGGGAGGTGTGAGGAGGTCTGAGAAATAAGGTTAAGAACAATAAGTATTAGTAATTTTATGTGTTTTTTCTATTTTTCTTTTGTTGTTTAATTGTGTTATGTATTTTTGTATTTTTCTTTTGTTTTGTTTATTTTTTGTTCTTGTTTGTCTTTTGAAAATGCTAATAAATATTTAATTAAATACAGTAAAAGATATGCAACTGATGAGGAGCGGCAACCTAAAGAGGTTGTTGACCACACAGAGGAAGCAGCTTTCACAGTCAGAAGATGCTATTGTTGTGGGTCAACCAAACATTTAGTACAACAGTGCACTGTGTCTGTGGGAGAAAACACAAGAAAAGGGCGGCCTGTGTTTGCTGGGAAGCGAGAAGACAGGAAGAGTTGAGTCCAGTATGCTTCTGCAGCAGTTTGAGGCACCAGTCACGACGTTGGACAGGACTGGATTTTAGACTCAGCAGCCACAAACATTTTTGTTTAGTCTGCACAAGTCCTTGTAGAAAAGCAACCTTGTAAATCTGTAAATGTAGTACTAGCTGATGGAACAGTGCATGAGTCAGCTGGAAAGGGTAGTGTGAATATTGACTGTTTAAGCACCAAATTTACCAGTGTTTTATGTGTACCAAGTTTAGAAAATAATTTGCTTTCAGTTACAAGTCTTGTTAAGCAGGGGTTTAAGGTAACCTTCTCTGGTTCAGGCTGTAAAATAGAGAAAGCTGGAAAAGTGGTTACAGCGTCACTAAAAAATGGTTTCTTTGTTTTGAAAGACCAGCTAATAAGTGAGTCTGGGGCATGTGTTAAAGCCTGTAATAGAGCCTTGCATGATGAGTGCCAGCATCTGTGGCATCGTCGTTTGGGGCATGCCAATTTCCGCAGTATTGCAAAAATGCCAGAATTAAGTAAGGGAATTAAAATGAAAAAATGTTCAGTTTTTCTGGACTGCAACACCTGCAAGGAGTCTAAAAGTAAGCGGGGGTCTTATCCAGAAAGTAATAGAATTAGCAAGAAGCCATTAGCTTTAGTACACTCAGACCTTTGTGGGCCATTTGCAGAATCTGAAGGAGGAGCAAAGTTTTTTCTGGTTCTTGTGGATGATTATAGCCGGTATACTTATTAAAACACAAAAGTGAAACTGGTCAGCTGACTAAAAATTGGGTCAACTATATAGAAAGGCAGTTTCCCTACAAAGTTACCCAATTACAGAGTGACCGTGGAGGCGAGTTCATGTCTGAAGCCCTCCAGGTATGGTTGAAAAAGCGTGGTATTAGTCACCGTAAATCGTGTCCTTTTTCACCTGAAGAAAATTCCGTTGCAGAACGCAAGATAAGGTCTTTGCAAACATTACTAGATTCTATGTTATGTGATTCTGGCTTATCCAGGAAGTTTTTTGGGGAAACAATTCTCTGTGCTAATTACATACAGAACAGATTGTTTCATTCTACCATAAACAATACCTCTCATTTTTTGCTTTATGGAAAAAAACCTTTTTTGGACCATGTTAAAACTTTTGTTGTTGGGCTTGGGTTCACATCCCAAATGACAGAGAAAGAAAGGAGAACCCAAGGCAAAGAAACTTAGGTTTGTTGGCTATCAAAATTGGCCAAAAGGGTATCGTTTTGCACTAGGGCATGGCAGAGTTGTAATATCAAGACATGCAGAGTTTTGTGAGCAAGATGGTTGGGCTCGTTTACATGGAAATTCAGAAGTTGTTTTATCTTCAGATGATACAGATAAATTTGTGAAATCTGAGAAAGAAAAGCCACAAATTAAAGAAAGTTTTGAAAGTGATAGTGATGAGGAACAGGGGATGAGGGTCCCAGTACACAATCTTCTAAAGCTGAACCAATTTCTCCTGAGCAAGATGAATCAGAAGGGGAAGACAGTTCAGAGGGGGAAAGTGCTCAAGTTAGAAGATCACAAAGAAGCAATAAGGGTTTACCTCCAGAAAGGTTTACTATACAAGAAGTTAAAACTGTGAAGAAAGAACCTCGTGATTATGAGGAGGTTTTAAAGTTACCA
Organism: Podarcis raffonei; assembly: GCF_027172205.1. NCBI lineage: Eukaryota > Metazoa > Chordata > Lepidosauria > Squamata > Lacertidae > Podarcis > Podarcis raffonei. The sequence continues at coordinate 19,300,545 of NC_070620.1, read as the reverse complement.
CACCAGGAAATAGTAATGTGGAAAAAATGCAATGAGAGCAGAAATGAAATCTTTGGCCGAACATAATGTGTTTACTATTGAGCCATTGCCAGAAGGAAAAAAGGCAGTGGACTGTAGATGGGTGTATAAGATAAAACACTTGGCAGATGGTAGTGTTAAGTACAAAGCTAGGCTGGTAGCACGAGGCTTTACGGAAAGAAAAGGTGAAAGCTTTGATGAAACCTTTTCTCCTACTGCCAGGAGCGAAAGTGTACGTTTATTGCTAGCTTTTGCAGCACAACATGGGTTTAAGGCAAATCATTTTGATATTGAAACAGCTTATCTTAATGCAAATCTGCACGAAGAATTTTTTGAATCAAGCACCAGGATTTGAGGCAGGCGAACACAATTCTGTATACAGGTTACACAAAGCAATTTATGGGCTCAAACAATCAGCTAGAAATTGGAATGAGTGTCTTGATAATGCTTTAAAAAATCTTGGTTTTAAAAGGAGCTTAGCTGATAATTGCTTGTACACTAAAAAAAAGGGTGAAAAACAAGAATTAAGTTTGTCTAATGTTGATGATTTGCTTTATTCTACAAAAAATGAGAAGCAAGTGAAAAAATTTGCAGAACAACTAAGAAAGGAATTTAAAGTAAGAGATTTGGGTCCAGTGAAAAATTATCTCTGTTTAAAAATTCAAAGGACAAATGATGGAAGTTTTTTGTTGAGTCAAAAAGAGAAAATAATGGGATTACTTGAAAGAAACAATATGCAAAACAGCAAGGAAGTAAAAACCCCAATGGAAATAGGTTTTTTCAAGAAACCCTGGCTATTTCGGCCATAAAAGGGGGGGTTTAGGGTGAAACCCCCCCCCTGTCAAGCCTCTGGTGGGTATCCAGAGGTTCAGGTTCCCGGCAGTGCCTAAAAGCTGCCCGTCTGGCCGTCAGGTAGCCTCTGAAAAAGAGGTGAAGAGTGCGGCGGAACGGGATAGCAGGCTATTGGGAAGCCATTGCTACGGCTGAATAGCGAAGCCCCAAGCTTGAAAGGAACAGCGCTCTGCTCTTGAAACTAAGAAATTCGGACTTGAAACATCTAAAATTGGATTGAAACGTATTAAGGGAAGCTCCGAATTAAAAAAGGAGAAGATTTCGAGTTCAGCTGTCATCTGAAATCAGCACAGACGCAGCACCGTAAGCAGAGCCAGAAAGCGAAAGTGAGTTGCCGCTAGCGGCTATTGTTTCCGTTTCTCCCTAACTATTAGAAACTGTTTGAAACTAAGTTAAAAGTTTAAAAGTAACTACTTTTGAGAAGAGGTGAAACGTCAATGGGGAACAGAAGAAAAATGTATAAGATACTGTTGGAATGGCATAAGAAAGATGAAGAGGTTAAATCGGTAATGATACAGTGGGCAAAAGGTTTTGGGTATAATATTCAATTTGATGAATGGGAAAAATTGTGGAAAGAGAATATAAAATTTACTGCATGCACGACACTGAAAGAAAATGTTATGAAAATGTTTTACAGATGGTACATCACACCTGTAAAGTTAGCAAAGATGTATAAGATGTGTAACAAATGTTGGAAATGTAAAGAAAAAGAAGGGACGTTTTTTCATGTGTGGTGGGAATGTAAGAAAGTGAAAAGCTTTTGGGAAATGATATATAATGAAATGAAAAAAATGTTAAGATATACTTTTGTAAAAAAACCGGAGGCTTTTCTTTTAAGGATTGTACGAAAGGATATAAGAAGAAAAGACTGTAAACTCTTCCAATATGCAGTAAAGGCAGCCAGAATCTTGATGGCCCAGAAATGGAAACAAGAGGAAATACCGACGATAGAAGAATGGAGACTGAAAATGACAGACTATGCGGAATTGGATAAATTAACTGGGAAAATCAGATACACCAAAGACCAAAAGTTCATCGAAGACTGGAGAAAGTTCGTAGATTATCTGAAAAACATATGTGGCGTGAACACAACGCTAGTGGGATTTCAAGAGGCACTGTAAAAATGGAGAAGTATTGTTAATATGAAATAGTGGGAGAAGGGAAGTATAATGGCAATACGAAAGAAGGGAATGTGTAACTAAAGTTATAAATATGGATGATTGTCAGAGACGCTGAAGGAAGTTCAAAAAAGAAATTGTTGTATTTTGGATAAAATTGTATAACTGTTTGGAAAATCAATAAAAATTTATTTATTTATTTTTTAAAAGGAAATAGGTTTTTTCAAGAATGAAGGAAGAATGCACAGAACCTGTAAACCCTGAAATGTACCATTCAGTGGTTGGAAGTTTATTATACATTTCATTGTGGACCAGACCAGATTTGAGTTATGCACTTGGAATACTGAGCAGACTAGTAAGCTGTCCCACAGAAAATGCCTGGAAGGGTTTAAAATGTATTTTCCTGTATTTAAAACATACACTTCATTATTGTTTAAGATTACCATCTTCAGGGTCTACAAAATTGCAGTGTTATGTTGACAGCGATTGGGCCAACCTGCCCGATAGAAAATCCATTTCTGGCATGGTGTTTCAATTTGGGGATTCCTTGATAGGTTGGAAGTCCAAAAAGCAAGGTATCGTGGCCACATCTTCAACAGAGGCTGACTACTGTGCTTTATCAGAGTTGTGTAATGAAATAAAATTTTACTTTCAAATCCTCAGTGATTTAGATATACAATGTGATTATCCAGTTCAAATATGGGAAGACAATCAAGCTGTAATAACTTTGGCTGGGTCTGAGCAGTTTAAAAATAAATCCAAACATTTAGAAATTAAGTATCAAAATGTAACTGAAAATGTTAAACAAAACCTCATAATACTAAAAGTTTGTGAGAGTATGCAAAATGTGGCTGATATATTTATGAAAGCACTAACTTTTGAGAAACAAGCACAACTAGTGGCAAAATTAAGAATTGTTGTGCATGATGTATAAATATGTTCTGTATATGTTTAAAGTACTGTTTTGCTTTCTGTTTGTTTGAATGAGAGGGGGTGTTGGGAGACATTCTGCATAGAAACAGTAAAGATGTTTGTACCTTTAAGAACAGTTTCTGTAAGCTCTGAGAAAATTGGGTACAGCCGGCCATGACTACAAAAGGAGAAAAGCTGCAGTTTGAACTCTGCGTGCAAGAAAAACACCCACAAGCTTTGCTGTTTTTTGTTTTGAAATAAAACCTTTATTTGATTTGGTTTTACACCGGTGTCAGCTTCGTTCCGGAGCTGACAGAGGCTGGGAATCTAAGAAAGCCAAGGGAGATAAGGACACTGGAATGCGGACTGGAATGTGAGAGAGGAGGGGCAGCCCAGTGGCAGTGTTTCAGAGAGCAGACAAGCAGAAGATAGCAAAGCCCTAAACACCAATCTTAGCTCAGAGACAGAAGGGGAGAGGCCGGGAATAGCTAGCCCAAAGACTCGAAGGCAGGAAAGGGTCAGTGAGGAGGGGAAAAGAACGGAAGCGGAAGGGGTTTTTCCACTGTTGGAAGAAGAGGAAGGGGTGGAGTTTAGACTCAGCAACTGCTAACTTGGATTCAGACACGGAGTAAAGGCGCTCCGGAGTGATTTATGTGTTTGAGCAATAAACCTGAGATAATTACTGCTGGTTTCTCGCTTCTGTGGGAGAGCCAAGCCATTACAACCGGTCTCATGGAGTCATAGCTTCTGTCATCTGCCACCAGTGGAAAATCCCCCTCTATGTCTCAACGAAGCTCTGGGGAAGCTAGGGTTTCAGAAGAGTCTAGCAGACAGCTGCCAGTACCTGAAGGGGGCAGGCCAGCAACAGGAACTGGCTCCTATCTTTGTTGACGACATTGTATTTGTTGCCAGGACAGGTAAACAGGAGCAGGAGTTTGCAGGGAAGCTGAAGCAACACTTCAAACTCAATGAGTTGTGTCCTGTGAGCTTGTATCTTGGGGTGCAGATTCACAGGGACAAAGATGGCACTTTTTTGCTAAATCAGAGAGGAAAGATAGAGCAATTACTGCAAAAGTTCAAGATGGCAGACTGAAAAGGTGTCAGAACACCAATGGAAGCATGCTTTCTGAAAGACAGCCAGTCTGAGGTAAAGCCCAGAGTTCAAGAACCGGGAGGTGTTTCAATCTGCTCTGGGGAGTCTGCTATATCTCTCACAATGCAGCAGACCCAATATAGCCTTTGCTGTCAAACTCCTGAGCAGAGAGGCTGCAAAACCCAGTGTGGTGGCCTGGAATGGCGTAAAGAGGGTCCTTAGGTTTCTGCAAGAGACCAAGGAGTATAGCCTCACACCATCTGCTCAGGGAGATGCACAGATTCAGTGCTGAGTTGATGCAGATTGGGCCAAGGCTTCAGACAGGAAGTCTATCTCCAGAATGGTTGTAATGTACGGAGATTCTGTAATTGGCTGAAGGTCCAAGAGACAAAGCATCATTGCTCTGTCATCGACTGAGGCAGAATTCAGCGCTCTTTCAGGAGTGTGTAGAGAGCTGGAATTCTACACATGTCTGGTCCAGGAGATATGTGGAGATGGTTTCCTACCCATAACAGTGTGGGAGGACAATCAAGCTTGCCTGAAACTGGCAGAGTCAGGCCAATTCAACGCCCTGACCAAGCATTTGGACATACGGTTCAAAAACGTGTGTGAGGGTGTTAGGACAAATGTGATTATGGCAGCTGTGCAAAATTTGGCCACCCTTAGCGTGATCTCTGGATCCTTATCCTCTATGAGGGATTTTAAACATTGAGGTTCAGACCCACTTGGAATTTTCTGTATAACAGGGGTGATAAAGACCGAGTGTATATTCTCATAAAAACGACATCGTAACAAGACATGAGAGACAGTTTCCACCTCTATCAGGCGGCAGGGGCAGACTCACTCTGCATACAGTTTACCCACATATCTGCTCTGCAATAAGGCAGATGGCAGCACTTTGAATCTAGCAAGGGTGAACGACCGTCTATATTTCGATATTTGTAATTTTGACAGATATATTGCTGGGGTAAAACCTTTCCCATTGTCTTTGATTGCTGGGTGTTTATTCATCTCACACACATGACACTGAAATTCTACGTCCCAGATTCGTTGGCGAATTGTTGCTCTGGCTTTCTCATAACCTGCAGCTATCAGTGCCTGTGGCGAAAACCCCAAGCCTTTTAGCTTTTCGTATAATGTAGTTTTTCATTTTGATTGATAGGGATCCAGTAGGGTTAAGGGTGCCAACCTGACAGGAAGGAAGATGAGTTTTATCCAGTAATGGATCTTCAGGATCCAAATCCGAGCGCTAACAGGGATTTGACCAACCTCCAAGCGGACAGCTATATTAGACACGCAAGAAGGGATCCCCTGTTGTTGTTTAGTCGTTTAGCTGCAAACTCAGCTTCGGTGGAAGACACACTGACTATACTTTGTTTTCTGGACTTCCATCCAATCAGGGACCCACCAAGCAAAAACACTAATCCAGTAATTGATTTACGATCAGGTAAATTTGCCCAGTCGCTGTCTGAGTAACACATAAGCATCTCATTACCTGCTGAACTTAACATTAAAACACTTCCAGCAGTATGCTTCAGATACCTCAGAACACACTTTACTGCTTTCCAGGTACTCACAGTGGGTTTAGACACTTGCCTGCTCAAAATCCCTTGTTGTTGTTGTTGTTTAGTCATTTAGTCATGTCCGACTCTTCGTGAGCCCATGGACCAGAGCACACAAGGCACTCCTGTCTTCCACTGCCTCCTGCAGTTTGGTCAAACTCATGCTGGTAGCTTCAAGAACACTGTCTAACCATCTCGTCCTCTGTCGTCCCCTTCTCCTTGTACCCTCCATCTTTCCCAACATCAGGGTCTTTTCCAGGGAGTCTTCTCTTCTCATGAGGTGGCCGAAGTATTGGAGCCTCAGCTTCACAATCAGTCCTTCCAGTGAGCACTCAGGGCTGATTTCCTTAAGAATGGATAGGTTTGATCTTCTTGCAGTCCATGGGACTCTCAACAGTCTCCTCCAACACGAAAGCAAAAGCTTTTGAATTATCGTGTTTTGGATTTTGGATCCCTAGTAGGGAACAATAAAACTTGGTTTGAAAGGTTTCTAAGGGATCAAGGTTTTGAAAGGTGCAGATCTGGGAGACATAAGTCAGTTGTGATAGTACCTTTGCAGCAAAGACCCAGGAGGGGTGCCAACTTGAATAAAATATTGGGGAGGCCCAGGTAAGCTTTCACTTCACCCAGAAGCGAAAGTAACTTCTCCAGTTACTGAGAATGAGCAGAGACTTCCTGTCTCACGCTCCCAGACATTCACATGATGTCAACAACCATTGTGCTGCTTCTCGCAGCTGGTGAGATTAAAATCCTAACATCACTCCCCCATTTTTAGGTAACATAAGCTGCGAAAGCAAGTGCAGCATCAAGAGACATAAACGAACAGTTGTTATACACACAGTAAACTCCTGTTGTACCAGCTCCACCTTTGGAACTACCTGCAACTGGTTTCAACAGTTGAAACCTCTGGTTACCTGTCTTCCATGGGACTAGAGCTTCTGCTCTTCTTTGGTTTGAGAAAACTGTGTTGCGTCTTGCAACCTTCAGGTGTGGCTTTGTCTCTATCGTGGACAAACCTTGTACCTGGTGTGAGCTGCCAGCTACAGCTATACATGCAACAGCTGTGTTAGCAAAATCCTGAGAGTACCTCTTGGGTGGTATGCCCTTTGTGACTCTCTTAGATCTGCGATTGAGGTGCAGATCGTCCTTGCTGGTTAGTTCTTCCTTGGGACTTTTAGGAGAACCACATCCAACAGTAAATAGTGGCTCTGACAAAGACTCTCCTCCCTGAAAGAGAGGGGAGTGGTTGTGGGCGGGACCCCGAGCACCGCCCAGCAGGGGGCGTTGCCCCCTGCCTCCAGCTCACCTGGCTGGCGCTCACGCCCCCCCGATGGCCACCCAACCAGGTGCCGTGGAGGGGGCGTGTTCAGCAGCCTTTTGCTGCAGTGCCAGCCTCTCCCTGGCCTCATTCCTCATCGTCGTCCCATCGCAAGTCATCAGCTAGGGGAGTCATCACAGAGAAGAGCCATGAGGTTTGGAGTCGGGGGGGGGGGTCTGGTTCCTTGCATGCCTTTTAACTTTAAGAGGCTTGCGTGCGCTCATTGCTTTACTGCTTTTAAAAACCCAGGCATCCAGGTTGGCCTTGCTGTGTCCTCTTTTCCGTGTAAAAACCTACATTTAACCTTCTATTTCCCCCCACTCCTGGTGCTTTTAATTTTTGGCCAGGATGCTTGTATGTTTTCCCCTCTATTGCCCTTGCCTGTCCAACTGCATGGCTGGTCTGGGTGACTGAGAGGGTTTGCCTTACATTTAATTTGTTGGCCAGGGTGCTTATGTGTTTTCCCCCTCCATTGTCCTTGAGAGCCTGTATGGGACAGTTAAATATTTCTGCATTGCTGGGGTTGGACTAGATGATCCCCAGGGCTCCTCTCCAATTTTAAGTCGTGTGTGTGTGTGTGCTTGCAGCGTGTGTTTGTGCCTGCCGTTAATTGATTATTACTCTTCTAGCGTGGGTTTAATTTACCCTGCCACCCCTTACATTGGTACCACTTAAATCGGGAGCCCACTGTAAAATTTAAAGGCTGCTGGGGCTTGGAATACATTGTGCACTTACATTGTGCACAATGTAAAAATGGAATACATTGTGCTGGGGCTTGGAATACATTGTGCCAGTACAGGCTCCCTAAAGAAAACTGCTTTTAAAGTTTCAAGCTTTATTACGGCAAAAGCCAGTGACACTAAACACCACAAGAACTGCTTTTAAACAACAACAACAAAAAAGGTTTCGGCTTATAGTACCTTACTAAAAAGTCCAGGTTAACTCACGGTTTATATTTCCACTTCATTTTGGCTCACTGTAAAGGACAGCTATTTTCCTTTTTTTTTTCCAAACTTTTTCCTTGCCCCGCATCGTCATTTTACTCCCTCCACCCCCTCCTCCCTCCAAACTCCCCCCCACGCTTTCCTTCTCCCCCCTCCACCCCTCCTCCCTCCCTCCACCCCCCACCCTTTCAGGAAAGAGATACATCACATTAACCTTAAAAAAAAGAAAAGAAAAAAGGCGTCTTTGGATTTCCCTTTGCCTGAGTCATCACAGTTACCAGACAGGTTTCTCAACTGCCGGGCAGGCTTGATTGCTCGGCATTGTCTTTAAGCACCTGGAAGTTCAGCAGCTCTAGTTGCATTGTCAGTTTAACTAACCAGCAGTTTGACCAATTGCAGTCTTTTGTCTATTTAAGCACCTTTATTTCCATCAACTGGTCTTGAGCCGACCTTGTGGGCAAAAAATTTACTTTCTTTGTTTGGCAAAGTTTCCTTTGTTTGGTGTAAGTTTCCCCTTAAGAGCAACCTCACCCCTCCTTTTCAGAGGGCCGCTGGTGTGGGCCTGGAATCTTATTGATTTCCTTTTCTCTTAATTTGGCTGCAGCTTCTGAGCATCTCCTTGTAAGCAGTTATTTTCAATTCTGTTTGATTACTTGGCAATGCTTTGCGCCTAGATTTGCCTATCATTTAAAAGGGGCAACTTTATATTGTAGGCAATTATCTTCTAATTCTGTTTGACTGCAGTTGGGGTTCCTTTGTGTATGGGATTGTTCCTTGGAGCCAGGTGCTAATATGTAGCTGAGCGCTGCTGCTTGAACTCTTGCTGGGTTGTGATTTAATAAATATAAATAAATACAAGCGGTGCAGTTAAGTGACGTATAGCTTGTTCATTTTGTCAGCAGTTACGTGGAGCGATTGATAATAGTAATTTCTACTCATAGCTATAAATCCATTGGCTATTATTGAGATACTATCGATTAATGGTTAATTCCTCAACCGTGCTCTGAACTTTATTGATACACAATAATTGTATACTGACATTTGATTACAGTCAAGTTATTAATTGATTGGTGATATTAATACTAATTAAAAAATAACAACAATAATAAAATAAAATAAATTTGAAAAATAAATAAATAATAATAAATAATAATAATACATAATTATAATTATTAAAAAATATAAAAAATATATAATAATTAATATTAAAAATATAGATAAATAAATAAATGAAAATTAAATTTAAAATAAAATAAAATAATTAGTGATGAAATAAATAGTAGGCGCATTTTACTAGTGCACAGAGCAGCTCATGGCGCCCAAGAGGAAGCGCACGGGTGCAGTACCAGCACACACTGCAGATGGCAACCGTCGTAATAATAAACCCAAACCCATTTCGCAGTTCCTCAATGCCTTCAGATCATTCATTGTTGACTATGAACAGCACTTTCTCCTAGCTATTCTTTAGTTCTATTTGCCTTGTGTTTCTTACTTCCTTGTTTTCGCAAACCAGTGGCCAGCCTTTAAACTACCCAGGTGCAGGCCCAAGCCCTCAGACAGGAACGGCGGCTGTGCAAACTAGGTCTCAGGCTTGCTCGGCGACTTTCAGAAACGCATCGGGGCGCCTGCGTGGAGGCTGCCGGCCCGTATCAATAGCCTGGTTGCTTCCAGTTCTTCTAGTTCTTTGCAGAAAAGGCAGCCCAGGGTCCAGCTTCCAGAATCAGGCACCTCATCAGCCGGTGATGATGATTCAGAATGGCTTACGCCCTTTCTGGGGAGGCCGCCGCTCTTAGCATCTGGCAGTTAGCCCGTATGTCGGGAAGAAGCCATCAGAGGTGTATCACACTGGAAAGCTGGACCTTAGAAAGGATTTAAAACGTAAGGTGTGCTGGTAATTCAATAAAGGGCAATACCAAAGGCAGTCTTGTAAGTACCCGCACGAGTGTGAGAGATGTGCAGGGGCTCACCCAGCCACGGCGTGTTACTAAGAGAAGCGGCACTTTCAGGGAGGTCAGGGCTTCCACCACTCTAGTTCCAGATGAGCCCCCACAGCAGGGAACCATCGTTAAAGTCCTTCTGGGTCTAGCATTTTCTCCAATTCAGCTTTCTCCTCTCCTCAACCTCTTGTCTATCCATCCGGACAGAAGTGCAGCATCCTATCTTTGGAAGGGTTTCTCAGAGGGTTTCAGAATCCCGGTAGTGGCTCCTTAACCGCGAAGGACTCTCCTAATCAGAAGTCAGTAAGGAAAAGGATGCTCGCCTCACCCCATGGGTAGCTAGCCCCACCCCTGGGTGCACACCACGTGTGCCACTCCGGGTGCCAGAGCAGCTAGCTCTGCCTCTGGAGTCACACTATGGCATACAGCTAATTGGGATGAACCCAACAGGGCCGCCACTTAGCCCCTGCTTGGTCTCCAGGACAGAGGCACCCCTTCCCAGACCCACCCCCTTTTGTGATAATTAGGCAACTAAATGTATCATTCCATAACACCTCATACAGGAATTATTTTTCCTGGGGAACCTGCCTTTTCCGCCCAGATCAACTACAAGAGCAAGACCACAGCTTTAACAAAATGACAGCCCAAGCAGGAAGACACATGGGAGCAATGGTACTGCTTTGAAGTGTTCCAGATCCATTTCCTGTTCTCCCAATGAGCAGGGCAGCTGTGGACAAAATTGCAAAGAAGTGCAATAATGATTTAGTCCTTAGTCCTAGAATCTAGTAAGCCTTTAAGCCCAACAGTCGGAATCGCATAATTTCAATGCTTTAACCATATTAGGGAACATGTATAGTTAGTAAACAAATTGCTAGTTTGGTGAGAAATAACACTTCACTGAAGTGGATAATGCTTTGGCCAAGAGCTCACCTTTGGGAATCTTCTAGAACATGTTGCATATGTAGCAGTTCTGTCTAGCTAGAATGAAACTGAAACCTGACATTTACAGTATCAGATAGAATTGTTCTGGAATGTCCTGGCTGTGTCTGTTGTACAACAGTTTTGGAAATCTGTAGGAGAGTATCCCACCAATCTTTTGTCATACTAACAATCTTGTTATCAACTAACAATCAAAAATGCTAAAATTTTAGCTACATTGGCAACAGGATGTTGGCTAGAAGCAACTGGTTTTATGAAGCTAAAACGTACAATTTTGTTCTAGGAGTTACTTGATCACAATATAGAACTATTTTTTTATTCCTTATGAGTTTTACACATGATGAAAACGTATACTCAAGCAGATATTCTTATAATCACTGTACCATACTATGATACAGTGCATAATGAACATCCACATTCAGTTAGTCTGTGTGCCTCACGTACTTGGGCATAGAGCTGGACACAGTTGCCCAATCATCCCGCTTACCTAAGGAGAAGATTGACACCCTTAAGGAAATAATTCATACTACCCTTGCACTAACAAAAATCACCCTCAGACAGACACAATCCCTGTTAGGTCATTTCAGTTTTGCTTGTAGAGTGGTTTCCCCCGCCTAGCTAGGCTTTCAGTGGGTCTCAAGCACCCACACCACAGGGTCCGTCTTCCAAAGACAGTTAAGGCCGACCTAGAGGTTTGGGTGACATTTTTGGAACACTACAATGGAGTATCCCTATGGCAGGATGTTCTTAACTTATCCTCAGATTTTCAGGTCCATTCAGATGCGGCAGGGTCCCTGGGCTTTGGCTTGTATTTCAGGGGCCGATGGGGTGCGCAACGTTGGCCAACGGGGTGGCAGGGCAAGGGCATCACGCGGGATCTCACTTTTCTCGAGTTTTTTCCAATAGTAGTGGCCGTGCATATCTGGACGGAGGTGTTTCGAAATCGCCGGGTGTGCTTCAGAACCGACAACCTGGCAGTGGTGAACATACTGGCGAGACAGTCATCCCGATCTGCGAGGGTCTCCTCCCTTCTCCGATGTCTCGCTTCCGGTCGCTGGCACCTGGAGCACAGCTGTTGCCCAAACCCTTTCCGGAGCACCTGTGGAACGTTGGAGACGCAAAGTGATTAAGGGAGTATTAGCGTCTGTCGCACCCTCCACTCTCAGGTCTTACAAGAGGGCCTGGTGCGATTTCTTGGGCTTCAGGTCTGGGACATCTGGGCTTTCGCCTAACGTGCCGCCCACCACTGACTACGTTCTGCAATACCTTTCACACCTCGATGACTTAGGACGTGCGCCTAAAACCTTAAAATACATGCCATTAGCTGCCATTAGCTTCTACGCTAGGGCCACGTTCTCCTCCGATCCATGCAGTGACTTCCTGATCCGCAGAGCTATCGAGGGCTGGGGCAGGTTACGCGGGATCTCACCTTTCTTGAGTTCTTTCCAATAGTGGTGGCCGTTCACATCTGGACGGAAGAGTTTCGAGATCACCGTGTGTGCTTCAGGACCGACAACCTGGCGGTGGTGAACATTCTAGCCAGGCAGTCATCTCGGTCTGAGTGGGTCTCCTCCCTTCTGCGGGTGTTCGTCCTCCGGTGCCTTGAGTACAACATAATATTGTCAGCCAAATTCTTACCCGGAGCCAATAATGACATAGCCGATGCCTTGTCTCGATTTCATAGAATCATAGAATCATAGAATCATAGAATCATAGAGTTGGAAGAGACCACAAGGGCCATCGAGTCCAACCCCCTGCCAAGCAGGAAACACCATCAGAGCACTCCTGACATATGGTTGTCAAGCCTCTGCTTAAAGACCTCCAAAGAAGGAGACTCCACCACACTCCTTGGCAGCAAATTCCACTGTCGAACAGCTCTTACTGTCAGGAAGTTCTTCCTAATGTTTAGGTGGAATCTTCTTTCTTGTAGTTTGGATCCATTGCTCCGTGTCCGCTTCTCTGGAGCAGCAGAAAACAACCTTTCTCCCTCCTCTATGTGACATCCTTTTATATATTTGAACATGGCTATCATATCACCCCTTAACCTCCTCTTCTCCAGGCTAAACATGCCCAGCTCCCTTAGCCGTTCCTCATAAGGCATCGTTTCCAGGCCTTTGACCATTTTGGTTGCCCTCCTCTGGACACGTTCCAGTTTGTCAATGTCCTTCTTGAACTGTGGTGCCCAGAACTGGACACAGTACTCCAGGTGAGGTCTGACCAGAACCTCGCTTCAGATACTTCAGATTTCAGATACCTCGCTTCCGGTCGCTTGCACCTGGAGCACAACTGTTGCCCGAACCCTTTCCGGAGTACCTGTGGAACGTTGGAGACGCAAAGGGATACAGGGAGTATTAGCGTCCGTGGCACCTTCCACTCTCAGGTCCTACAAGAAGGCCTGGTGTGATTTCCTTGGTTTCAGGTCTGGGTTATCTGGGCTCTCACATAACGTACCTCCTACCACTGACGATGTCTTGCAGTACCTTTCCCATCTCGATGATCTGGGAAGTGCTCCTAAACCTTAAAGATTCACGTAGCCGCCATCAGCTTCTTTTCAAAAGCTACATTTGCTCATGACCCATGTAGTGACTTCTTGATCCGTAGAGCCATTAAGGGTTGGGGCAGGTTGCAACCTCCCAGGGCCGAGAGCCGTAAGCCGATTTCTTACGGGTTGTTATCTCAGATACGCATAAAACTCAGGTCAATTTGCTGGTCCAGGTTCGAAGCACGTCTCTTTTCCGCAGCATACGCTATCGCCTTTTTTTGGCGCGCTCAGAGTTGGTGAGGTGGTGTTTGAAGTTGGTGCACGAGGTTCAACACGCGGCCTCCTGTGCGAGGACGTGCAGTTGTCCGAAACTACCGTGACAGTGCGTATACGTCAGTCCAAGACTGATCAGGCGGGTAAGGGTGTCCTAGTTAAGCTCACGGCGTCGGCACAGCAGGGCCCATGCCCGGTAAAGGACACTAGGAGGTACCTCTACCTCAGACCGCCCGGCCCGGGTCCGTTTCTGGTCCACGAAGATGGGTCACCCTTGTTGAGGCACCAATTCACCAGAGTGCTTCGCAAGGCTATTGAGGCTTGTGGTCTATCCTCCCAGGAGTACGCTGCACACTCCTTTAGAATTGGCGCCGCAACCACGGCTGCGCACCTGGGGTTACCGGCGGACAGGATCAAAGAGATGGGACGGTGGAAATCCAATGCTTATAAGTCTTATATTCGCTAGTATGCGACCTGCCGCTTTACCCTACTTACCCGCCTTTTCTTTCTGTCTTTTACCCCCAGTTATGCTCAGAATAAACGTGTGGATTTGCAGCCACAGTATAGTTCATTGGGCCCGCGTGTTAGGAGAGGCTCAGAACTTACAGGGTTAAGAGTTCTGAGTGATGACGCCTCACATTCTGAGGGCGGGTTTAGAACACTGAAGGGAGTGGTTTACTGTGTTCTTTCAGTGTGCGTGTTTGCTCCGAAGAGAGAGCAGCAGCCATGGGCGAACTGTCGCCAGGAGATTTATTGCTATTGTGTTTTGCTAAGGAATAAAGGCTTTAAGATAAGGAGACTGCTGCGTTTCAGCCTGAATTATTGCCTTCGCACGAAGAACGTTCAAGCTTCTGTTCCGCTGTGTTTTACAAGCTCTGCTGAGTCAAAGGTCCCAGGGGGGAAGACCAGAGCGCAAAGGAAGTGTGCCGGACCCCCGGACGAAATTGACCCCCAACAGGTTATGGAGATCAGCAATAAAGATAAGCAACGTTCGTGCGTGTGAGAGGCCAGCAGCCAAAGGCCAGCTAAGGAGTAGCTGGAGCCAGCCAGGAGTTTGCTGGGAGGAGCTGAGATCTGCCGGACCGGGAGGTGCTACTGTATCGTAAGTAGGCCGGGCCCCGGGGGAGAGATGGCAGACAGCCAGAAGTCGTCAATCCCTTTTGATAAGATGGACGGGAGCAAGCCCTGGGCCGAGAGAAGGCAGGCACTGAAGAAAGCAGTGGGAGCCAGGCCAGAGGGGGCTGAGAATTGCTCTGAGGAAGCTCCAAGCCCAGGAGGGGCTGAGGGATGCCCAAGAAGCCCAGAGGGGGCTGGAAGTCCAAGAGGGGCTGAGGGACGCCCAGAAGGCCCAGAGGGGGCTGGGACTGTATTGGAGGGCTGCTGCAATGCCCCTACATATGAACTGCGTGCTAGAGAGCGGCTGAGAGAAGAGAAGAGCTTTGCACCTGAGAGTGGAGATGCAGGCCATTCCAAGGGTCTTGAGAGTGCCCAGGCTGTTTGGCAGGAGCTGGAGGGGGTTTGCAGAGAAACCACAGCAGAAGCCAAAGGCCATTTTCCCAATGGCAGGAAAGCCTCAAGGAGGAGTGCTGCTGGAAAGGTTGGGGGGGCAGAGAAGACCAAAGGCAAGTTTGCAAAGTTTTCCACTAGGCGATGTTTTGTTTGTGCTTCCGCTGACCATCTGCGTCGCAACTGCCCACAGAGAGCAAGGGAGCCAGGGCAGGATGTTTCCAAGGTCGCTTCCCATGGGAACCAGCCGGGTTTCCATGGCAACAGAGGGAGCAGGCGTGGGAAACCGCAAAAAGTACGCGCTCCAGAAGGGGAGGAAAACGTTTATCAGCTGTCTGCCTCTATGGCGGTTTTGGACAACAACAACACCTGCAACGAGAGCCCCAAGGTCGGGGGCAGCAGGAAGTCAGTTGCTAAGGCAACAAAGAAGGACAACTCCGGAGGGGGGAGAGTCCTACGTTGGGTTGTTGACTCGGCTGCGAATGCCCATTTGGTAACAGCGCCACCTGATGGACAAATGTGGAACTGCAAGGCTGTTTCAACTGAGAAAACAGTTAAATTTGCTACAGGTTCACAGGGACGTATAACCCATGTTGTTAACATGTTTGTCTCTTTTTTACAGGCTGAACTGAAGGTCTATGTTCTCCCTGAGATAAAACATTGCCTGTTGTCTGTACCGTGCCTTTTACAGGAGGGATATTCAGTGAGTTTTGAAAAAAATGTTTGCACAATTTCCAGAGATGGAAAAAAGCTCACAAGTGTTGAGAAAAATCAGAACAACCTCTTTGTTCTGGAAACACCTCTGGAGGGTGAGGGGAATACTGGGAAAGCCACTGATCACACTCATGTGTCGTGTGCTTGCGTGTGGCACAAGAGGATGTCACATGGGTCCTGTGAGGACGTTCAGACGTTATCAGAGTGCACCAAAGGTTGCAAGGTAAAAGAATGTGGTCAACCTTTGAATTGCAAAGCTTGCAGAAAAGCCAGAAACAAGGGATTTAATGATCCCAGGGTGGAGAGAGTAACCACAAAGCCTTTTGAGCTTGTGCATGCAGACCTTTTAGGTATGCCACAGCCAAGTCTGGGCAAGGCCAAGTGGCTGATGGTGCTGACAGATGATTATACGCGGAACGCATGGGCATTCACGCTGAGAACGAAGGATGAGGCAACGCAACTGATCAAAGATTGGGTTGCAGAGGTGGAACTAAGGTTCTCCACCAAGGTGCAGGGGTTCAAATGTGACCGAGGTTCAGAGGTCACTGGGTCTGCTCTAAAGGGTTTCTTTCGCCAGAGGGGGATACGTCACAAGGTGACTTCTCCTCAGGAGAGTGGCGTGGCAGAGCTTAGGAGTAAAGCTCTGGTTCGAGCATCTGAGATTCTACTGGATGACTCTGGTTTGCCTCAAAGTTTCTGGGGGGAGGCGGTAAAGACAGCCAATTTCACGATGAACAGGTGCTACAATGCAGTGGTAGGTGACACCCCGTATTTCCTGCTTCATCGGCAGAAGCCGCTTGTGCATTTCTTTCGCACTTTTGGTAGCAGAGCCATGGTGCCTGTACCAAAGTTTCTGCAGCAGGAGGGTGGCCCAAGGTACCAGGAAATGATCTTCTGTGGATATGAGCCTGCGACAAAAGGGTGGAGATTCGCATACCCAGAAGGTGATCAGACCAAGCTTCTGGTCAGTAAACAGGCTGAGTTCTTTGAGCAGGATGGTTGGGCAAGGCGCAAAGTGCGCTCTGACGTTCACTCAGATTGTCTGTCTGACTCTGAGGAGGAAGGAGAGCCAAAGCCTGAACCTGCTGGTGGAGACCAGGTCCCTGAACAGAGTAGGGCGTCTCCACAGGTTGTTAAGGGAGTGTCCAAGAGTGAGCCCTCATCTCCTGTGCGCATAATGGAGAAAGCTCACAGACGTGTCAAGTCAGAGGGGGAGTCTTCTGATGAGGAAGACGCACATGCTGGCCCCAGTGGGTCAAAAGGAGCACCCCAGTTTGTGCCCAGGCGGTCATCGCGGGCTACAAAGGGAATTCCACCTGAGAGGTTTCAGGTCACAAATGCGTGGGTTGGTTTCGCACAGTGCGAACCTAAGGTTTGTGAGGTTCAACAGGTGCCTAACAACGATGCCAGGAAGGGGCGGAAGGCAATGGGGAAGGTGTTGAACACTCAGAGGTCCTCTCAGAACGTGATTCGAGAGGGGGTGTTAGGAGAGGCTCAGAACTTACAGGGTTAAGAGTTCTGAGTGATGACGCCTCACATTCTGAGGGCGGGTTTAGAACACTGAAGGGAGTGGTTTACTGTGTTCTTTCAGTGTGCGTGTTTGCTCTGAAGAGAGAGCAGCAGCCATGGGCGAACTGTCGCCAGGAGATTTATTGCTATTGTGTTTTGCTAAGGAATAAAGGCTTTAAGATAAGGAGACTGCTGCGTTTCAGCCTGAATTATTGCCTTCGCACGAAGAACGTTCAAGCTTCTGTTCCGCTGTGTTTTACAAGCTCTGCTGAGTCAAAGGTCCCAGGGGGGAAGACCAGAGCGCAAAGGAAGTGTGCCGGACCCCCGGACGAAATTGACCCCCAACACCGCGTACGAGCGGTGAGCTGCGGTCTTGCATCCAATCTTGGCCTTCCACATGGTGTTCGAGTTTCCTGGTTTTCGAGAAGAGGCATGCGTGATGCCATTGCTGTGGGAGAAAGTAGCCAAGTTCGGCCCTCCCGACATCCTTGTGATTCATTTGGGGGAGAATGACCTTGCTAACAGAAGGAGTGTGGACTTGTTGTGGAGCATAAAAAGAGACTTGAATGCATTTGCAGCCTTGTGTCCCAGAACGACGGTGTTCTGGTCCTCCTTCCTGAAAAGAACTGTGTGGCGCGGTGCGCAAAGCTGTATGGCCATTGAAAGAACCAGGAAACTCGTAAACCGGGCGGTAGCCCGTTGAGTGCGCTTTATGTATGGCCAAGTCATTTATCATGACCGTATCCGGATCGGCGACCAAGCTTTATACCGGAATGACGGTGTCCACCTATCGGATTTGGGGAACGACATTATGGAGAGAGGCTCAGAACTTACAGGGTTAAGAGTTCTGAGTGATGACGTCTCACATTTTGAGGCGGGTTTAGAACACTGAAGGGAGGGTTTTACTGCGTCTCTCAGTGTGCGTGTTTGCTCCGTGGAGAGAGCAGCGATGAGTGAACTGTCGCCGGGAAATTTATAGCTGTTGTGTTTTGCTAAGGAATAAAGACTTTAAAGATAAGGAGACTGCTGCGTTCAGCCTGAATTATTGCCCTCACACGACAGAACGTTCCTGCTTCTGCTTCCGCTGTGTTTACTTGCTGCTGGAGTCAAAGGTCTTTGGGGGAAGATCAGAGTCGCGCAGAGAAGTGTGCCGGACCCCCGGACGCCATTGGGCTCAATAGGTTATGGGTGATCAGCAATAAAGATAAGCAACGTTCGTGCGTGTGAGAGACTGCAGCCAGAGGCCAGCCGATGAGACGCTGGGAAGGGTGACTGCAGGCAAAGAGGCTGAGGAGCAGCCAAAGGCCAGCTAAGGAGTAGCTGGAGCCAGCCGGGAGGAGCTGGGATCTGCCGGACCGGGAGGTGCTACTGTACCGTAAGTAGGCCGGGCCCCGGGAGAACATGGCAGACAGCCAGAAATCGTCGATCCCTTTTGATAAGGTGGACGGGAGCAAGCCCTGGGCTGAGAGACGGCAGGCACTGAAGAAAGCAGTGGGAGCCAGGCCAGAGGGGGCTGAGAATTGCTCTGAGGAAGCACCAAGCCCAAGAGGGGCTGAGGGACGCCCAAGAAGCCCAGAGGGGGCTGGAAGCCCAGGAGGGGCTGAGAGACGCCCAGAAGGCCCAGAGGGGGCTGGGACTGTGTTGGAGGGCTGCCGGAATGCCCCTACATATGGGCTGCGTGCTGGAGAGCGGCTGAGAGAAGAGAAGAGAATTGCAGTGGCTATCTCTTCCACTGGGAACTTTGCACCTAAGATTGGGGGTGCAGGCCATTCCAAGGGTCTTGAGAGTGCCCAGGCTGTTTGGCAGGAGCTGGAGGGGATTTGCAGAGAAACCACAGCAGAAGCCAAAGGCCATTTCCCCAACAGCAGAAAAGCTTCAGGGAGTGCTGCTGGAAAGGTTGGGGGGGCAGAGAAGACCAAAGGCAAGTTTGCAAAGTTTTCCGCTCGGCGATGTTTTATTTGTGCTTCTTCTGAACACCTGCGTCGCAGCTGCCCACAGAGAGCAAGGGAGCCAGGGCAGGATGTTTCCAAGGTTGCTTCCCATGGGAACCAGCCGGGTTTCCATGGCAACAGAGAAGGCAGGCGTGGGAAACCGCAGACGCTACGCGCTCCAGAGAAGGGAGGAAACGCTTATCAGCTGACTGCGTCAATGGCTGTTTTGGAGAACACCTGCAGCGAAGGCCCCAGGGTCGGGGGCAGCAGGAAGTCAGTTGCTAAGGCAGCAAAGAAGGACAACTCCGGAGGGGGGAGGGTCCTACGTTGGGTTGTTGACTCGGCTGCGAATGCCCATCTGGTAACAGCGCCACCTGATGGACAAATGTGGAACTGCAAGGCTGTTTCAACTGGGAAAACAGTTAAATTTGCTACAGGTTCACAGGGACATGTGACCCATGTTGCTAACGTGTTTGTCTCTTTCTTGCAGGATGAACTGAAGGTCTATGTTCTCCCTGAGATAAAACACTGCCTGTTATCTGTACCTTGTCTTTTACAGGAGGGATATTCAGTGAGTTTTGAAAAAAATGTTTGCACAATTTCCAGAGGTGGGAAGAAACTAAGAAGTGTTGAAAAGGATCAGAACAACCTCTTTGTTCTGGAAACACCTCTGGAGGGTGAGGGGAATACTGGGAAAGCCACTGATAACACTCATGTGTCGTGTGCTTGCGTGTGGCACAAGAGAATATCACATGGGTCCTGTGAGGACGTTCAGATGTTATCAGAGTGCACCCAAGGGTGCCGGGTAAAAGAATGTGGTCAACCTTTGAATTGCAGAGCTTGCAGGAAAGCCAGAAACAAGGGATTTAATCATCCCAGGGTGGAGAGAGTAACCACAAAGCCTTTTGAGCTTGTGCATGCAGACCTTTCTGATATGCCACAGCCAAGTCTGGGCAAGGCCAAGTGGCTGATGGTGCTGACAGATGATTATACGCAGAACGCATGGGCGTACACGCTGAAAACTAAGGAGGAGGCAACACAACTGATCAAAGATTGGGTTGCAGAGGTGGAACTAAGGTTCTCCACCAAGGTGCAGGGGTTCAAGTGTGACCGAGGTTCAGAGGTCACTGGGTCTGCTCTAAAGGGTTTCTTTCGCCAGAGGGGGATACGTTACAAGGTGACTTCTCCTCAGGACAGTGGCGTGGCAGAGCTTAGGAGTAAAGCTCTGGTTCGAGCATCTGAGATTCTACTGGATGACTCTGGTTTGCCTCAAAGTTTTTGGGGGGAGGCGGTAAAGACAGCCAATTTCACGATGAACAGGTGCTACAATGCAGTGGTAGGTGACACCCCGTATTTCCTGCTTCATCGGCAGAAGCCGCTTGTGCATTTCTTTCGCACTTTTGGTAGCAGAGCCATGGTGCCTGTACCAAAGTTTCTGCAGCAGGAGGGTGGCCCAAGGTACCAGGAAATGATCTTCTGTGGATATGAGCCTGCGACAAAAGGGTGGAGATTCGCATACCCAGAAGGTGATCAGACCAAGCTTCTGGTCAGTAAACAGGCTGAGTTCTTTGAGCAGGATGGTTGGGCAAGGCGCAAAGTGCGCTCTGACGTTCACTCAGATTGTCTGTCTGACTCTGAGGAGGAAGGAGAGCCAGAGCCTGAACCTGCTGGTGGAGACCAGGACCCTGAACAGAGTAGGGCGTCTCCACAGGTTGTTAAAGAAGTGTCCAAGAGTGAGCCCTCATCTCCTGTGCGCATAATGGAGAAAGCTCACAGACGTGTCAAGTCAGAGGGGGAGTCTTCTGATGAGGAAGACGCACATGCTGGCCCCAGTGGGTCAAAAGGAGCACCCCAGTTTGTGCCCAGGCGGTCATCGCGGGCTACAAAGGGAATTCCACCTGAGAGGTTTCAGGTCACAAATGCGTGGGTTGGTTTCGCACAGTGCGAACCTAAGGTTTGTGAGGTTCAACAGGTGCCTAACAACGATGCCAGGAAGGGGCGGAAGGCAATGGGGAAGGTGTTGAACACTCAGAAGTCCTCTCAAAATATGATTCGAGAGGGGGTATGGAGAGAGACGTCTCACATTTTGAGGCGGGTTTAGAACACTGAAGGGAGGGTTTTACTGCGTCTCTCAGTGTGCGTGTTTGCTCCGTGGAGAGAGCAGCGATGAGTGAACTGTCGCCGGGAAATTTATAGCTGTTGTGTTTTGCTAAGGAATAAAGACTTTAAAGATAAGGAGACTGCTGCGTTCAGCCTGAATTATTGCCCTCACACGACAGAACGTTCCTGCTTCTGCTTCCGCTGTGTTTACTTGCTGCTGGAGTCAAAGGTCTTTGGGGGAAGATCAGAGTCGCGCAGAGAAGTGTGCCGGACCCCCGGACGCCATTGGTTAGCTAGTGTCATCAAAAGTATCTGGGATTGGTTGCAGCTTTGAGGGTATTGGCGGCGAGCCTTTGGCTCGGGTGGCGGTTAGGCATTGGAATAATGTGTTGTGTGTCGAAGTGCTAGGTGTGGCCATCGCCTATGCCTTCAATCTTTAGGGGTATTCCGTTAAAGGAATCTGGCGGTCGTGTATTCTGTCTGATGCCTGCTTGGCGGGAGGCCATGGCACGACCCTCGGTGACAGCAGGGGTGAGCCTATAGTTGGATTAGCATCAACAGGCTCCACCTACTGGTGAATAAACCCACTTGTTTCGATCCAATGCCTAAGCCAATACCTTTTCATTGCTGTAATCAATAAAGTTGTGGCCTTTTCTAGCCCATCAACCTTATATCACTTGTCCTTGTGTCTTCATTTCACTTCGCGGGGGTCGGGTCCTCGAACCACAATTCCAGTTCAGCCTTGGATTGTGGCCTGGACATTGCTTGAGTACCTCTCTCAATGACTGTGTCATCTGTACTAGAACCCTCAGTGGTGCTTTCACTGTCACTCTCAATATCAGAATTCACATCTGTATTGATACTAGTGGGAAAACTGTGGAGAACCTCTCTCTCCTGTCATCCAGTGCATTCTACACTTCTAGTAAGAATGTGGTGTTTCTACACTCACGTGAGATCCGAAAACCTTTAAGTGTTTGACAGAAGGTTTTCTCTGGAACAGTCTTTCAAAAGGAGAACTTTCCATACCTGCTGAAACTTTTCTAACCCATGTGTAAGAAAAAGCATTCAGCAACTCAGCCCAAAACTTTTGGGGCAAATCTGCACTTAGCAGTTGTGCTTTCATGCCTTGTTGCAACTCTGTGTTCACCCTGACACATACACTCTTGTTCCATGAAGCTTCAGAGACAGCAATTTTGTGCTCAATCTCCTGTTTACCTAGGAAATCTTTGAAATCCTGTGAAACAAAAACCTGCTTTTCATCTGTGAAAAGACTTTCAATATTAGCATCATGAACAAATTTCATCTTATCACAAAATTCTATGAACTTTGTTAAGGTTTGTTGCGGTTTCTGCAACATGTACACCCAGACATATTGAGAAAAACAATCAACCATTATTAGATAGTACTTGGCTTTGCCTCTAGAGAGTGGTACAGGACCAATTACATCAGCATACACCCACTGAAAAACTCTGGTGACTTTGCCAGGCTTCTTGCCTGTGGTACCTGTAACACAAGACATACCAGCACCATTACAGCCTTTACAATCAGTACTATCAAAAGAAAGCAAATAAAGCCCATCTTCTTTGTTGGCATAAAGAAGTGGTGTCCCATCTCTGGAGATTTCACATCTCTTCTTGTTGCAGGATATCTCCAAACCCTGCTCAGTCAATTGTGACACACTCAATAGGTTGTACTTCAAACCTGGAACAAAATAAACATTGTTAATGGTGACTTGGAGACTCTCAAGAAACACTGTTCCAAATCCAGTGGCTTCCAACTCATGACCGTCCTCTTGCTTCACGGTGTAACACCGATCCTCAAAAGTGGAAAACAACCCTTTCCGTCCAGAAAGATGCACGGTCGCTCCTGTATCGATGACAAAAGCATTCCAGATCGACGATGAAGTCTCTGGCGAAATCAAAGCTATACCAGGCTTTGATCGAGGCTTAGCACGCTCTCTGCTACCAACCCCTTGCTTCCCTGAGCTCCCCTTGGCTTCTTTGGAAACTCTGCTCTTTCGACAGTTTCTCTGTAGATGGCCAACAATTCCACAATTGTGACACCGAATGACGTTTAGAGCAACTGCCTGCTCTTCTTGAGCAACTGTGGGGGTGGCTATCGAAGCTCCACACTCCCCCTGAAATGTGGCAATCGCAGCCAATCGATCGTTCTCATTCAAGAAAGCGGCACAAATCCGTGGCACAGTAAGATCTGCTGCAGGCAATGTGCCCAGCTGTGAAGCAACAGTGCTAAATCTCTGATCCAGACTGTTGATCAACATGAAACAAAACACAGGCTCAGCCAATGGAAAATTCCTCTGCATTAACTCATTATGCAGGAATTTCATAGAATCATAGAATCATAGAGTTGGAAGAGACCACTAGGGCCATCGAGTCCAACCCCCTGCCAAGCAGGAAACACCATCAGAGCACTCCTGACATATGGTTGTCAAGCCTCTGCTTAAAGACCTCCAAAGAAGGAGACTCCACCACACTCCTTGGCAGCAAATTCCACTGTCGAACAGCTCTTACTGTCAGGAAGTTCGTCCTAATGTTTAGGTGGAATCTTCTTTCTTGTAGTTTGGAACCATTGTTCCGTGTCCGCTTCTCTGGAGCAGCAGAAAACAACCTTTCTCCCTCCTCTATGTGACATCCTTTTATATATTTGAACATGGCTATCATATCACCCCTTAACCTCCTCTTCTCCAGGCTAAACATGCCCAGCTCCCTTAGCCGTTCCTCATAAGGCATCGTTTCCAGGCCTTTGACCATTTTGGTTGCCCTCCTCTGGACACGTTCCAGTTTGTCAGTGTCCTTCTTGAACTGTGGTGCCCAGAACTGGACACAGTACTCCAGGTGAGGTCTGACCAGAGCAGAATACAGTGGCACTATTACTTCCCTTGATCTAGATGCTATACTCCTATTGATGCAGCCCAGAATTGCATTGGCCTTTTTAGCTGCCGCGTCACACTGTTGGCTCATGTCAAGTTTGTGGTCAACCAAGACTCCTAGATCCTTTTCACATGTAGTGCTCTCAAGCCAGGTGTCACCCATCTTGTATTTGTGCCTCTCATTTTTTTTGCCCAAGTGCAATACTTTACATTTCTCCCTGTTAAAATTCATCTTGTTTGTTTTGGCCCAGTTCTCTAATCTGTCAAGGTCGTTTTGAAGTGTGATCCTGTCCTCTGGGGTGTTAGCCACCCCTCCCAGTTTGGTGTCATCTGCAAATTTGATCAGGATGCCCTTGAGTCCATCATCCAAGTCGTTGATAAAGATGTTGAATAAGACCGGGCCCAAGACAGAACCCTGTGGCACCCCACTAGTCACTCTTCTCCAGGATGAAGAGGAACCATTGATGAGCACCCTTTGGGTTCGGTCAGTCAGCCAGTTACAAATCCACTGAGTGGTAGCATAGTCCAGACCGCATTTTACCAGCTTCTTTACAAGAATATCATGGGGCACCTTGTCAAATGCCTTGCTGAAATCAAGGTAGGCTACATCCACTGCGTTCCCTTCATCTACCAGGCTTGTAATTCTGTCAAAAAACGAGATCAGGTTAGTCTGACATGACTTATTTTTCAGAAATCCATGCTGACTATTGGTGATCACAGCATTCCTTTCTAGGTGCTCACAGACTGTTTGCTTAATGATCTGCTCCAGAATCTTCCCTGGTATTGATGTCAGACTGACTGGGCGGTAATTATTTGGGTCCTCTCTTTTCCCCTTTTTGAAAATAGGGACAACATTTGCCCTCCTCCAGTCTGCCGGGACTTCGCCTGTTCTCCAGGAATTCTCAAAGATGACTGCCAGTGGTTCTGAGATCACATCTGCCAGTTCTTTTAATATTCTTGGATGCAGTTCATCTGGCCCTGGAGACTTGAATACATCTAGACTAGCCAAGTATTGTGGATCGAGGGCCCGACCCCCGCTATGTGAAATAAACACACAAGGACACGTGATATAAGGTTAATGGGCAAGAAAAGGCCACAACTTTATTGATTACAGCAGTGAAAAGGTATTGGCTTAGGCATTGGATGACTATAGGAGGTGGGTTTATTCAACAGTAGGTGGAGCCTGTTGATGCTAATCCAACTATAGGCTCACCCCTGATGTCACCGAGGGTCATGCCATGGCCTCCCGCCAAGCAGGCATCGGACGGAATACACGACCGCCAGATTCCTTTAATGGAATAACCCACGGTAGATAGCATAGGCGATGGCCACACCTAGCCCTTGACACACATGAATCCAATGCCTAACCGCCACCCGAGCCGCAAAGGGGCTCGCCGCCAATACCCTCACAGCTGCAACCAATCCCTAATGCTACTAATGATGCTATCCAACCAGATGTCATTCCCAATGTCTGTTAGATGAACTCCGTCATTCCGGTACATGGCTTGGTCGCCGATCCGGATACCGTCATGATAAATGACTCGGCCATTCATAAAGCGTACCCAACGGGCTACCGCCCGGTTCAAGCATTTCCTGGTTTTTTCAATGGCCATACAGCTCTGCGCACCGCGCCAAACAATTCTTTTCAAGGAGGAGGACACCATTGTTCTGGGGCACAAGGCTGCGATCGCCTCCAAGTCTCTTTTTATGTTCCACAACAAGTCCACGCTTCTCCTATTAGCAAGGTCATTCTCTCCCAAGTGAATGATAAGGATGTCAGGAGGGCCAAACGTGGCTACTCTCTCCTTCAACAATGGCATAAGCTCCTCCCACCGTATGCCGCGTCTCGAAAACCAGGAAACTCGCACCCCAGGTGGCAATCCAAGATAAGGGGTAAGGCCACAGCTGGCCGCCCAAACGCGGGCCCAATGGACTATACTGTGGCCGCAAATCCACACACTTCTCCTGAAAACAGCTGAGAATGAAAGGAAAGGAAAAACGGGTAAGTAGATGCAACGTAGCGGAGTGTATACTAACGGATATAACCTTTATAAGCATTGGATTTCCATCGGCCCATTTCCTTAATCTTATCCACGGGCAGGCCCAAGCGCGTGGCTGTTGAGGCAGCGCCGATCCTAAAAGAGTTTGCAGCATAATCCCGGGAAGCTAAACCGCAAGCATCAATAGCTTTGCGGAGTACCCTTGTGGATTGGTGTCTCAATAAGGGTGACCCATCTTCGTGAACCAGAAGCGGACCTGGGCCGGGCGGTCTGAGGCAAAGATACAGCCTAGTATCCTTGACCGGGCATGGGCCCTGCTCCCCAGACGCTGTGAGTTTAAGAAGAACGCCCCTACCGGCCTGATCAGTTTTGTATTGACGTATCCGTACCATCATACTAGTTTCAGACAGCTGCACGTCTTCCATAAGGAGGCCACGCATCAAGCCATTTGCGTCCCCTTCGACTACAACCTCGCCCACTCTCAGGGCGGCAAAAAAAAAAAAAAAGGCGATAGCATATGCAGCGGAAAAGAGGCGGGCCTCAAACTTGGACCAAGAGGTTGACCTAAGCTTTTTGCGTATCTGAGAGAGCAGCCCATAAGAAATTGGCTTACGGCCCTCGGCCCTAGGCGGTTGTAACCTGCCCCAGCCCTCGATAGCTCTGCGGATCAGGAAGTCACTGCATGGATCGGAGGAGAACGTGGCCCTAGCGAAGAAGCTAATGGCAGCTAATGGCATGTATTTTAAGGTTTTAGGCGCACGTCCTAAGTCATCGAGGTGTGAAAGGTATTGCAGAACATAGTCAGTGGTGGGCGGCCTGTTAGGCGAAAGCCCAGATGTCCCAGACCTGAAGCCCAAGAAATCGCACCAGGCCCTCTTGTAAGACCTGAGAGTGGAGGGTGCGACAGACGCTAATACTCCCTTAATCACTTTGCGTCTCCAACGTTCCACAGGTGCTCCGGAAAGGGTTTGGGCAACAGCTGTGCTCCAGGTGCCAGCGACCGGAAGCGAGACATCTGAAAGCGAGACAAGGCATCGGCTATATCATTATTGACCCCCGGTATGAATTTGGCTGAAAAAACTATATTGTACTCAAGGCACCGGAGAACAAACGACCGCAGAAGGGAGGAGACCCTCGCAGATCAGGATGACTGTCTCGCCAGTATGTTCACCACTGCCAGGTTGTCGGTTCTGAAGCACACCCGGCGATTTCGAAACACCTCCATCCAGATATGCACGGCCACTACTATTGGAAAAAAAACTCGAGAAAAGTGAGATCCCGCGTGATGCCCTTGCCCTGCCACCCCGTTGGCCAACGTTGCGCGCCCCATCGGCCCCTGAAATACAAGCCAAAGCCCAGGGACCCTGCCGCATCTGAATGGACCTGAAAATCTGAGGATAAGTTAAGAACATCCTGCCATAGGGATACTCCATTGTAGTGTTCCAAAAATGTCACCCAAACCTCTAGGTCGGCCTTAACTGTCTTTGGAAGACGGACCCTGTGGTGTGGGTGCTTGAGACCCACTGAAAGCCTGGCTAGGCGGGGGAAACCACTCTACAAGCAAAACTGAAATGACCTAACAGGGATTGTGTCTGTCTGAGGGTGATTTTTGTTAGTGCAAGGGTAGTATGAATTATTTCCTTAAGGGTGTCAATCTTCTCCTTAGGTAAGCGGGATGATTGGGCAACTGTGTCCAGCTCTATGCCCAAGTACGTGAGGCACACAGACTAACTGAATGTGGATGTTCATTATGCACTGTATCATAGTATGGTACAGTGATTATAAGAATATCTGCTTGAGTATACGTTTTCATCATGTGTAAAACTCATAAGGAATAAAAAAATAGTTCTATATTGTGATCAAGTAACTCCTAGAACAAAATTGTACGTTTTAGCTTCATAAAACCAGTTGCTTCTAGCCAACATCCTGTTGCCAATGTAGCTAAAATTTTAGCATTTTTGATTGTTAGTTGATAACAAGATTGTTAGTATGACAAAAGATTGGTGGGATACTCTCCTACAGATTTCCAAAACTGTTGTACAACAGACACAGCCAGGACATTCCAGAACAATTCTATCTGATACTGTAAATGTCAGGTTTCAGTTTCATTCTAGCTAGACAGAACTGCTACATATGCAACATGTTCTAGAAGATTCCCAAAGGTGAGCTCTTGGCCAAAGCATTATCCACTTCAGTGAAGTGTTATTTCTCACCAAACTAGCAATTTGTTTACTAACTATACATGTTCCCTAATATGGTTAAAGCATTGAAATTATGCGATTCCGACTGTTGGGCTTAAAGGCTTACTAGATTCTAGGACTAAGGACTAAATCATTATTGCACTTCTTTGCAATTTTGTCCACAGCTGCCCTGCTCATTGGGAGAACAGGAAATGGATCTGGAACACTTCAAAGCAGTACCATTGCTCCCATGTGTCTTCCTGCTTGGGCTGTCATTTTGTTAAAGCTGTGGTCTTGCTCTTGTAGTTGATCTGGGCGGAAAAGGCAGGTTCCCCAGGAAAAATAATTCCTGTATGAGGTGTTATGGAATGATACATTTAGTTGCCTAATTATCACAAAAGGGGGTGGGTCTGGGAAGGGGTGCCTCTGTCCTGGAGACCAAGCAGGGGCTAAGTGGCGGCCCTGTTGGGTTCATCCCAATTAGCTGTATGCCATAGTGTGACTCCAGAGGCAGAGCTAGCTGCTCTGGCACCCGGAGTGGCACACGTGGTGTGCACCCAGGGGTGGGGCTAGCTACCCATGGGGTGAGGCGAGCATCCTTTTCCTTACTGACTTCTGATTAGGAGAGTCCTTCGCGGTTAAGGAGCCACTACCGGGATTCTGAAACCCTCTGAGAAACCCTTCCAAAGATAGGATGCTGCACTTCTGTCCGGATGGATAGACAAGAGGTTGAGGAGAGGAGAAAGCTGAATTGGAGAAAATGCTAGACCCAGAAGGACTTTAACGATGGTTCCCTGCTGTGGGGGCTCATCTGGAACTAGAGTGGTGGAAGCCCTGACCTCCCTGAAAGTGCCGCTTCTCTTAGTAACACGCCGTGGCTGGGTGAGCCCCTGCACATCTCTCACACTCGTGCGGGTACTTACAAGACTGCCTTTGGTATTGCCCTTTATTGAATTACCAGCACACCTTACGTTTTAAATCCTTTCTAAGGTCCAGCTTACCAGTGTGATACACCTCTGATGGCTTCTTCCCGACATACGGGCTAACTGCCAGATGCTAAGAGCGGCGGCCTCCCCAGAAAGGGCGTAAGCCATTCTGAATCATCATCACCGGCTGATGAGGTGCCTGATTCTGGAAGCTGGATCCTGGGCTGCCTATTCTGCAAAGAACTAGAAGAACTGGAAGCAACCAGGCTATTGATACGGGCCGGCAGCCTCCACGCAGGTGCCCGATGCATTTCTGAAAGTCGCCGAGCAAGCCTGAGACCTAGTTTGCACAGCCGCCGTTCCTGTCTGAGGGCTTGGGCCTGCACCTGGGTAGTTTAAAGGCTGGCCACTGGTTTGCGAAACAAGGAAGTAAGAAACACAAGGCAAATAGAACTAAAGAATAGCTAGGAGAAAGTGCTGTTCATAGTCAACAATGAATGATCTGAAGGCATTGAGGAACTGCGAAATGGGTTTGGGTTTATTATTACGACGGTTGCCATCTGCAGTGTGTGCTGTTACTGCACCCGTGCGCTTCCTCTTGGGCGCCATGAGCTGCTCTGTGCACTAGTAAAATGCGCCTACTATTTATTTCGTCACTAATTATTTTATTTTATTTTATTTTAAATTTAATTTTCATTTATTTATTTATTTATTTATATTTTTAATATTAATTATTATAATTTTTATTTTTTATAATTATAATTATTTATTATAATTATTTATTATTATTTATTTTTCAAATTTATTTTATTTTATTATTTAATTTTATTATTGTTGTTATTTTTAATTAGTATTAATATCACCAATCAATTAATAACTTGACTGTAATTAAATGTCAGTATACAATTATTGTGCATCAATAAAGTTCAGAGCACGGTTGATGAATTAATTATTAATCGATAGTATCTCAATTAATAGCCAATGTATTTATAGCTATGAGTAGAAATTACTATTATCAATTGCTCCACGTAACTGCTGACAAAATGAACAAGGTATACGTCACTTAACTGCACCGCTTGTATTTATTTATATTTATTAAATCACAACCCAGCAAGAGTTCAAGCAGCAGTGCTCAGCTACATATTAGCACCTGGCTCCAAGGAACAATCACATACACAAAGCAACCCCAACTGCAGTCAAACAGAATTAGAAGATAATTGCCTACAATAAAAAGTTGCCCCTTTTAAATGATAGGCAAATCTAGGTGCAAAGCATTGCCAAGTAATCAAACAGAATTGAACATAACTGCTTACAAGGGGATGCTCAGAAGCTGCAGCCAAATTAAGAGAAAAGGAAATCAATAAGATTCCAGGCCCACACCAGCGGCCCTCTGAAAAGGAGGG
The DNA here is from genome assembly GCF_027172205.1 of Podarcis raffonei. Classification (NCBI taxonomy): domain Eukaryota; kingdom Metazoa; phylum Chordata; class Lepidosauria; order Squamata; family Lacertidae; genus Podarcis; species Podarcis raffonei. The sequence continues at coordinate 19,269,938 of NC_070620.1, read as the reverse complement.
GTGAGGTTGCTCTTAAGGGGAATATCTGGGGAAACTTAAACCAAACCAAAGAAACTTTGCCAAACAAAGAAAGTAATTTTTTTGCCCACGAGGTCGGCTCAAGACCAGTTGATGGAAATAAAGGTGCTTAAATAGACAAAAGACTGTAATTGGTCAAACTGCTGGTTAGTTAAACTGACAATGCAACTAGAGCTGCTGAACTGCCCGGTGCTTAAAGACAATGCCTCACAATCTGCCGGTCACTCAAAGAACAATCAAGCCTGCCCAGCAGTTGAAAAACCTGTCTGGTAACTGTGATGACTCAGGCAAGAAGCAAAGGGAAATCCAAAGATGCCATATATATATATATATATATATATATATATATATATATATATATATATATATATTATTTAAGGTTAATGTGATGTATCTCTTTCCTGAAAGGGTGGGGGGTGTTGGGAGGGAGGAGGGGTGGAGGGAGGAGAAGGAAAGCGTGGGGGGGGGAGTTTGGAGGGAGGAGGGGTGGAGGGAGTAAAATGAGGATGCGGGGCAAGGAAAAAGTTTGAAGAAAAGGAAAATAGCTGTCCTTTACAGTGAGCCAAAATGAAGTGGAAATATAAACCGTGAGTTAACCTGGACTTTTTAGTAAGGTACTATAAGCCAAAACCTTTTTTGTTGTTGTTGTTTAAAAGCAGTTTTCTTTAGGGAGACTGTACTGACAAATGCAGCCAATGAAAAGAACCAGGCAAAGGCACACCTTCAAAGGTTCTAAACGTATAAACATGCAGTGCTGAGGAATGGTTCCCTGATCATAAACCGTGAATTGTCCACCCCAAGCCCTGCCTTATTTCTTCCCCCAAACATCAAGCGAAGGGGGGGGGGTGGCTTAGAGAAACCAAGAGGGGTGAGGTTTAAGTGCACAATGTATTCCAAGCCCCAGCAGCCTTTAAATTTTACAGTGGGCTCCCGATTTAAGTGGTACCAATGGAAGGGATGGCAGGGTAAATTAAACCCACGCTAGAAGAGTAATAATCAATAAACGGCAGGCACAAACACACGCTGCAAACACACACACACGACTTAAAATTGGAGAGGAGCCCTGAGGATCATCTAGTCCAACCCAAGCAATGCAGAAATATTTAGCTGTCCCATACAGGCTCTCAAGAACAATGGAGGGGGAAAACACATAAGCACCCTGGCCAACAAATTAAATGTAAGGCAAACCCACTCAGTCACCCAGACCAGCCATGCAATTGGACAGGCAAGGGCAATAGAGGGGAAAACATACAAGCATCCTGGCCAAAATGGAAGGAAAGTGAGGAGACGAGGGAGAAAGAAAGATGGAGCCACACTCACACTCAGACCTCGCTGGGGGCACGTGCTGGGCACAAACAAATCAAGCACCAGGAGTGGGGGGAAATAGAAGGTTAAATGTAGGTTTTTACACGGAAAAGAGAACACAGCAAAGCAAACCTGGATGCCTGGGTTTTTAAAAGCAGTAAAGCAATGAGCGCACGCAAGCCTCTTAAAGTTAAAAGGCATGCAAGGAACCAGACACCCCCCCCGACTCCAAACCTCATGGCTCTTCTCTGTGATGACTCTCCTAGCTGATGACTCGCTGCGGGACGATGACGACTGAGGAGGAGGCGGAGCTGGATCTGCAGCATTAAGCTGCTAAACACGCCCCCCGGAGACACCTGGTTGGCTGCCTCCGGTGGGCGTGGGCGCCAGCCAGGTGAGGAGGGGCGGGGGCTAAGGCCCCCGGCCAGGGGCGGAGCTCGGGCTCCCGCCCACAACCACTCCCCTCTCTTCCAGGGAGGAGAGTCTTTCTTGTACTATCTCCTTAGTTATTCTGGGCTGTGTTTCCTCTGCTGAATCATTTGCTCCAAATTCTTCAGGTCGGGCATTGTTTTCTTTATCGGAGAAGACTGAGGCAAAGAAGGCATTGAGGAGTTCAGCCCTTTCTGTGTCCCCTGTTTGCATTTCACCATCTTCTCCTCTGAGTGACCCCACTGTTTCTTTGTTCTTCCTTTTGCTACGGATATACCCATAAACGCCTTTTTTGTTGCTTTTAACCTCTCTAGCAAGCCTGAGTTCATTCTGTGCTTTAGCTTTTGTGACTTTGTGTCTACACGTGCTGGCTATTTGTTTGAATTCCTCTTTGGTGGTTTCCCCCCTTTTCCATTTTTTGTACACATCCTTTTTTAATCTTAACTCAGTTAAAAGTTCTTTAGATAGCCACCCTGGCTTCTTTAGGCACCTTCCATGTTTCCGTCTCATTGGTATTGCCTGAAGTTGTGCTTTTACTATCTCCCTCTTAACAAACTCCCAGCCATCATGAACTCCCTTTCCTTTTAGTATTACTGTCCATGGGATCTCACCCAGCACTTCCCTAAGTTTTATGAAGTCGGCTTTCTTAAAGTCAAGAAATTGAGTCCTAGTATGCTTGGCTGCTCCTTTCCGCTGTATAGTAAACTTCAGAAGAGCATGATCACTCGCGCCTAATGATCCTTCCACTTCTACCCCACTAACCAGGTCATCAACATTGGTTAGGACCAGATCTAAAATGGCTGTTCCTCTTGTTGCTTCTCCCACTTTCTGGACAATGAAGTTGTCTGCAAGGCCAGTGAGGAATCTGTTTGACCTTATGCTCTTGGCTGAGTTTGACATCCAACAAATATCCGGGTAATTGAAGTCCCCCATTACTACTATCTCCCTTCCTTTTGCATGCTTGGCCATCTGTTCCAGGAAGGCATCATCTATGTCCTCCGTCTGGCTTGGGGATCTATAGTAAACTCCCACAATGAGGTCACTGTTATTCTTCTCTCCCTTAATTTTGACCCAAATGCTCTCACTTTGGCTTTGAGGTTCTAAATCTTGGATCTCTTCACAGGTATACACATCCCTGACATATAACGCCACTCCTCCTCCTTTCTTGTCTGGTCTGTTTCTCTGAAATAGATTGTATCCCTCCATTATTACATTCCAATCGTGGGACTTATCCCACCAGGTTTCAGTGATTCCTATTATGTCATATTTAGTTTGCTGTACCAAGAGCTCAAGCTCATCTTGTTTATTTCCCATGCTTTGCGCATTAGTGTACAGACATTGAAGTCCATTAATCATTCCCCCGTGTCTCTTATTTAAGGATTTTTTCCTCCCACCACTAGGTCTGCGTGCTGTTTGCTCCATTCGGTCTATGACATTTGGATGATCATCTTCATCAATTGATAGACTCCTACCTTCAGGAGCACTGTCTCCCTCCCCCACATTAGTCAGTTTAAAGCCCTCCTGATGAGGTTTCTGAGATTTTTGGCAAAAACATTCCTCCCAACCGTTGTGAGGTGCAGCCCATCGCTTGCCAGAAGTCCATCTTCAAGAAACTGCATTCCATGATCTAAGAATCCAAACCATTCCTGTTTACACCATTTGTGAAGCCAGTTGTTCACTTCCACTATTTTTCCCTCTCTCCCTGGGCCACATCGTTCAACTGGGAGGACAGATGAGATGACAATTTGTGCATTTAATTGCTTCAATTTCCTGCCCTCGTGAGGTGTTTTTGGAGATCCGCTCCTTCCTTCAACCTCAAATTTGTGAGCTGCTGAAAATGTAGCAAAGCCGTCCTGGCTGCCTCTCGCATATGTATGCGACGTAATGCTTCCCACATATCACGCACGTGGGGCTGATCCTGAATATGGATCGATTGCTCATCTGAGACACACAGAATTATTGCAGCTTTTGCTTACATATCGTGATCATTCCACAACCTCCCAGGCACTGCAGGAATGGCGGTTTGAATAACATCAAATATTCTCTGACGCTCAAGCATAGCTTTAATTTTCAGGACCCAGCTGGTGTAATTGCCATCTGTAAGAGGAGGGCACATCATTAACCCAACTCCGTGTTTGGAATTCATCTTGGCTCCAATTAACAGCTCTCAGCTCCTTCTAGGCAGCAAGCTGTAAATCTTCAAGCAGTCTTTGGGCAATTAAGACTTGCTTCTTTGAGGTTTAACAGCCTCAGTAAATCAAACTGGTTACTCACAGTTCCAAGCGGCAAGCATCCAAAATCTTCCGTCTGTGTCTGGCAGGAATGCAGCTCTCCCTGGCTGATCCAAGACTCCCCCGAACGAGCAAAGCGTCGTGCTTCAACTCAAAGCAACAGCAGAGATCCGATGAACTGGCACCATCCGTCAAAGCCATCGACAACCATCAAACGTAACTATCAGCAACCATCTTCTGCTACCATTTGTTGGAAAAAATGCCCGGGAAGGCCGCCACCTTCCCAAGACACCGAGGCGTCTCTCCGGTGGTCACTCTCTGGCTGTATATTGCCCTCAGTCCAGAGAGACCGGTAATAAGTGACTCCTCCCTCCTGAGAGGAGCACACTCGTCTTCTGGCATCCCGTTGCAGAAAAAAGAGATTAGCTACACACTACTTTATTTACAGTCTGTACACGGAGCTTTCATCCGACATGTCTGCTCTCCCTGAGCAGTAGTACAGAAGAACGACTCGACACTCACTTCACCCAGAAGCGAAAGTAACTTCTCCAGTTACTGAGAATGAGCAGAGACTTCCTGTCTCACGCTCCCAGACATTCACATGATGTCAACAACCATTGTGCTGCTTCTCGCAGCTGGTGAGATAAAAATCCTAACAAGCCCTGCCCCACATAACTGATTGTGCAACGCAGTGCATGCACACCATTTGAATGGCAATGCGCATCAACCTTGGGGGCTCCTGGCCCCCTCATATATTTTATGGGGGGGGGTAAAGACCCCTCAGCCCCTAGGAGTTGGCTCCTATGGAGGTGAGGAAGATTCTTGAGAGGCCTATGAGCCTCTCATTGTTAATCTGCTCCCCGCACTTCATTTTTCCATTTAATGTGTGGGTCTGTGGTTGTATTTTCCCTTGAACATAATTAGTGTTCTTGTTACCAGAATCAGCCCACCCCAGTCACACAGAGTGTGTGAACCCCACTGTAAAAAGGACTGTGACAAAAATGCCCCAACACCATTACATTCATCCCAGTTTCTTCTTTTTGTTGTTCTTTTTTCCTCTCCCCTCCCAAAGTTCATGTTGCCCAGCTAAAATAAAGGCATGGGTCCCATCTTTGTCCCCCTCCCACCTTTCTATAACCCCAAGGAATCCTCATAATCGTTGAAGAAATTCAGAAAAAACAGAGTTAAAGGTATAAACTGTCAAATGTCTATTGCACCACAGCATCCCTAGTGGCCATTCCATTGTTATAACAGCCAAAACCACATTGTCTATAGAATGATCAGTTAAGATGGATACAATGTAGCAAGACTCACAGCAGGGAGCAGTCTAGATTGTCAACAACAGGATGTTTTTACTTTGAACTGTTTAGCCTGTGGAACTGTGTTATTTTCTTTGTTTTATTATAGAACCTAGCAAAAATGTGAGTGTATGGAATTATGGTTTATAAATTGTGAATCACACAGTATATAATGCCTTGCATTGTGGGAACCCCATGACAGCCATAATCCCCAAAGCCTACAGTCATGTAGGCTGATGTTGAACAGGAAAACCCTCAAATATTGCCTGCTAAAGACCTTGCAATTGCCATCCTTGGGCTAGAGAAATATGCATAATGGGACTCTATTGTTGCCTCAAATGGGTTTCAGGAAATATGCCAAACACCTAGGGTTGATGTGTCAATTGTGACACCTCTCCTTGTGTGACACCTCCTCAAATGATGATGTATTTCTGACATTGACCCCATGTGATGCTGACATCATTGAAGGGGAAGGTCCAGTTTTTTCTGCCACAATATAAAGTTACAGTATATATATATATATATATATATACACACACACATACACACACCCATGCAGATGATGGAAGGGGGGTGGTTTTTCTTTTATTATGGATTTGAATCTTGGTCAACCAAATAAAATTGATCAAAGGCTTAGCAGCTCACTTTGCTTCATTCTATGCCTGGTTGCCCCTTCTTTGTCTTCACTTCTCTCTGACTGAAGAACATCCAGCTAAGGGTTTGCCTGAGGCAATGGGGGTTCAGCTTTCTGCTGGAGTCCCCCAATTCCCTCCTCTCTGGTTACATTCTTCTCCTACCTCACACCTTTTTTCCTTGAGATTGGGGGGGGGCTGGGTGTTGGTTGTATTTCACCTAAGCTTGTGTTCCTAGACTGCTTTTACAGTTCCACTCCGATCTCACTGTAGAGAAGCAACAGTCATCTTAGATGTGGCAGTCCTTTCAGCTCCCTTTTCCTCAGCACTCCTTGTAACCACCCACCCTTATGGTACAGAAGTTCCAGGTCATTCCCCGATGTCATCAATGGTTGGCTTGCATGGCTGTGAGGTGACCCCTTATACACACCCCATCCAGCAGTTTAGCAGCTGACAACTCTCTCAACCGATGGCAGCTTGTTCGGCTTCTACCCCTCCCAACCAAGCAGAGGTGTATTTCCGGTGGCAACAGGAGTGCTGCCTCTTCTGCTGCCACTGCTTTGCCTAGCCTTGTGGGCAGGCCTGCTCTGTTGTGATAAACGCCATAAGGGGGGGGGGGGGGAAGTGATGTTGTATTTCTCTATATGAATCCTCCAAACGCATGAATTAATAACATGTTTTACTCTAGTCCTAGGAACTGTAAAAATAGGGAAGGCAACTTCACAAGCCTTCTTTTTTAGGATTTTTAAAATTTGCAAACAATTAATTTTATACAGTCTAAACATCAGAAGGTTTTACAATCATAATAACCCAAATACAGTCCAGAGCATATCTCATGTTTTCAATTGTACCAAATTCTTCACAAAATCCCTTGTTTTGCTCTTCATTATTCTCCTTCTTTAGACTCCACCATTTTAACTTCTTAAGTCACATACTGTATATAGCCTTGATAGTTTTCCAGATGTGCCCCAATACCTCCCTCCCCCCATACCCTTTACTTCCCTTCACCCATGTGTGGTCTTCTTTATGCAATATTATTCCTCGTTGTGTTAACCAAAGTTTATATTTATTATTCCATATATATTATAGTAACGTCTTGTCTCCTTGTGTGGTTTACCTATTGCATATTAAATTTAAGCTCTAAAACCTAATCTTTCTATATTTTCCTTTACACACTCCCACTCTTTGCTGATTTTTTTATTTGAGTGGCCCCTAATTATTGCTGTTAATTTTGCCATCTCAGCAAATTCACTGATTTTAGCTCTCCATTCTGATATTTGGTTTTTTTTTCTGTTTTCCAATTTTTTGCCACTAATAATCTGGCGGCTGCTGTTGCGTAAAGAAATACATTCCTTTTGTCCTTGGGGATGTCACTAGTTATTAAGCCCAGCAAATATGCTTCCTGCTTTTTAGAAATTGAACTCTTGAATATCTTTTTAAGCTCTTCATGTACCAATGTCCAAAACTGTTTGACCACCTTGCACCCCACCACATGTGGTACATCGTCCCTACCTCTGATTTACATTTCCAGCAGAGATTTGAGTGGTTTTTTGTAAATCCTTGCTAATTTTACTGGAGTGAGATACCAACAGTAAAACATCTTCATTATATTTTCTTTTATCAAATTGCAAGCCGTAAAGTTAATATCGGTTCTCTGTAGCCTTTCCCATCTATCTAGGTGAATTGTCTGGCCTAGATCTCGTGACAATTTTATCATTGTTTCTTTTATGATTTTATCTTTCAGTTCCCATTCCAGGAGTAAACTATGTTGGGATTTTAGTATCTCACCAGCTGCGAAGAGCAGCTACTGTGTTGACATCATGTGATGTCTCTGAGCGTGGGACAGGAAGTCTCAGCCAGTTCTCTTGTAACCAGAGAGTTACACAGAGTTACTTTCACTTCTGAGCAGTCATGCCTGTAAGAGCTGCGTGTACAGTCTTAATAAAGTAGTGAGTAGACTACGGACTGTCTCTTTTTTCTGGGATGCCAGAAGAAGGCGAGTGTGCTCCTCTCAGGAGGGAGGGGTCGCTTATTACTGGTCTCTCTGGACTGAGGGAGGTTTCCAGCCAGAGAGTGACCACCGGAGAGAAGCCCCGGTGTCTTGGGAAGCTGGCACCCTTCCCGGGGGCTTTTTTTCCAACAAACTATACATTCTCGATATTAGTCTCTTATTTGGTTGTAGGAGTTCACTTTGTAATTTTGATGTTTTCTGTTCAAATCCAATTTTTTTGTCTTCTTTAAAATGGTACGCTGCTTGGTAAAAATTTAGCCAACTATTGCAGTAATTATTAATTTCTTCATAGGGTTTTAATCTTACATCACTTTAACTAATAGCCAACCCTTTTCCTTATTTTTCTTTCTCACGGCTACAACTTCTAAGGGAGATACCCACCAGGGTATCTTTGGTTCTAAGAGCCATCAGTAGTTCGCCCAAACCTTGTATAATGACTTCCTGATTATATGGTTCAGGAAGTCCTTATTTACGGCCACCTTATCATAAACTAGGTAGGCGTGCCAACCATACCGGTTGTTCCATCCTTCCAAGTCTAGAATCTCTGTATTTCTTCGCATGACCCAATCTTTAATCCATCCAGTGGGAAGGTAAACGGTGCTTCCGTGCGCTGCTCTGGTTCGCCAGAAGCGGCTTAGTCACGCTGGCCACATGACCCAGAAGCTGTACGCCGGCTCCTTCGGCCAATAAAGCGAGATGAGCGCCGCAACCCCAGAGTCGGTCACGACTGGACCTAATGGTCAGGGGTCCCTTTACCTTTACCTTTTAAGCAAGCTGCATTATAATATAGTTTCAAATTCGGGAGCCCAAAACCACCCGTCTCCTTAGTATCTGTTAGTAATTTGAATTTTATTATTCCCATGCCATATAAATCTTGATATATCCTTTCTCCATTTTTCAAAAATCTCTAGTTTAGAAATTATCAGTATCATTTGGAATAAGAACAATAACTTTGGCAATACATTCATTTTTATCATCGAAATCCCCCCCCCCAAATTGATAGCCTTTGCCAGATTTCTAATTGGTTCTTTATTTCTTTCCAAGTTTTATTATACCGTATTTTTTGCTCTATAAGACTCACTTTTCCCTCCTAAAAAGTAAGGGAAAATGTGTGTGCGTCTTATGGAGCGAATGCAGGCTGCGCAGCTATCCCAGAAGCCAGAACAGCAAGAGGGATCACTGCTTTCACTGCGCAGCGATCCCTCTTGCTGTTCTGGATTCTGGGATTCAGAATATTTTTTTCCTTGTTTTCCTTCTCCAAAAACTAGGTGCATCTTATGGTCTGGTGCGTCTTATAGAGCGAAAAATACGGTACTTATCTTCAAACAGGTTAATGTTCCTCATCATTAAATAAATCCCCAAATCCGCTTTTTTCTTCTAAGTTCTTTTCCCCCTGTATGTCCATGTTTTTTTACCATTACCTTCGTTTTTTCTTTATTTAACCTGAATCCCGCCACTTTTCCTATCTGTTGGATTTTTAACCATCACTATCATATCATCAGCGAAAGCCCTAATTCTATAGGAATTTCTTCCTAATGTTGTGCCTTTTATTTCCTCTTCCTTTCTTATGACCTCGTTTAGTACTTCCAATGTTAATATAAATAAAAGGGGGGAGAATGGGCACCCCTGCCTCGTTCCTTTCTCTATGGGGAAGTAGTCAGTCATATCATCATTTATTATTAAATTAGCTTTCTGGTCTTGATGTATTGCTTTTATTCCTTTTATTAACGATGATCCCAAGTCTAATCTTCCCATTAAACTCTCAAGGAATTTGGGTATTAGAATATTAGAATAGAACATCTGAAGGCAGCCCTGTTTAGGGAAGCTTTTAATGTTTGATGTACTACAGTATTTTAGTATTTTTTTTTGGAAGCCTCCCAGAGTGGAGCGGGTTGGAGCCAGATGGGCGGGGTATAAATAATAAATTAGTAGTAGTAGTAGTAGTATTATAGAATAACGTGTGCCAAATTCCATGATTCTGGGGTTTTCCCTTCTGCCAATATCTATTAGTGATTTCAAGGGGGTTACTATCACATCCTCCATTTTTTTATAGTGGAGTGCAGTGAGCCCATCCGAGCCTGGTGATTTTCCCAATTTAGCTTTTGAAATGGCCTCATGTAGCTCACTCATAGATATTGGAGCGTTTAGATGTGCTATTCTTCAAAAAGGAGAAGGAATCTGAGTCATTTGTGGAGGCGTTTAAACAGGAACATGAGAAAGAAGGAGGCGCTGTGATGCTGCAGACGACTAAAGAGAGCCAGAGGCCTGTGAAGCTGGATACAAAGGAAAATAAGAACATGACGATGAAAATCTGGTTGGAAGTGAAGAATGGAAATTGGAGAGATCTCCTTTTATGGGGATCTGAAGACATATGGAATATAAATATGGCCAATGCAGAATTTGGAGCCTTTGGGACATTTGGACTTATGAGAAGTAAGAAACAAGATTTTGGCTCCATTGTTAAATATGGAGGTCTGGCTGGAAGAAATATGGACCTTATTGGAACAGAGCCTCTTCGAGATTCAGAATTTAAAATAAAGGACTATCAAGAAAACCGGCAGAGAGAAATTGAGAGAGGGTTAAGTGCCTCGGATGTGAGATCGCCAGGCTGATTTCGGACGGACTGATGGACTTTGGTTGGGGATCGAAACCGGGAAAGGGGGCGGTAGGGCTTCGGGAATCCAAAGGGTGTATAAATATATTCTGTTTTAATTAAGTTGGTTTTGCCACTAACACAAAAATGGGGATTTTGGAGAGGGATTTGGGGCCGACCTTAGCAAAAGATTGTTAAGAATAAGTGTTGGTGTATAAAGACTGAGATTTTTAAGTTAAAATAGGTTAATTAAATTGATGGGGGGAATTTAGGAAAAGTATTTTAAGAATAAGTTTTGAAATATAAAGATTGAGGTTTAGAAGTTAAAATTGATTAAGCAAATTGAATTAGAGGAAACAAGGTAAAGTGGGGGGACAAAAATTGCTGAGCTAAAAATTGGAATTGGAATACAAGAAGGGCAGGTGTGGGGAAGCCAAGGAAATTGGGTATGGAATGTAATTAAGGGAAACTTTTTCAACTGTTGTTTTTTCTTTTCTTTCTTCTTTCTTTTTTTTCTTCTTTGTTTTTCTTTTATACTTTTTTGAAAACTTTAATAAACATATTTTAAAAAAATAAATAGATGTGCTATTCTTCCTTTTCCAATCTTTGGGAACCATTTCTCTTGTAAGTAATCTGTTATTTCTTCCTCTGTTTCCTTCCCCGCTTTATATTGTTAAGTGCTTTATAAAACATTTCACTAATTTATTCCTTCTTGGGTATCTATAGCTCTCTCACCTTCCTTTATTTTATCCATTAACCTTTCCTTTTGTCTCTTTTTTAATTGCCATGCCAACAATTTTCCCGGTTTGTTAGCAAACTCAAAGGATCTCTGATTCATCCATCTTATATTATTTTCAATTTCCTCACCAATTATCCTTGATAGCTGTGCTTGATATAATTTAATCTTTTGAAGTCCATTTTTATTTTTTATTTCTTTGGCAAGGATTAATTCATTATTAGCTATTTATTTTCTTATTTGTTCTAGTTTCCCCTCTCTTATTTTCTTCTTCTTGGCATTTTGCTTTATATAATACCCTCTAACATAAGCTTTGCTAGCATACCATGTTGTTCTAATGTTAGTGTATTGTGGTTTGTTAATTTCAAAAAATTCTTTTAGTAATTCCTGTGCTTTTTTCACTGTACTTTCATCGTTTAGCAATGTTGCATTTAGTCTCCATCTTTTAATCATCTTCTTTTTATTTTCTAATTCTAAAATAACTGTTGGGATATGAGAGCTCACCAGCTCTGTGATAGCAGCACATTGTTTACATCATGTGATTCTTATGATGTGACTGAGCGTGAGACAGGATGTCCTACGCTGTTCTCAAAGTTGTGTTCTCAGTGTAACTTGAGACCTTCCTGTTGTTGCTCCAAATGAGGGGTGGAGTGATTTGTACGGAGGCTTTGGAGACAGCAGACATGATTTGTACTAGCTCGTGTACAGTGTACAGTCTGTGGAATAAAGTAGAATGAGTTAGACTACTTTCAGACTGTTTTCTTTCTTCTGCTGAGATGCAAGGGGAAAGGGAGTGTGCATCTCTCATGAGGGAGGTGTCGCTTATTACCGGTCTCCCTGGACTGACCGAAGACCAGCCAGAGGCAGATCACCGGAGAGAGGCATCAGTGCCTGGGAAGAGGAGTCAGCCCTTCCCGAGGGGGCCGCTCGCTAACAAATGGTAGCAGAGGATGGCCATGGCGATTGCATTGACGTCTGCCAGTTCCTGATGGATGGCTGCCTGATGAACATGGATAGAAGGCTTCTCCGGTTCATCAAAGCTCTGTTGCTGCTTGTTTTTGGATTAAAACACGGTGAAAGCCAAGTTCCTGCATTCCAGGGGAGAGCTGTTTGCCCTGCCGGTCAAGTCGGACACTTTTTGAAGCTAGCCACCAAGGAACTGTGAGTACTTTGTGCTGATTTATGGGCTCGTTAAGCCTCAAAGCAGACGCAAGCCGGAGTTCAGCAGTTAAGGCTCAAAGGCTGTTGGAGTTTTTTACAGCTTGCTTGCTGCCAAGTTTCCAGCTAGTAACTGATAGCTGTTAATTGGGATCAAGATGGATGCCAAACTGGGGGCTGGACTGCCATATCCACCACCATTGTCAGATGGGAATTATTCCAGTTGGTCTCTAAAAATGCAGGCGCTGCTTGAGAGACAGAGAATATTTGGAGTAATTCGAAATCCCATCCCTGCAGCACCAACTAGGATCTTGAATGACTCTGATATGCAGGCAAGGTCTGCAATCATCTTGTGTGTAGGAGACGACCAGTTGGTGCACACTGCAGATTTGCCTCACGCAAGGGACATGTGGCAAGCGCTGAGACGCATACACATGCGTGAAGCAGCTGGGACCGCTCTGCTGCATTTTGAAAAGCTCACAAACTTGGGACTGAAGTTGGATAGGGATCTTCAGGATCATCTGACGCAAATGCAGTATTTGCGCCGGCAGATGGCAGAGCGAAATTTTCCACTTGATGAAGCTATCTTTTGTTTCATGATCATAAACAGCTTGGATCAAAGATTTAAGACTGTTGCAAGTCAGCTGGGTTCACTCCCTGCTCAGGATGTGACCGTGCAGCGCATTTGTGCCGCTTTGCTTAATGAGAATGACAGATTGGCTGCCATAGCTGTTGCTGATGGGGCGGGTCAAGCTGCCAGTGCTACCCCCACAGTTGCTCAGGAGGAGCAGGCTGTAGCCTTAAACATCATTCGATGCTACAGTTGTGGTCAGGCTGGCCATTTACAGAAGAACTGTAAAAAGAGCCGTGTTTCCAAAGGAGCCAAGGGGAGCTCAGGAAGCAAGAGTCGTGCCAAGTCACAGGCGAGGCCTGCCAAGGCTTTGATGTCACCAAAGGCTTCATCATCGATTGGGAATGCCTTTGTAATTGATGCTGGAGCTACACAGCACCTGACAGGACGCCGAAGTTTGTTCTCGACGTATGAGAATCAACGCTTCACTGTGAAGCAAGCGAATGGTCAGGAGATGGAAGCAACTGGATTCGGGACTGTGTTCCTGGAGAGTCTTAATTTGACTATAAACAATGTTTACTTTGTCCCAGGTTTGGAGTTGAACTTGCTGAATGTGTCTCAGATGGCAAAGCAAGGATTGGTGATATCCTTTGATGAGAAGAGATGCAGGATCTTCAAGGACGGAAAGCTGTATCTTTCTGCCAAAGAGGAAGATGGACTGTATCTGTTGTGTTTTGATAATTCAGATTACAAAGATTGTAATGCATATAAAATTAAGGTGTCTTCTTTTACAGGTTTTTCCACAGGTGCCAAGGACAAGAAGTCTGCAAAGGTTACCAAGGCTTTTCAGCGGGTGTATGCTGATGTAATCGGTCCTCTACCGCTCTCTAGAGGCAAAGCAAAGTACTATCTTGTAATTGTTGATCATTTTTCTCAGTATGTGTGGATTCATGTACTGCAGAAACCACAGGAAACCTTAGCAAAGTTCAGAGAATTTTGTGATAAGGTTAAATTTGTTCATGATGCTAATGCTGAAAGTCTTTTCACAGATGAAAAGCCAGTTTTTGTTTCACAGGATTTTCAAGATTTCCTTGAGAAACGTGAGATAGATCATAAGATTGCTGTCTCTGAAGCTTCATGGAACAAGAGTGTGTGTGTAAAAGTGAACACAGAGTTGCAGAAAGGCATGAAAGCTCAACTGCTAAGGTCACGTTTGCCCCAAGAGTTCTGGGCTGAGTCGCTGAACGCTTTTTCTTACACGTGGGTAAGACAGGTTTCAGCAGGTATGGAAAGTTCTCCATTTGAGAAACTGTTCCACAGAAAACCTTCAGTTAAACACTTTAGGGTCTTTAGGTCTCATGTGTGTGTGGACACACCACAGGGAATCAAGGGTGCCAAGGGCATTTTTGTGGGTTATGAAAAGGGTTACTACAGAGTAATACTGCCTGAGTCTGATCAAGTGATTCTCACAAAGTTTGTAGAGAGCACTGGAAGACAGGAGAGAGGGGTTCTCCACACTTTCCCCACTGATATCAATACAGATGAGTATTCTGATACTGAGAGTGATTGATGACAGCACCACTGAGAGTTCTGATGACACAGTCATTGAGAAGGGTTCATACACAATGTCCAGGCCTACACAGGTTAAGGCTGAACTGGAATTGACTGAGCCACTGTTTACTGTTGGGCGTGTTTCTCCCAAAAGTCCCAAGGAAGAACCAGCCAGCAAGGAGGATCTGCACCTCATTCACAGATCTGAGAGAGTCACAAAGGGAATACCACCCAAAAGGTACTCTCAGGAGTTTGCTAACTCAGCTGTTGCATGCGTAGCTGTAGTTAACAACTCAAGCCAGGTTCAAGGTTTGTCCAAGACCAAAGCCACTCCTGGAGGTTGGAGGGCGCAACTCAATTCTCCCTAGCCAAGGTAGAGCAGAAGCTCTAGTTCCTTGGAAAACAGGCAACCAGAAGTTTGCACTGGTAGAGCCAGTGGCAGGTAGTTCCAAAGGTGGAGCTGAAACAACAGGGGAATGTTATGTGTATAACAACTTTTTTTTTCTCTTCTCTAGATGCTGCCTTTGTTTTCGCAGCTCAGTTCGCCTCATATGGGGGAGGATGTTGGGATATGAGAACTCACCAGCTGCATGATAGCAGCACATTGTTTACATCATGTGATTCTTATGATGTGACTGAGCGTGAGACAGGATGTCCTACGCTGTTCTCAAAGTTGTGTTCTCAGTGTAACTTGAGACCTTCCTGTTGTTGCTCCAAAGGAGGAGTGAGTGAGTTGTACGGAGGCTTCTGAGAGAGAAGTCATGTTTTGTACTAGCTCGTGTACAGTGTACAGTCTGTGGAATAAAGTAGAATGAGTTAGACTACTTTCAGACTGTTTTCTTTCTTCTGCTGAGATGCAAGGGGAAAGGGAGTGTGCATCTCTCATGAGGGAGGTGTCGCTTATTACTGGTCTCCCTGGACTGACCGAAGTCCAGCCAGGGGCAGATCACCGGAGAGAGGCATCAGTGCCTGGGAAGAGGAGTCAGCCCTTCCCGAGGGGGCTGCTCGCCAACAATAACTGGGTTATGATCTGTTTTTGTTTTTGGTTGTATTTCAATTTTCTTAACCTTTGGTATCAGGTTGTTTGTAATCCATATGGCGGCTATTCTCCCTGCCAATTAATTAGGTTCTGAATAATGCGTACATTGTTTTTCCTTTTTCCTTTTTTATATATTTTTTATTGATTTTAACATACAAATTATAGAAACGTACCACACAATTTATCACTTATACAATCTTATTGGACTTCCATCAGCACCTCTGATGATCCTCCGTCTTAACCACTTCTTATGCATTTCTTAACTTTATATTGCCTTTACATCTCTTAACTTATCATCCCCCCTTCTCCATTTTTGCAATACTTCCAATAATACTCCTCACAAAACTTCTTGGAAACCTACAAACGTTGTCTGGTCTTCACAAATACTTTTCAGATAGTCCGTAAATTTACTCCAGTCTTCGGTAAACTTCTGGTCCCGCCGGTTTCGAATCCTTCCTGTTAGTTTATCTAGCTCTGCATAGTCCATTGACTTCATCCTCCATTCTTCAATCGTCGGCAATTCTTCTTGCTTCCATTTCTGGGCCAATAATATTCTTCCTGCTGTTATCGCGTATAAAAAAAGCTTACATTCCTTTCTGTTTATATCACTTCCAGCAATGCCCAATAGAAATGCTTCTGTTTTCTTTATAAATGTATATTTCAACATTTTTTTCAACTCATTATAAATCATCTCACAGAAGCATTTCACCTTTTTACATTCCCCAACATAAAATGTTCCCTCTTTTTCTTTACATTTCCAACATTTATTACTGACTTTATTACATTTTCTCTAACTTAACTGGTGTAATGTACCATCTATACATCATTTTCATCACATTTTCTTTTAGGGCATTGCATGCAGTAAATTTTAAGCCTTCTTTCCATAATTTTACCCATTCACTCAACTGTATATTATACCCAAAGTCTTTGGCCCAGTGAATCATAACCAATTTAACCTCCTCGTCTTTCAAATGCCATTCAAGCAGTAATTTATACATTTTAGACAAAATTTTATAATCATTACTTAGTATCTCTTGTTCAAACTTTCACTTTCATCAAATCCTTTTTCTTTAAAATCCTGTTTAAACATTTCATTGACCTGGTAATAATGTAACCAATCATTAACATATTCTTTAATTTCTTCATATGGTTTTATTTTCCATTTACCTCCTTCCATAAATATTAATTTCCCATATGTTATCCATTTCCCACTCATATTGACCTTTTATTGATATTTTTTAACTTCATCCATTCCTTCAACCAACAGAGGCAAGACGCTTCATAATACAATTTCAAATCTGGCAGGGCGAAGCCTCCTCTTTCTTTAGCATCTGTTAATAACTTAAAGTGTATTCTCGGCTTCTTACCCTGCCAGATATACCTTGAAATTGTTTTTTGCCAATCTTTGAATATTGTTGCCCCCTTAATTATTGGAATTGTCTGAAACAGAAATAACATCCTTGGTAGTGTTACGATATAGAAGCAATGCAGCTGCAAACTGATAGCCTGAAAGCAAAACATAATGGGAATGTTGGAACTGTCCCGTGGGAAACAGAGGGACAGTCTAATCACAGTGCAGAGGGCACCGGAATGAGCTCAGAGTGTAATATGAGCTCTTCCTCTTGTTCCTGTACAGGAAGTACAGGAGGAGTTTGTCAGTCGACTGCTGGAGTTTGAAGAGTGCAGTCATGTTTTCTGTAATGCTGCAAAGACAGAAATAAAGGCATGTAAATACGTTTCTGTCTATCTCTTTCCCCTGCCTGGGGGCAGGAAAGAGGGGTGTGTTCTTTCTCACGCTGAGAAGAATCGCCTATCGCGACCTATCCTGAACACTGCTGGGGAATGCAGCCAGGGAGGTCAACCGGAGACTCAAGCCGGGTGCCTGGGAGAGCTGCCAGTTTCTCTTGATAAAGGCTTGATAAAGGCTTGATTCCCGACATCTGGTAGCACGGAGCGGTTTCGATCCATGAGAGCTGCAGAAGAGGTTGATGGATCGTACTTCATCCTCTGCAGGGAGATAAAGGAAGATATGGTAGCGTGCGGATGGAAGCTGCAAAAGACGGCTGAGCACCGAAGCAGACGTTTTTGCTGATAAGCCAGGAGCAACGGAACCCCCAAGGTATGCTGAATTACGGGCTAAAAGTGTGAACGCAGATTGATTTATTCTCTGGTTCACGAAAGCTGCTTTTGGATAAAACCAGCACTAAAAGAGAAGGCCTGCATACTTCGAATTCCTGGGCTTGATAAGGTTTGCTGCTCAAGCAGTGGAATGTCCAGTTGCTAAGCAACGAGACCTCAGTCTTTTCAGCTACTTCAGAGATAGTTAGCTTGAAAAGGAAGTGGAAATTTACTAGCCAACGGAGAGAGACTGGGACTGTAAGAGGCTGAAAAGAAAACACTGGTAACAATTCCAGCGTTTGTTTTGTCTGCTATTTCACTGCTCTTGGAGGGATTTTCAAGACAGCTTGCGTTTTAGCTGCCAAGCCAATAGACTATTGGATTTTACAAGCTCGAGAGTGAGAGCTGAGGCTTGGATTCAAAATGGATATCAAGAAGGGGGGAGGCTTACCTTACCCACCTCCACTGACTAATGACAATTATTCCTTATGGTCTGTACAGATGAAAGCCCTGCTTCAGAATCAGATGATTTTTGGGGTGATTGATAACCCCATCCCTGCTGCACCAACGCCAGCTTGGAATTCACAGAATGTGAGAGCCAGGATGGCCATAATTCTGTGTGTCTCAGATGATCAACTTGTGCATATTCAGGATTTGGAATATGTGCGTGTGTCAGGGGCTCAGGAGCAGAAGCACAGGGGAGAGAGGAAATGGAGAGCGAAGGGGAGGGATCCGAGGGGAGCGTAGGGGAGTATGACAGTGACCCGAGAGATTCCATGAGCTTCTCCAGCGAATCAGAAGATTCCCAGAAGGGGGCGCCGATGGTGAGGGCAAGGGGGGTCCCAGGGGGGACGCACCAGAAACAGGGGGCCAGCGGGGACTCCCAAGGCAGCAGCGGGGGATCAGGACCAGCTCCCCCACCAGAGCGCAGTGGGGGGGAAGAGTCACATGTGTCAGGGCCAGCCTCTCCTCCAGCAGGGAGAGAAGAGGAGTCAGGGCTGACCACGCCCCAATCGGAAAGTGGGGAAACAGAGGGGAGGTCAGTTCCAGCTAGCCTCCCCGAAGGAGGGAGTAGTGACAGCAGTGTAACGGTCAGAAGGAAAGTGGGAAGCTCGGCGCGCGCACCAAGTTCAAATATACAGGCGCACGGGACAGCAGGAAACCCGGATTGGGAGCCAGGTCCTAAAGCCCGACGGAGGGAGGGGGAAGAGTCAGGGGACTCAGCGTCAGAGGAGTCTAGGAAGGGAGAGACCCCGACGGGCAGGCGGACCCAGAGGAGAAAAGAACAAAGGAGGAGGTTGAGCAAGGCTAGAATCTTAAACTGGTGTCAGGGGGGAGGAGATTCAGATGGAGCTTCAGCGGTCTAAGGTTAGAGACGTAGCATTGCACGCTGCGCCTGTGAAAGTGAGACTGAACTTCAATAAAGACTTTTATACTAAACAACGAAGCAGCGTTGGTCTTCTGTGAGCTGGGACCTCGGGCAGCGCTGACAGTAAGCTCCATCTGCACTTAAAAAAGTATTCAACCCTCGCAGTGAGGGGCAAAACTTGGTGTTTTGCAAGCTCACGAAGATAGGCAAAGATGACTACAGAGGAGAAGGTGACACAACTGCTGGATGCAGTCTCAACGCTTTACGCAGAATTAGCAGCATCAAAGAAAAGAGAATAAGAAACAGCAGCGCTCTACCGGGATCTGCAAGCCAGGTGGGACCGTTGGGACAAGGAGGGGCTGCCAGGAGCCAAGCCGGAGGGAGTTGGCCTCGGGAAACGGGGGGGCAGCATAGTAGCCCACTTCGATGGGAACCTGCAGCAGTATCCTAACTTCAGAGCAGACATAGTTTTCGCGCTCAATTTGCTTCGAAAAGACTTTAGAGATGAGGAGGAGAAAGTGGGTTTCATAATCACTCATCTGCATGGGGAAGCTAAATCGTGGCTGCGGACCTTATTGCGTGAAAATGATCCCTCCCTCAAAGATTCAAGCGCTTTTATTGAAGCTATGGACGCTTGTTTTAAATCAACGGTAGATGTGGATGTGGCCAGAAGGGAAATGCATGGACTGAGGCAAGGGAAAGCAACGGTGCGACAATATCACTCCCGCTTTTTTGCGTTAGTAAATGTGCTGGGCTGGCAGAAGGACTCCGCTGCCGTCAGGGATCTGTTCTGGGAGGGGCTGAATGGGGCCGTGAAAGATGAGCTGGCAAGGGGAGAGAGGCCCAAAAGCACCACAGAAGTAGTCCAAAGAGCGCTCGCAATAGGGGTGCGCCTGGAAGACCGCCCTTGGAGCAGGGAGGAGGGACGTAGGGCAAACACGCTAGCCAGAACAACTCCCTTCCTACCCAGAGAGACAGGGCGCGCGCAATCCACGCCTCCGCTGGGGAGGGGAGGGATCAGACAGCAAGCAGAGCCCAAACACCAGGAGCAGTCAAGACGAAGGCTCCTAGAGGGAGCAGGAAGTGTTACATCTGCGACAGTGCACTGCACATGGCCAAAGAGTGTACCCAGAGGATCCAGAAGCACACTGCAGCCTCAGCAACTGTAAAAGGAGCAATTCAGCAAGGGGAACAACTGCAGGGAAACGAAGGAGCCTGGTTGGAAACAGAAGCACTGGGGCTCAACCAGGCGAGTCAGTGAAGCAGTCCCCAGAGATTTTGCAGCCCACAGGCCCCCTCCCACCCAAACCAGTGGTGCAACTCACCGCATCGCTCCAGCTGCCCGATGGGCTCACCCTGGAGGTCCCTATTACCATTGACTCTGGTAGCAATGCAGACTTTGTAGGAGTGGACTTCGTCAAGCAGCATCGCATAGCACTCCTGCCAGCCACGATGCCCCTAAATGTCGTCACGGTAGATGGCAGGAAGATACTGGGAGGAGAGGTGGTACAGCAGACACCGCCTCTGGTGATGCAAATTGGGAACCACCACGAAGTCATCAGCTTCAACGTCACCCACCTGTCGGACACGCCCATAGTGTTGGGCATGAGTTGGCTGGATAGGCACAGCCCGGCATTAGCATGGTACCAGTGGCAATTGACCTTCTGCTCTTCCTACTGCGCAGAACACTGCGTCCAGACCTGCCAGGAAGAAGAGGGGCAAGGGGATGAACCGCAGCTACACCTAGGCATGGTACAAGCGGTACCCAACAAGTACAAGGCCTTTTTGGAGGTCTTCTGCGAGAAGGAAGCGGACAAGCTGCCTCCCCACAGGCCCTACGACTGCAAGATTGACCT
The DNA here is from genome assembly GCF_027172205.1 of Podarcis raffonei. NCBI lineage: Eukaryota > Metazoa > Chordata > Lepidosauria > Squamata > Lacertidae > Podarcis > Podarcis raffonei. The sequence continues at coordinate 19,249,023 of NC_070620.1, read as the reverse complement.
CCTGCTGGGGGCGACGCTGCCGACTGGGAAACTGTATTCCATGTCTGAAGACGAAATGCAAGAACTCAGGGAGTTCATAGATCACAACTTGAAGCGGGGATTCATCCGGGAATCCAAAGCAGTGGGGGACAGTCCCGTGTTTTTCGTGAAGAAGAAGGACACGCCCGAACGGAGGCTCATAGTGGATTATCGGATCATCAATTCCAGGACAAAGCCCACGGCATTCCTCATGCCCAAGATTGACGACCTGCTCGCGACGGTGAGGAAGGGACGGATCTTCATCAAGTAGGATCTACGAGGGGCGTACAACCTTATACGCATGCGGGAGGGCGATGAGTGGAAGACAGCCATGTTTACGCCTTTAGGCACCTATGAATACCGAGTCATGCCGTTTGATCTGCAAAATGGCTCCCATTGTTTCCAAGCCTTCATGCACCACGTGTTAGCGGGACTCCTCTACAAGAAGTGCGTCTGCTTCTTAGATGACATCCTGATCTTCTCGGAATCGCAGGAGACTCACGAGGAGGACGTCAAGGAGGTCCTGCAGAGACTACGGGAGCACAGACTTTACGCCAAGCTGGAGAAGTGCCAGTTCGACATGACGGAGGTGGATTTCCTGGGCTACAAGCTGTCCGACAAGGGACTCGCCATGGACAGCGCCAAGGTCCGCTGGGTGTTGGACTGGAAGAGCCCGCGCAATCGGAAGGAGGTCCAGAAGTTCGTCGGTTTCGCCAACTTTTATCGCAAGTTCATCAAGGGGTTCGCGAAGGAGACGGCGGCCATCACGGACACCCTCAGCTCCAAGAAGAAGAAGTTCACCTGGATGGACCAGGCGGAGCAGTCCTTTCGGAGGCTCAAGCGTCTCTTCGCGTCCGAAGAACAGCTGCTACACGTAAACCCCAGCAAACCAATAAGGGTTGAAACGGACGCCTCGGACAGAGCGGTGGGGGCGGTCCTGTTGCAGCAAGATCCGCAAGGGGACTGGAGACCGTGCGCATTCTACTCCAGGAAGCTCAGCAAGTCGGAGCAGAACTACACCATCTGGGACAGGGAGTTGCTGGCCATTCATGCAGCCTTCAAGGCGTGGCGGCACTTCCTTGTCGGAGCCAGACACACAGTGCAGGTCCGCACGGACCATAAGAACCTGGAGTACTGGTGCACGGCGAGGTTCCTGAACCAGAGACACATCCGCTGGGCAGAGTTCTTTGCGGATTTCGATTTCCGGATAGAATACATCCCGGGAGACAACAACGTCATGGCGGATGCGCTATCCAGGAAGCCGCAGTATCTCGAGGAAGCGGCACCGGCAGCGGCCAAACACATTTTCGCACCAAAAGCGTGGGCGTGCGCTTCAGCCGCCGTGGACCTGGACGCAGTGCGTCGCGCGCTGCAGGCGGATTCGTTTGCACAATCCAAGATGGAGGAGGTGCGAAACGGCACAGCGAAGGACGACGAGTTCCAGATACGTGACGGACTACTGCTCCGCAAAGGGGCTCTCTACGTACCGGGAGACGACCTCTGCGCGAAAGTCCTGCAGCAGCTACACGTCGCGCCCAGCGCTGGGCACTTTGGCAAGGACAAGACGGCGGAATTAGTCACCAGGGACTTTTGGTGGCCCAAGGTGAGGGGAGAAGTCGCGGATTACGTTTCCAGGTGTGACACCTGCCAAAGGGCCAAACCAGTACACAGGAAGCCGGCGGGTTTGCTGGAACCGCTGCAGACGCCGCTCGAACCGTGGGAGAAAGTGGCCCTGGACTTTGTTACAGATCTGCCCAGCTCGCGAGGCAAAATAGCGGTACTCGTGGTCGTAGACCTGTTCACCAAGATGGCGCACTTCATTCCGTGCGTGAAGGTGGCCACAGCGGAACAGACCGCCAAGCTGTTCATAGACCACGTGTTCAAAGCTCACGGCTTGCCGCGGTCCATCCTGTCCGACCGGGGTCGCCAATTCATCTCGAGCTTCTGGCAGAAGCTGCTGGGCATCCTGAACGTCAAGATCACCTTAGCGTCGGCACGACACCCGCAGACCAACGGACAAGCGGAGAGGGTCAACGCCATCATGCAGCAGTACCTGCGATGCTACGCGAATCAACAGCCCTCGACCTGGGTGGACTACCTACCGCTGGCCGAGTTTGCCTACAACAACACGAAGCACGGGTCTACAGGGGTGACACCGGTCTTCGCTAACAATGGGTGGCATCTCAGAACCTTCCCGGGGTTAGAGACCAAGGGGGAGGGGGAGCCACGGGGGGCAGAGCACTTAGCAGCAGAGTTACAGGAGGTCCACGAGCAACTCCGAAGGCACTTGGAACTCGCGAAACACGCCTACAAGATGCAGGCAGACAGGCACAGGAGGGTCGGGGAAGACATCCAGGTGGGGGACTGGGTCTGGTTAGCAGCCCAGGCAGTGCCGGCCAGAACGTTAGCTAAGAAGAAGCTCGGGCACAAGCAGCTGGGACCTTACAAGGTCGCGGCACAGATCAATCCAGTGGCCTTCCGGTTGACACTCCCGGAGGGCTCCAGAATGCACCCAGTCTTTCATAGGTCAGTGCTCACACCCTACAAGGCACCTCACAGGTTTCAGGCGCCAGGGGACACACCAGCCCCACGTAGCACATCGCCAACAGGGGAGGGATCACAGAGGGCAACGCCACTCAACGAGGTCACGGAGATTTTGGACTCCAGATGGGGGGAAGAGGGAGTTGAATATCTCCTCGCCAGGGAAGGTACCCCGGCCAGCGCCAACGAGTGGGTACCGTGCTATGCCGTGGAGGAGCATTACCTCAAGGACGAGTTCCATTCAATCTTCCCACACAGACCCATGCCGGCGGAGTATTTCAACGACTGGCTTTTCACACCCACACTGTCAGCCAGTACGTTCCAGGGTTTCTCATCAGCTGAGGAGCCGACGCCAGGAACAAGCTCCCCGGAGGGGTCCCTCTCGGGGTTGGTCACAGACCGCTCCTATTGGTGGGACACTCAACCAGAGGTGGGGTGGAGCAGGGAACTGCTGAGGGGGCCCTTACACACAGCCTCACCCGAGGGACCAGGTGGAGAGGAGGACATGGACGTGTTGGGGGAGGATCCTGGATTTGAGCACGACAGCAGAGAAATGGAAGCAGAGGAAATCGACGTCGACGAACCCATCGCGGGCGGGCCTGATCCCGCTGGCCGGTTGCACACCAGGGGGAGAGAACGGCATCCAGCACTCACACCCACAGCACTGGAGCACCCGGAACCCACACCCGAAGAGTGGGAGGGGGGAAGGGGGGGCTTCGAGGGGGGGATGGATGTCAGGGGCTCAGGAGCAGAAGCACAGGGGAGAGAGGAAATGGAGAGCGAAGGGGAGGGATCCGAGGGGAGCGTAGGGGAGTATGACAGTGACCCGAGAGATTCCATGAGCTTCTCCAGCGAATCAGAAGATTCCCAGAAGGGGGCGCCGATGGTGAGGGCAAGGGGGGTCCCAGGGGGGACGCACCAGAAACAGGGGGCCAGCGGGGACTCCCAAGGCAGCAGCGGGGGATCAGGACCAGCTCCCCCACCAGAGCGCAGTGGGGGGGAAGAGTCACATGTGTCAGGGCCAGCCTCTCCTCCAGCAGGGAGAGAAGAGGAGTCAGGGCTGACCACGCCCCAATCGGAAAGTGGGGAAACAGAGGGGAGGTCAGTTCCAGCTAGCCTCCCCGAAGGAGGGAGTAGTGACAGCAGTGTAACGGTCAGAAGGAAAGTGGGAGGCTCGGCGCGCGCGCCAAGTTCAAATGTACAGGCGCGCGGGACAGCAGGAAACCCGGATTGGGAGCCAGGTCCTAAAGCCCGACGGAGGGAGGCGGAAGAGTCAGGGGACTCAGCGTCAGAGGAGTCTAGGAAGGGAGAGACCCCGACGGGCAGGCGGACCCAGAGGAGAAAAGAACAAAGGAGGAGGTGGAGCAAGGCTAGAATCTTAAACTGGTGTCAGGGGGGAGGAGATTCAGATGGAGCTTCGGCGGTCTAAGGTTAGAGACGTAGCGTTGCACGCTGCGCCTGTGGAAGTGAAACTGAACTTCAATAAAGACTTTTATACTAAACAACGAAGCAGCGTTGGTCTTCTGTGAGCTGGGACCTCGGGCAGCACTGACAGCGTGAGATTTGGCAAACGCTGCGTAGAATACATCAAAGAGATGCTGGTTCTTCAGCGTTGCTGCATTTTGAAAAGCTGACCAATCTAAGGCTAGCGTCTGATGGAGATGTACAAGCGCATCTGACAGAGATGAAATTCTTACGCCAGCAGATGGCGCAACGGAATTTTCCTCTACAGGAAGAGATATTCTGCTTCATGATTATCAACAGCCTTAATCGGACTTACAAAACCGTTGCAAGTCAGCTGGGTTCTCTACCTGCCGCAGATCTTACGGTGGAAAGAATTTGTGCTGTGGTTCTGAATGAGAGAGACAGACTTGCTGCAATAGATGTCAAAGACAGGGGGAGAGAAGCTCGGAGTTCTGACACCCCCACTGCTACTGCAAGTGAAGAACAGGCTGTTGCTTTGAACGTCGTCCGTTGTTTCAATTGTGGACAACCTGGGCATCTTCAGCGCAATTGTAAGAAGCCACGTCAACAGAAAGGAGCTAAGGGGAGCTCTGCAAAGCCTGAGGCGTCAGGCAAAAGTCGTACCAAGTCCCAGGTGAAACCTGCAATGGCTTTGATGTCACTAAAAGCCACACCAGAAGTGGAAAACACTTTTGTTTTGGACACTGGTTGCACTTAACACATGACGTCACGCCAAGGACTGTTTTCAACGTTTATGAAGCAAAGCTTCACTGTGAAATAGGCCAATGGCCAGGAGCTGGAAACGACCGGGTTTGAAACTGTGTATCTTGAGAGTCTGAACTTGACTATTAACAATGTGTATTTGGTTCCTGATTTAAAGTTCAATCTGCTGAGTGTTTCGCAGATCGCAAAGAAAGGACTGACATTGTCCTATGATAGAGAAACCTGCAAAATCTTCAAAGATGGAGAGCTGTATCTTTCTGCCAGAGAGAAAGATGGACTGTATTTGTTGACTTTTGATCAAAGTGATTGCATAAATTGTAATGCATCTGATTCTAACATGATTTCTCTCGCAGGTGTGTCGAAAAACGTCCAGAAGACGGCCAAAGTAACCAAAGCTTTTCAGCGAGTGTATGCTGATGTGATTGGTCCTCTAGCACCATCTAGAGGCAATGCAAGATATTATCTTGTGTGTGTGGATTACTTCTCTCATTATGTGTGTGTCAGGGAACTGCCATCGGAGCCAAGAGTGGAGGTAAGGCTCCCCAACGATGCAGGAGAAGGGACCAGCAGGGAGAGAGAGAACACTTCCTTTGGGGAAGGAAATCGGCGTGACACCAGGAAGAAAGGGGAGCAGGGAAGGACTTCGGAGAGATGGCTCCAAGACTCTTCCACAGAGACCAGCGGGGAGAGCCCAGGACCTCCGCTGGCCACGCCCACTCTGCGCAGAAGACTTCCGCGCAGGGAGGCTAGGTGGAGACTTGGCGTCAAAGAGCTTTTATGTTGGAAGAAGTTCAGGAAACGCCCACTGACGGATTCTGCCAGTGACTGAGACAGCCACGGAGAAAGGGCTGTCCAGCCAGGGAAAGGTTTAGCCAGACAACGTTGCCTAGAGCAGCAGCCCCCTTACGCACGAGCAACCCCAATTCCCTTTACAGCAATCTGTCAGTCCTTGACGTTGCTTGTGCACAACGACAGGACAGGCAGCATCATGAGTCAAACCGGAGGAGCAGGCGCCGGAGAGGGAGCAGCGGCAGCGCCAAATCTGGAGGAGAGAAACCGAGATTTGGAACAGCAGGTGGCTCTGTTAGCGGCGCGGCTAGATGAAAGGCGGACTCAGGATGCCCAGGGGAAGCCCACCCCCATCGCAAGGAAGGTACCGGGACTGGTGCACAAGTTTGGGGAAAACCCCAGAGATTATAATGCATTCAGGACGGAGGTACAGAACTGCAGTATGATGACTTTGCTGACGATGGGGAGAGGGTCGCTTATGTTATCGGGCATCTTCAGGACGCTGCCAGGGAATGGATCAGGCCATTAATGGCAACGCAGAATGCTGCCCTAAAGGACCTTAGGAAATTTTTTGGCGCCATGGATGCCATGTTCTCAAGTGAAGTGGAGCAGAGTGTGACTCGCAGGGAACGATGGCGTGCAAGCAAGGGGGCCAGTCAGTTAGAGAGTACTGGTCGCGTTTTGCAATGCTTATCCATAGACTTGGGTGGGAACTGGGCTCGGAACCAGTGCAAATGCTGTTTGAGGAAGGCTTATCCCCCTAGAGTCTTAAACTGGTGTCTGGGGGGAGGAGATTCAGACGGAGCTTCAGCGGTCTAGAGTTTGAGACGTAGAGCTGCACGCTGCGGCTGTGAAAGTGAAACTGAACTTCAATAAAGACTTTCGTACTTAACAACGAAACGGCGTTGGTCCTTTGTGAGCTGGGACCTAGGGCAGCTCTGACAGTAAGCTCCGTCTCAAAGAATTTAACCCTCGCAGCGTGAGTTGGCGCAGCGAGGGGCAAAACTAGGTGTTTTGCGAGCTCACGAAGATAGGCAAAGATGACTACAGAGGAGAAGGTGACAGAACTGCAAAACGCAGTCACGACGCTTTACGCAGAAGTAGCAGCATCCAGGAAAAGAGAAGAAGAAGCAGTAGCGCTCTGCCGGGATCTGCAGACCAGGTGGGAACGTTTGAGCAAGGAGGGGCTGCCAGGACCCAAGCCGGAGGGAGTTGGCCTCGGGAAGAGGGGGGGCAGCATAGTAGCCCACTTCGACGGGAACCTGCAGCAGTATCCTAACTTCAGAGCCGACATAGTTTTCGCGCTCAATTTGCTTCGGAAAGACTTTAGAGATGAGGAGGAGAAAGTAGGCTTCATAATAACTCATCTGCATGGGGAAGCTAAATCGTGGCTGCGCACTTTATGGCGCGAAAATGATCCCGCCCTCCAAGATTCCAACGCATTTATCAAAGCTATGGACGCTTGTTTTAAATCAACGGTAGATGTGGAAGTGGCCAGGAGGGAAATGCATGGGCTGAAGCAGGGCAAAGCCACGGTGAGACAATATCACTCCCGCTTTTTTGCGTTAGTAAATGTGCTGGGCTGGCAGAAGGACTCCGCTGCCGTCAGGGATCTGTTCTGGGAGGGACTAAATGGGGCCGTGAAAGATGAGCTGGCAAGGGGAGAAAGACCTAAAAGCACCACAGAAGTCGTCCAGAGAGCGCTAGCGATAGGGGTGCGCCTGGAAGACCGCCCTTGGAACAGGGAGGAGGGACGTATGACAAGCACACCAGCCAGAACAACTCCCTTCCTACCCAGAGAGACAGGGCGCGCGCAATCCACGCCTCCACTGGGGAGGGGAGAAGAGCCGATGGAGATAGGTGGTGCCAGGGATCAGACAGCAAGCAGAGCCCAAACACCAGGAGCAGTCAAGGCGAAGGCTCCTAGAGGGAGCAGGAAGTGTTACATCTGTGACAGTGCACAGCACATGGCCAAAGAGTGTCCCCAGAGGATCCAGAAGCACACTGCAGCCTCAGCAACAGTAAGGGGAGCAGTTCATCAGGGGGAACAGCTGCAGGGAAACGACGAAGCCTGGTTGGAAGCAGAAGCACTGGGGCCCAGCCAGGCGAGTCAGTGAAGCAGTCCCCAGAGATTTTACAGCCCACAGACCCCCTCCCACCCAAACCAGTGGTGCAACTCACCGCATCGCTCCAGCTGCCCGATGGGCTCACCCTGGAAGTCCCTATTACCATTGACTCTGGTAGTAACGCAGACTTCGTAGGAGTGGACTTCATCAAGCAACATCGCATAGCGCTCCTACCAGCCACGATGCCCCTAAACGTCGTCACGGTCGATGGCAGGAAGATACTGGGAGGAGAGGTGGTACAGCAAACACCGCCTATGGTAATGCAAATTGGAAACCACCGCGAGGTCATCAGCTTCAACGTCACCCACCTGTCGGACACGCCCATAGTGTTGGGCATGAGTTGGCTGGATAGGCACAGCCCGGCATTAGCGTGGTACCAGCGGCAATTGACCTTCTGCTCTTCCTACTGCGCAGAACACTGCGTCCAGACCTGCCAGGAAGAAGAGGGGCAAGGGGATGAACCGCAGCTACACCTAGGCATGGTACAAGCGGTACCCAACAAGTACAAGGCCTTTTTGGAAGTCTTCTGCGAGAAGGAAGCGGACAAGCTGCCTCCCCACCGGCCCTACGACTGCAAGATTGACCTCCTGCTGGGGGCGACGCTGCCGACTGGGAAACTGTATTCCATGTCTGAAGACGAAATGCAAGAACTCAGGGAGTTCATAGATCACAACTTGAAGCGGGGATTCATCCGGGAATCCAAAGCAGTGGGGGACAGTCCCGTGTTTTTCGTGAAGAAGAAGGACACGCCCGAACGGAGGCTCGTAGTTGATTATAGAATCATCAATTCCAGGACAAAGCCCACGGCATTCCCCATGCCCAAGATCGACGACCTGCTCGCGACGGTGAGGAAGGGACGAATCTTCACCAAGTTGGATCTCCGAGGGGCGTACAACCTTATACGCATGCGGGAGGGCGATGAGTGGAAGACGGCCATGTTTACGCCTTTAGGCACCTATGAATATCGAGTAATGCCGTTTGGTCTGCAAAATGGCTCCCATTGTTTCCAAGCCTTCATGCATCACGTGTTAGCGGGACTCCTCTACAAGAAGTGTGTCTGCTTCCTAGACGACATCCTGATCTTCTCGGAATCTCAGGAGGCTCACGAGGGGGACGTCAAGGAGGTCCTGCAGAGACTACGGGAGCACAGACTTTACGCCAAACTAGAGAAGTGCCAGTTCGACATGACGGAGGTGGATTTCCTGGGCTACAAGCTGTCCGACAAGGGACTCGCCATGGACAGCACCAAGGTCCGCTCGGTGTTGGACTGGAAGAGCCCGCGCAATCGGAAGGAGGTCCAGAAGTTCGTCGGATTCGCCAACTTTTATCGCAAGTTCATCAAGGGGTTCGCAAAGGAGACGGCGGCCATCACGGACACCCTCAGCTCCAAGAAGAAGAAGTTCACCTGGACGGACCAGGCGGAGCAGTCCTTTCGGAGACTCAAGCGTCTCTTCGCGTCCGAAGAACAGCTGCTACACGTAAACCCCAGCAAACCAATGAGGGTGGAAACGGACGCCTCGGACAGAGCGGTGGGGGCGGTCCTGTTGCAGCAAGATCCGCAAGGGGACTGGAGGCCATGCGCATTCTACTCCAGGAAACTCAGCAAGTCGGAACAGAACTACACCATCTGGGACAGGGAGTTGCTGGCCATTCATGCAGCCTTCAAGGCGTGGCGGCACTTCCTCGTCGGAGCCAGACACACAGTGCAGGTCCGCACGGACCATAAGAACCTGGAGTACTGGCGCACGGCGCGGTTCCTGAACCAGAGACACATCCGCTGGGCGGAGTTCTTTGCGGATTTCGATTTCCGGATAGAATACATCCCGGGAGACAACAACGTCATGGCGGATGCACTATCCAGGAAGCCGCAGTATCTCGAGGAAGCGGCGCCGGTGACGGCCAAACACATTTTCACACCGAAAGCGTGGGCGTGCGCTTCAGCCGCCGTGGACCTGGACGCGGTGCGTTGCGCACTGCAGACGGATTTGTTCGCACAATCCAAAATGGAGGAGGTCCGAAGAGGCACAGCGAAGGATGACGAGTTCCAGATACGTGACGGACTGCTCATCCGCAAAGGGGCTCTCTACGTACCGGGAGACGACCTCCGCACGAAAGTCCTGCAGCAGTTACACGACGCGCCCAGCGCTGGGCACTTCGGCAAGGACAAGACGGCGGAATTAGTAACCAGAGACTTTTGGTGGCCCAAGATGAGGGGAGAAGTCACAAGTTTGGGGAAAACCCCAGAGATTATAATGCATTCAGGATGGAGGTACAGTACGCGCGGGAACTGCAGTATGATGACTTTGCTGACGATGGGGAGAGGGTTGCTTATGTTATCGGGCATCTTCAGGACGCTGCCAGGGAATGGATCAGGCCATTAAGGGCAACGCAGAATGCTGCCCTAAAGGACCTTAGGAAATTTTTTGGCGCCATGGATGCCATGTTCTCAAGTGAAGTGGAGCAGAGTGTGACTCGCAGGGAACGATGGCGTGCAAGCAAGGGGGCCAGTCAGTTAGAGAGTACTGGTCGCGTTTTGCGATGCTTATCCATAGACTTGGGTGGGAACTGGGCTCGGAACCAGTGCAAATGCTGTTTGAGGAAGGCTTATCCCCCTCAGTGAAGGACGAACTTTCCCGCGCGCCCCGCCCTCAATCGATGGATCAGCTGACTAAGGCGGTACTTGCGATAGGAATACGCCAAGAAGCGCACGCTCTAGAGAAGCGGGAGGGGAGAGGAGAGCGTTGGCATGACAACCGCATTCCGGAAATACCGGAGCAACCTTCCCAGCCAGTGGAACCAATGGAGATTGGGGGAGCGCGAGCGCGCGGGGTTTCAAACTCCAGCGAAGTTCGAAAGAAGGAGGGAAAGGAGGGGAAAACAGTCAAGAAGTGTTTGCTCTGTTGGGATACTGCCAGGGAGATAAAGTCCATCTGAGCCCCAAGCTTGGTGCCGGACGATCCATCGACCTCCCGTAGTCAGGCAGTATCAGCAATCAGCGGCACGAAGCCTCAAGAAAAGATAGCCACATTCTTGGACTTGTGCACACTCTTTCAGCAGAATTCACACAGCAAAAGATGCACAGCAGAACAGCATATTTACAGTTTATTCAGCGTAGGTCAGAGCAAAAGAAGACATGACCGTCTGCTCCGACTGCTCAGGCAAAACAGCAGAAAACGAAAGGAACAGACAACATAAACATCCTGTGAGACAGGAAATGTGCAGGCTGTGACACAAACACCCTGCTCCCTTTTAAGGTGGAACGGAAATATCCTAACATCCTCCCCCTTTCCGTGTAACCTGTAGTACCTGTGGTTCAACCCAATTGCAACCTTTGTACGTAAACCTTAAGTTGTTCTCTGTTAACAACCTTAGACAACAGATCAGCAGGAATTTCATTTCCTGGCATGTAGGACACCTGAATGAGTCCTTTCTGAATACACTCTCTTGCACGATGTAGCTTATTCTGCAAGTACTTGGTCCTTTGCTTGCAACTCTCCGAGTTCAGCAAAGCCAAACAAGATCTATTGTCTTGATACACTTGTATAGGACATTTCACAGAAACCCCAATGTCCTTAAACAGTTGCATCAACCATTCACAATCCATGAGTGAAAATGACAGAGCATTGAGTTCTGCTTCACAGGAACTTAGGCTAACTGTCGTCTGCTTTTTGCACAACCAGTCAAACAGGCAGTGGTTGTACATGTAGCATACTCCAGAAGTGCTTGTACCATCCGTGGTGTCACTTGCAAAACTTGCATCTGCAAAGATTTCAAGACCTCCAGTCTTCTGACTGGTGAACCTCAGCCTGTAGTGCAAAGTCCCTTTCAAATAGTGGGCTATGCGCTTCAGAGCTTTACAATCCTGAACAGTAGGATTGTTAGCATGTCTGCTAAGCAGGTTAATGCTTACAGCAATGTCAGGTCTTGAACATCTAGCAATGAAATTCAACTTGCCTAGAATGCATCTGTACAGCGTTGTGTCAGAAAACGCTTCAGCAGTACTATCTACCTGGTAACCTGTCACCATCGGTGTGTCTGCTGGGTTTGCATCAACCAAATTCAACCTGGTTAAAACATCAGTAATTTTCTGTGTTTGGTGTACCAGAAAATTACCTGCTTGGTCTCTCTCCACCTGCAGAGAAAGATAGTTGGATACCTCACCAAGATCCTTCATGTCAAAGTGCTCCTTCAGTTGAGCTAGGGTGCTCTGGTAAAAAGCCTGATTCTTCCAAAACATCAGAAGATCATCAACAAAACATAAACAATACAGTTTGTTTTGCCCCTCCTCCTTGACAAATACACACGGATCAGCTTTGCCCTGGTGAAAACCTAGAGAAAGCATCGTTTCAGTGAGTTTTGTGTTCCAACACCTGGCACTCTGCTTGAGACCATATAAGGCTTTCCGCAGTTTACAGACCATTCCCTTCTGTATCTGCATCCCGTCAGGTGGAAGCATGTACAGCTGCTCATTCAAAATCCCGTACAAAAAAACTGTATTAATGTCATGATGGGAAACATGCAGTTTCTCCTCCGCAGCGATCTTGAGCATCAGCCAAATGCTCTCATATTTGGCTTCCGGAGGCGGCGCAAAACCGTGATGGCGGACCTCTTCGAGCTCTGAAGAGGGGCACCGCAGAAAAGGGTTGCTCGCGACGGCGCAGCGGCAACCCATCAAGATAAACCACGGGCAGAGTGAGTCCGTGGCCGTGGGACCCGGCGGGCACCTGGAGCGACCCCGAAATCACAAAAGGAACCCCGTAAGGGGCTCCGGAGTGAAGGAGGGGGAGCGGTGCTGTGGGTTCATCGCTCTTTCTGCGGAGGCGAAGCCGCGCGGCTGTCACGGATGAGCGCTGACCTTTCTTCCAAGAAACATCGGGCTGAAACATCAAACCCGTGAGTAAGGACCTAAGATTCTACAAATCAAATCGGAAAATTTGGCTAAAAACGGGAGACGAGAAAGAGGAAGTCCGTCTTCCGACACTGCTTTCAAGATCAAAGCAGACGGTCTAAAGAGCGGAAAGCGCTGTGAACAGGGAAGCTTTGAAGCTTTAAATCGGGACTTTCGTGCACATTTGAATTTTACTTTTAAAGAATAAATACAGCATAAAATTGACTTGGAGCGGACACCCCAAGGGCAAGGGAAGACTCTAACCCCAAATTCCCGGGTGGCCGGGTAAAGTTGTTTAAACTGCGGAACTGTTGCAAGCTTCCAGATACTTTTGTAACTGGATAGTGTAATTTTGAGCTCACCTAGCTGAAGTGGATACAATTGCAGGCACCTTGCTGGAACTTTGTTATATGTTTAAAAGGGCTCTGCAGGACCTTTCTTTTAGCGTGCTGGAACTAATTTGCTTTTAAAATTGTTTTTAAAGTTGGAATAAAGAGACTTTAATTGCGGAAAGTTACCTTCTTCTTACTAAAACTTTGGTGGCACTCCCCCTAGAGGACATTGGGAATATAGAGGCCTGGGAAAGTTTCTCTGTTTACCTTCTCTCAATAGACTGTTTTTAATTCTGGACTTGCCTTTCCCATGGGATTACAACACTTGACCTTGAACGTGGACTGATGAGTGGCACAGGAAAGACAAGAGCAGCCAAAGCTAAGGAAGCTAAGGAGAAAGAGAAAGCAAAAAAGCAAGCACAGCTTTTGCAAACAACCTTAACTCAGGGACGTAGATTATCAGTTCCAGCTGTGCTTGCGACACAAAAAGTAGAAACCGAAAAGCCTGAAAAATCTGAAGAGGAAGATATGGCAGCAGGAGGAGCTGAGGCAGTACTGAAACAAGTTTTGGAACAATTGTCAGCAATAAATCAAAAAATTGATAACCAATCAACAAAAATTGACCAAGCAACATCCTCGATCCAGAAATTGACAGATCAGGTTTCCCAACATACCCAAGCAATTGAAAAATTGCAAGGAGCAACAGAAGAGAATCGTAAACTGGCAGGGGAAGCCGTTCAAATTGCAACATCAGCTAAAAAAGAAGTCGAGGAAGTTAAAGCGGAAGTCAAGCCTCTTCATAAACAGATAGGGGACCAACAAACCTATCTCTCGTTGGTGGAATTGAAAAATCGCGAGACCAACCTCAGACTAAGGGCAGTCCCAGAAATTGAACAAGAAGATTTGAAAGGACTTTTGACAACAGAGTTTACAAAGTTCTGGGACTTAAAAGAAGAAATTGATTTCAAAATTGTATCGGCTTTTCGGTTGGGAAGATTAGTAAGAAAAGATAGATCCAGAGACTGCTTAATAGCTTTGAGATCAAGGGAGGAGAGAGACAAAATACTAGGCCTACACTTCAAAAACTCAATTGTGATACAAGAGAAAAGGGTGGAAATTTACCGAGATATTCCTAAACAGTTATTGGACTTGAGAGCCACCTACTCAGATTTGGCTAAGTTGCTGAGACTCAACACAATTCCTTACAGGTGGGAGTTCCCACAAGGGCTATCATTCACTTACAAACAGAAGAAGGTTAAAATAAGATCACCAGAGGACTTACAAAAGTTCCAGCACGATCACGGAGAAGACCTCCAAAAAGAAGCAGCAGCTAATTGGCCTATACCCAACCCAGGTGGAGCAATACCTGCACCTTCGGAACCAGAGGAGAAAGAAGATACACCGCTCTAGGTGTAGCAGAATAGTTCAGGATGTCTCTGCGGCTACTCAGTTGGAATATAAATGGCGGAAATTCCCCGGAGAAAAGAAGGAGGTTATTTCACATATTGAAGAAAGAACAATTGGACATTATTTGCCTACAAGAAACCCATGTGACCAGGCTCCACAGGAAGGTTTTGGTAAATAAAAGATTAGGCCAAGAATTTATTTCGTCTGACAAAGTAAAGAAAAGAGGAGTGGTGATCTACGCTAAGGAGAGCCTGATACCCAAATTTCTATTTAAGGATGAACAAGGAAGAATTTTGGCAATTGAAATTCAAACCCAAGGAGAAAAAATATTGATATTAGGAATTTATGCCCCAAATGACGGGAAATCAGAATTTTTCAAGAAGCTGCATGAGACGTTGCTGGACTATCTGGATTATGCTAACATCATAATGATGGGAGATATGAATGGAGTGGTGTCTACACATATGGATAAGTCTTACAACCAAAACTTAACATCAGACGGCAGACTGCCCAAAACTTTTTTCGAACTGACTGACAATCTGGATTTGATCGACATATGGAGGACAAAGAACCCCCTAGGTAAAGAAGGAACTTTTTTCTCTGAGGCCCACCTGTCTTGGTCAAGGATCGACCAAATCTGGACCTCCAGGGGGCTGGCACCCAAGACTAAAAAGGTGGAAATCTGCCCAAAAACATGCTCCGACCACAACGCCTTGAAAATAGAACTTAGATTAACTCAACCCGGTTCCTTCAGATGGAGAATGAATGACACACTACTAAGAGATCAAGAGATTGTGAAAAAGGCCCAAAAAACATTAAAGGACTATTTTGAGATAAATCTGAATACTACAGTTGAAAAAAGAACGATCTGGGACGCAAGCAAAGCTCTTATGAGAGGGTTTCTGATACAACAGAATTCAATCAAGAAAAAACTCTGGAACGGAAAGAAGGACAAAATATTGGAGAAAATACACCAAGGAGAAAAAAAACTGAGAACCAAACCAAAGTCCAAGGAGGTGCTGAGAGAAATTAAATTCCACCAAGCAGAATACTCAAAATTGATTAATCAGGAGATTGAATGGAAAATAAAACAGATGAAGCAAAGATCTTTTGAATCAGCAAATAAATGTGGAAAGCTGCTAGCTTGGCAGCTGAAAAAAAGACAAAAGCTAAACACGATAACAAATCTAGAGATTGATGGAAGGATCGTACAGAAACCAGAAGAAATTAGGAGGTGCTTCCACAGATACTTCAAAGAACTGTATGCACAGGGGCCCCAGAAAGAATCAGAGATAGATCAATTTTTAAAGATAAATGGACTATCAAAAATAACTCAAGATAAAAGATCAATCTTGAACTCTACAATAACCTCACAGGAAATTGAAGGTGCCATTCAGAATATGCAACTAGGCAAATCTCCAGGCCCGGATGGACTTACCTCCAAATATTACAAGGTTCTGAAGGACTATTTGATACAACCTTTGTTGGAGGTATGTAACCAGATTATGGATGGGAAGAGGGCACCAGAAACGTGGAAAGAAGCCTTCATCACATTGATACCTAAGTCAGAATCTGAAAAGACTCAGCTTAAAAACTACCGTCCCATCTCACTCCTAAATGTGGATTACAAAATATTTGCAGACATTTTGGCAAATAGACTTAAAAAAGTCTTAAATGAAGTAATTCATAAAGACCAAGCTGGCTTTCTCCCTGGTAGACATTTATATGAGAACACTAGAAACATCATTGACATTTTAGAACTTTTGCAGACAAACAGGAACACAAGGGCGGTGTTAATCTTTATTGATGCGGAGAAAGCATTTGACAACATATCTTGGATGTTTATGAAGAAGAACTTGGAAGGGATGGGAGTGGGACGGGGGTTTGAGAATGGATTACATGCAATCTATTCAGAACAAAAAGCTAAATTAATAGTGAACAATGTGGTGACGGAGGAATTTAAAATTGAAAAAGGGACACGACAAGGGTGCCCTCTATCCCCTCTGTTATTTATTTCAGTCCTGGAGGTGCTATTGAATATGATCAGAGAGGACCGGTTGGTACAAGGGATAGAGGTCGGAGTGAAACAATATAAACTGAAAGCTTTTGCAGATGACCTAGTTTTGACACTGCAGGAGCCAGAATCCAGTACAAAAAGAGTTCTCGAACTTATATCTGAATTTGGTCGGGTGGCGGGATTTAGGTTGAATAAACAAAAAACTAAGGTTCTGACCAAAAATTTAACAATTACAGAAACAGAGGGGTTTCAGAGAGAAACAGAACTGAATGTGGTTAAAAAAGTGAAATACCTTGGGATCTATTTGTCCTCCAAGAATTTGAATTTATTTAAGGATAATTATGAGAAATGTTGGTTGGAAGTTAAAAAGGATTTAGAAATTTGGTCAAGATTGAAACTTTCCTTGTTGGGAAGAATTGCAGCTATAAAAATGAATGTGTTGCCGAAAATGTTATTTTTGTTTCAAACCTTACAGATCGTGGACAGAGTGGATTGCTTTGGAAAATGGCAGAAGGATATATCTAGATTTATCTGGCAGGGCAAAAAGCCCCGAATAAAGTTTAAAATATTAACAGATTCGAAAGAAAGAGGGGGGTTTGCCCTGCCGGACTTGAGGTTGTATTATGAAGCTGCAGCCTTCTGCTGGCTGAAAGATTGGTTTTTGTTGGAAAACACCGATGTCCTAGATCTGGAAGGTTTTAATAATGCTTTTGGATGGCACGCATACCTATGGTACGACAAGGTTAAAGCACATAAATTGTTTAAAAGCCACATTGTCAGAAAAGCAATTTTTGCAGTCTGGATGAAATATAAAGACTTACTAGAGAGTAAAACTCCGAGGTGGCTATCACCAGTGGAGGCCAAGGCCCGAAAAAGACCCAATATGGAGGCCTATTGGCCGAAATATTGGGAATTGACTGAAAAAATTGGAGACAATTGGAAGTTGCAGAGCCAGGACAAGCTAAAAAATAAGGTGCGAGATTGGCTACATTATGCTCAAATTCAAGAGGTTTTCAAAATGGACAAAAAAGTTGGTTTCCAGGTGGAAAAGTCGAAACTAGAGACAGAATTGTTAGAACCAAAGACAAAGCTGTTATCTAGAATGTATAACTTGCTGCTTATGTGGAATTTACAGGATGAGACAGTTAAATCTGCTATGATTAAATGGGCACAGGATGTTGGACACAACATTATGTTTGAAGACTGGGAAAGGTTATGGAACACCGGAATGAAATTCACGGCCAGTACGGCCTTGAAGGAAAACATTATGAAAATGATATACCGGTGGTACATGACCCCAGTCAAGTTAGCTAAGATACATCACCTGTCTGACAATAAATGTTGGAAGTGTAAGGAAGCAGAGGGGACTTTCTTTCACCTCTGGTGGACATGCCCAAAGGTTAAGGCTTTCTGGGAAATGATTTACAATGAGTTGAAAAAGGTATTTAGGTATACCTTTCCCAAGAAACCAGAGGCCTTCCTGTTGGGCATGGTAGACCAGAAAGTGTTAAAGAAGGACAGAACTTTGTTTATGTATGCTAGTACAGCAGCAAGAATACTCATCGCAAAGAACTGGAAGACACAAGATTTACCCACGCTGGAGGAATGGCAGATGCAGTTGATGGACTACATGGAGATAGCTGAACTGACCGGCAGAATCCGAGATTTGGATGTAGAAACAATTGAGGTGGACTGGAAAAAGTTTAAAGACTACTTGCAAAAGTATTACAAACTGTATGAATCTTAAGACGGTGCATGATTTGGAAATGATACGCTTTAGCAATTATGATTAAGTAAATAGTAAACTAAGTGATAAAAGAGAAAAGGAGATAATATGAAATTGAACATGTTACGTTTATTTTAAAAGTATAAAAATTGTGACATAATACATTGAATATAGATACATAACATGTAAAAGTTACAATAAGGTATGACATAAGGTAACAAATTGCTGACATTGTTAATATAAAGAACGCAGAATCGGAAGGGGTGGGGAAGTCCAAGTTGGGATTTTTGTTAAAAAAAAAAAATGGTTTCTTGTAAACTCCTTATTTGTTTGTAATGTATAAAATTTGGAAAGAAACGTAATAAAAAATATTATTAAAAAAAAAAAAAAAAAAAACAACAAATGCTCTCATATTTGACCGTGGGTGAGTAGGTCTCGTGGTAATCCTGCCCTGGTACCTGTGAAAAACCTCTGGCAACCAATCTGGCTTTGTGTCTGACAACCTTGCCATTTTGGTCTGTTTTGGCCTTGAAGACCCATTTGCTGCCAACCAGTCTCATACCTGGGACTACCGGTACCAGCTCCCAAGTTTGGTTCCTGTTTAAGGAATCAACTTCAGCCTTCATGGCATTAAGCCAAGGCTCAGCATCTTTAGAGGTTAACTCCTGAACCTCTTTGAAGCTTGAAGGTTCCCACACCTTCTCTGAGCTACTAAGAACAGCAGTTGCCGTCTTAGCAAACTCATCAGCAAATCTCTTTGGAGGTTTGCCTTTGGTCGCCCTTTCAGACCTGCGAACCAGACGCAAGTCTTCTGGACTCATCTCCTCATTCTTAGGAGAAAAGTGACCAATGGTGAACAGTGGTTCTTCCAGTTCATTGTCAGACGCATCAGATGGTCTGACTGAGGCCTTTGCGCTCTTGTAGTCTGCTGTGTCATCACTGTCACTGACACCAGCAGCAGCGCCGCCCACTGAACTGGAATCCGAACTCTGATCATCATCATCATCATCATCATCCTCAGTTTCCTCAGCTTTCTCAGCATGATCTGCTTTCTTCACATCACCTTCATCCTCCTCTGGGTAACTCTGGAAAATTCCCACATTTTCCCCCCACTTAGGATTGTACTCAACACTCCTTGTGAACTTAATGGATTTAGAGTTAGTCATCCATACCCTGTATGCACCTTTTTCGTACCCCATGAACAAACCATGTGCCCCACGCTTCCCAAGCTTGTTGCTTTGTGGGGTGTGTACCCACATGTCAGAACCAAAGATTCTCAAGTGCTTGACATTTGGTTTGTTACCAAACATCTTCTCGTAGGGAGTGCAACCAATAGGTGATGACAGTCTCCTGTTAAAAGAATAAACAAAATTCGCCAAAGCCTCCCCCCAGAACTTCTCAGGGAGGTTGGCATCATGCAACAAGCTTTTTATCCCTTGCAGCAACATTTGATTTGCTCGCTCCGCAAGCTCATTCATCCATGGCGATCTAGGCGTTGACAAGTCATGCTGGATTCCCTTCTCAGTCAGGAAAGCTTCAAACTGCTGAGAAGTGAATTCCCCGCCTCGATCAGTAAACAGACAACCAATACGTTTACCGTGAGCATTCTCCAACCAAGCACAGAATGCCTTGAACCTAGGAAATGCTTGCGATTTCTGCTCGAGCATAAACACATGAATGTACCTGGAAAAAGAATCAATTAGAACCATGAAGTACCTTGCTCCTCCCAAAGAGGGCGCAAGAGGACCAACCAGGTCTGCGTGCACTAGCTGGTAGGGTTTGGAAGCCTGCCTGCTAGACTCCTTGCCTTTTGGAGCAACCTTCACCTTGTTCTCTGCACAAGATACACATTTCATGTGAAATTTACAGGGTTTGATGTCCAAACCTTCAACCAACCCAGGCATCTTGGCTAGCGCTTGCCAAGACAAGTGAGCAAATCTTCTATGTGCATCATGAATACATCCTGCATGAAGAACCTTGTTAGTTTGTGCAACACAACAAGAATCAACATCAGATATAACAGCATTGTCATCATAAGTTAGACAGAACAAACCATCCATCAACTTTGCATGCAAAATGTCCTCTTTGCCTTTTCTGATGACACAGACAGTCCTCTTGAAGGAAACCTCAAAACCATGCCCAGTCAGCTGTGGGACACTAAGCAAATTGTCCGCAGCTCCTGGAACAAAAAGTACATTTCTGATGGTAGTGTGCAGACTTGCAAGTTTCACAGTCCCAACTCCTGCAATTTGCAAAGTCCTTCCATCAGCCAGGTGGATCTCTCCATCTTGAGGTGTGAAGGAGATAAACAGATGGCGGTCCTTGGCAAGATGGCGACTCGCCCCAGAGTCAATAACAAACCTGGCCTTAGCTTTTAGAGCAGGTGTGCTGGCAAACATAACCTTGTTTTCCACCAGCGTGGGCTTTTGCACCTTGCCCCCCTGCTCCTGGCCATCAGACGTGCCTTTAGCCTTTGGTGGAGCTGTGCCAGCAAACAAAGCCTTGTTTTTCCCTGGCCTTCCACTCCCCTTCTGCTTCGGGCCATCTGCAGGCTTTTTCCTTTGTTTACATCTGGCCTTCCGGCCACTGCAAAGGCTTTGACCTTGGTTCTCACGAGAAACAGAGCTCTCAGCTGCCGACTCCTTGGCTCCCCCTGGAGGCTGGAATGCTGCCTGGGATGACGTGGCAGTCTGCTCCCCCTGCAGCTTGCGATCGGTGCCCTCAGCATCCCTGCATTCACTCGCATTCTGGGAAACAGCCAGGACCTCCGATGCATTCAAACCCTGGGCTGGGGTGATTGGCAGGTGGGCCTTTTTCAAAGCATCCCACATGTCACGTGCCGTGAGATTTCCAGCAAGCGTCTTTATTTCCTCCAGAGAGACGGATAAGACTATTATATCAATGGCCTTCGAATTCTGGCCCTTCCATTTCTCTGTCCGAGGAACTGGAGTGGCTTCAGACACAGTATGCCAGACTCCAAACTGACGCAGCAAACTCTCACACCATTTTGCCCAGGTCTGATAATTGTGCCGATTTAACTTTGGGCACTCAGTGGCCTCCGAAGCTTGGAAAATCTCCATTCCAGCTTTTTACGTGAGCCTTGCGTCTTTTTGCCTTCAAAGACGTCTTATCTCGGCACCACATAAATCACGATGCCTCTGGCTCGGCTCCCAGGCCAATTAGACTTGCCGGACATCAAAAGCTCTTGCCGGCATTCAGAAAAGCCTCTGCTTTCACTTTCCCAGCACATACCTCAGCAGTCTGTCGCTGTCTTACTCTCCTGCAAGTGCCGTGAATCTGGGCCCATAACCTGTTGTTGGGATACTGCCAGGGAGATAAAGTCCATCTGAGCCCCAAGCTCGGTGCCGGACGATCCATCGACCTCCCGTAGTCAGGCAGTATCAGCAATCAGCGGCACGAAGCCTCAAGAAAAGATAGCCACATTCTTGGACTTGTGCACACTCTTTCAGCAGAATTCACACAGCAAAAGATGCACAGCAGGACAGCATATTTACAGTTTATTCAGCGTAGGTCAGAACAAAAGAAGACATGACCGTCTGCTCCGACTGCTCAGGCAAAACAGCAGAAAACGAAAGGAACAGACAACATAAACATCCTGTGAGACAGGAAATGCGCAGGCTGTGACACAAACATCCTGCTCCCTTTTAAGGTGGAACGGAAATATCCTAACATGCTCTGCCAACAGCCAGGACATTTTGCCAGGGTCTGCCCTCAAAGGAAGGCATGGCAAGGAATGGTGGGGGCTGCTGGCTGTGAGGAGGGGGGAGATAAGGAGCAGGGAAAAGCCAACGCTTGGCTGCCGATCAGAGGGCACAGCAGCCAGGCCAGCAACCAGTACTAGTGCCCAAGCCAGACCCCCCCCAAGCAGCCATAGCCATAGAGGTGGTGCTAGAACTCCCTAACGGGCACCCAATCAAGGTTAAGGCACTGCTGGATTCAGGCAGTTCCTGCAATTTTTTCAGCAAGGATTTCGCGCTGGAGCATCAGCTACACCTCCTGCCTCTAGAGGGTCCCTTACAACTAACGACCATTGATGGCAGAGAACTCCTGGGAGGGGAAGTGACGCACCAGACTCCCCCCATGACAATGAGGGTCTCCAGACACACAGAAACCATTGCCCTTCACGTAGCCACACTGGCAGGACCACCAATCATACTGGGAATGAGCTGGCTGGCACTACATGATCCAGTAGTGGCATGGCACCAGCGGACAGTTACTTTTGGGTCAGCTCACTGCTTGGAACACTGTCACGGGGGGGGGGGAACCCCGAGGATGGCCGTAGCCAGGGTGGCAGGGATGGCGGTGGGGGGAAAGGGGAAGGTTCCACCACAATACGCTGACCTGCAGGATGTCTTCAGCGAGAAGGAAGCAGATAAACTACCCCCCCCATAGGCCCTTCGACTGTCAAATCAACCTACCCCCAGGAGCTCAGCTACCAGTGGGTAAACTGTATGCCATGTCGGACAGGGAGATGCAGGAGTTGCGGGAGTTTATTGACAAGAACCTAAAAAGAGGTTTCATAAGAGAATCAAGGGCGGTGGGAGGCAGTCCGGTGTTCTTTGTGGACAAAAAAGACACTAAACGGCCCAGATTGGTCGTAGATTTCAGGGCATTGAACCTTGTATCGGAACCCGTGACCTTCCCAATGCCCAGGATTGACGATATTTTAACCAGGGTGAGGAAGGGGAAAATTTTTACCAAGCTGGACCTTCGGGGAGCGTACAATCTGATTAGGATGAGGGAGGGGGATGAATGGGAAACCACCATGTTCACCCCTCTGGGGGCCTTTGAGTACCTCATTATGCCTTTTGGATTACAAGCAGGCTCCGCCTGTTTTCAATCTTTCATGCACCACGTGTTGGGATCCCTGCTGTACAAGAATTGCGTGGCCTTTTTAGATGACGTGTTAATCTATTCGGACAACGAGGAGCAGCATGTCAGAGACGTCCGGGAAGTGCTAAAGAGGCTACAGGAACACCAGTTGTGGGTCAAACTGGAGAAGTGCCAATTCCACGCCCGAGAGGTCGAGTTCCTGGGATATAGGTTGTTGGACAAGGGCCTAGCTATGGACCCAGGCAAGGTGCAGGCGGTGCTGGAATGGAAGACCCCCAAGACCCGGAAGGACGTGCAGAGGTTCCTGGGGTTTGGGAACTTCTATCGGAAGTTCATCAAGAACTTCGCCCACTTAACCGCACCCATCACAGATTGTCTCAGTAGCAAAAAGAAGTTCGTCTGGACAGAAGAGGCACAGCAATCTTTTGAAAGGCTAAAGAGGGCGTTCGCTTCGGAAGAGCAGCTCTTGCACGTGGATCTGCAGAAGCCAATGAGGCTGGAGACAGACGCGTCAGACCGAGCCGTAGGGGCGGTGCTGCTCCAGCCGGGAAACCAGTCCAGCTGGAGGCTGTGCGCGTTCTTCTCGAGGAAGCTGAGCAAGTCAAAGCAAAACTACACGGTGTATGACCGGGAACTGCTTGCAATTTATGAAGCCTTTCGAAGCTGGAGACATTTGTTAATAGGGGCGCAGCACAAGATCCAGGTGTGCACGGACCATAAGAACCTGGAATACTGGAGGACTGCACGAGTACTCAACCAGCGACAGGTGCGATGGGCTCAGGAGTTCTCCAAGTTTTTCTTCGAGATTCGGTACGTGCCGGGAGAGGAAAACGTCAGAACAGACGCCCTCTCACGGAAGCCGGAGTACATGGAAGGAGAAGGACCACCAGAAGCCCGACATGTGATCCCCGAGAACAGATGGGTGTGTGGGGGAGTATTAGTAGGGAGACGAGAACTAGCCGGGCTGACGAGGGACGACGAGTTCGCCCAAACCAAAATCAGGGAACTCAGGGGCACGGGGGAAAACCATGGGGGTTTTGAGGAGAAAGAAGGGGTACTGTATTACAGGGGAGCACTGTACGTACCAGGGGATGACTTGAGGAGAAGGGTACTCAAACAACTCCATGATAACCCGACGGCGGGGCATTTCGGTCAACACAAAACCATGTTGCTTGTCACCAGGCAGTTCTGGTGGCCAAGAGTGAGGGAAGATGTACGGGAGTACGTACGAGGGTGCGACTGCTGCCAGAGAGCGAAGGGGGAGAGGGCGGCACCCGCGGGGTTACTGGAACCCTTACCCATACCGGGAAGACCATGGGAGGTGGTATCCATAGATTTTATGACCGATTTGCCCAAGTCAAGGGGCAAAACAACCGTCATGGTGGTTGTCGACCTGTTAACAAAAATGTGCCATTTTATCGCTTGCTCGCATGCGGTGACGGCAGAGGAAACTGCCAGGCTGTTTGTGGATCACATCTTCAGGCTGCATGGCTCCCCCTTGAGGGTTTTGTCCGACCGAGGGAAGCAATTTACTTCCAGGTTCTGGAGGAAGCTCATGAGCTTGCTGCAAGTCGAGGTGAGCTTCTCGACGGCCAGACACCCGGAGACCAACGGGCAAGCGGAAAGAGCGAACAGTATACTCCAACAATACCTACGCTGCTATGTCAGCGAGAGGCAGAACGATTGGGTGGAGAAACTAGCGTTGGCCGAATTTGCGTACAATAACGCGGGAATGAGCCCGTTCATGGCCAATTATGGGTGTCACCCCAGGGCCTTCCCAGGGGAAGGGGAGGAGAGGTGGAGTGTACCGGCAGCGGAGCAGTTTGTGGAAGAAATGGAGGTCTTACACCAACAACTTAAGATGAACTTGGAACGGGCCAAGGAAGTGTACAAGAGGCAGGCAGACAAGCACCGTAGGGAAGGGGAAACCATACGGGTTGGGGACCGGGTGTGGTTGTCAACCCAAGGGTTACCGTTCAAGGGAGGTTGCAAGAAGTTGCGGCCAAGGCGGCTGGGACCTTTCGAGGTGACACGGCAGGTTAATCCTGTGGCCTTCAGGCTCAAGTTGCCGACCAGCATGAAACTACACCCGGTGTTCCATAGGTCTTTACTCTCTCCATATAGGGAGGGACTGGAATTTCCAGGGCGAGAGAGAGAGGTCCCCACACACCCACACGTAGAGGAGAGGGAACTTAGTAGTCAAGACACGGAAATACTCGATTCAAGATGGCGAGGAGGACAGGTGGAGTATTTGATGGCTTGGGAGGGGGAACCCGAGTCGGAAAACACGTGGGTTCCTGCGGAAACCATCAGGGATGAGTATCTCCGGGGGGAGTTTCACAGCAGGTTCCCAAGGAAGCCCAAACCAACAGCGAGGTTCTGGGAGGAGCAATTAGGCACCACAGATGAGGAAGAAGATTTTATGGGGTTTCCGGCCTCCGAAGAGGAGGGAGGAGAGGTATCCGAGGGAGAGGAATCGGACTGGGAAGATTACCCTGTGCGGAGAGATAGCGGCAGGTGGAGAGCAATGTTTGAACCTTCAGAGGATGGAGATGGCTCCTTCCGGGGTTTCCCCGCATCACCGTCAGAGGAAAGGGAGGAATTTAGGCCAAAGGAACGGGACGGAGGTGAGGGGGGTCCTGGGGGGGAGGTGGATGTCAGGGAACTGCCATCGGAGCCAAGAGTGGAGGTAAGGCTCCCCAACGATGCAGGAGAAGGGACCAGCAGGGAGAGAGAGAACACTTCCTTTGGGGAAAGAAATTGGCGTGACACCAGGAAGAAAGGGGAGCAGGGAAGGACTTCGGAGAGATGGCTCCAAGACTCTTCCACAGAGACCAGCGGGGAGAGCCCAGGACCTCCGCTGGCCATGCCCACTCTGCGCAGAAGACTTCCGTGCAGGGAGGCTAGGCGGAGACTTGGCGTCAAAGAGCTTTTATGTTGGAAGAAGTTCAGGAAACGCCCACTGACGGATTCTGCCAGTGACTGAGACAGCCACGGAGAAAGGGCTGTCCAGCCAGGGAAAGGTTTAGCCAGACAACGTTGCCTAGAGCAGCAGCCCCCTTACGCACGAGCAACCCCAATTCCCTTTACAGTGTGGATACATATATTGCAGAAACCAAAAGAAGCCTTAGAAAGGTTTAAAGAGTTTTGTGACAAGGTTGAAAATGTTCATGATGCTAACATTGATTGTCTTTTCACAGATGAAAAGCCAGTTTTTCATAGTAAAGTTTACTATGAAGCAGCAGCTTTTTGCTGGCTGAAAGACTGGCTACTTCTTGAGAACACAGACATTTTGGACCTAGAAGGGTTCAATAATAGATTTGGTTGGCATGCATATATATGGTATGACAAGGTAAAAATTCATAAAAGCTTCAAAAACCATATTGTTAGGAAAGCATTATACAATGTTTGGATTCGTTATAAAGATTTGTTGGAAAATAAAACCCCTAGGTGGCTGTCACCAATGGAGGCCAAGGAAGTTAAAAAACTTAATATGGAATCTAAATGGCCAAAATATTGGGAAATTGTAGAACAAGAAGGTGGAAATGTGAAATTACAGAGTTATGAGAAACTGAAGTTTAAAGTAAGAGATTGGTTACATTATTACCAGATAAATGAAGTTTTCAAACAGGACAGGAAAATCGGCTTCCAGGTGGAGAAGTCAAAGTTAGAAACAGAATTGTTAGAACCCAATACGAAGAACCTGTCTAGAATGTACAATTTGCTGCTGAAATGGAATACACAGGATGAAATGGTTAAATCAGCTATGATTAAATGGGCACAGGACATTGGTCATGACATTATGTTTGCTGACTGGGAACAGTTATGGACCACCGGTATAAAATTTACGGCATGTAATGCCTTAAGAGAGAATATTATGAAAATGATTTATAGGTGGTACATGACCCCAGTCAAGCTTGCAAAAATTTACCATTTGCCCAATAATAAATGTTGGAAATGTAATGAAACGGAAGGTACTTTCTATCACCTTTGGTGGACGTGCCCAAGGATTAAGGCCTTCTGGGAAACGATATATAATGAAATTAAGAAGGTGCTTAAGTGTACCTTTCACAAAAAACCAGAGGCTTTTCTCCTGGGCATGGTAGGCCAATTGGTGTCAAAGAAAGATAGGATGTTTTTTATGTATGCTACAACAGCAGCAAGAGTTCTACTAGCAAAGTATTGGAAGACACAAGAACTACCCACACTGGAAGAGTGGCAGACGAAGGTGATCGAGTATATGGGACTAGCAGAGATGACAAGCAGAATCCGTGACCAAGGGAAAGAGACGGCGGAAGAAGATTGGAAGAAATTTAAACTTTATCTTAAAAATTCTTGCAAAATTATTGAGTGTTAAAATGCCAGGGGTAAAGCATAACAGATTTGCAGCGATAAATGATTGGATAAGAGGAAAGAAAGGGGTTAAAGAAAGGAATTAATAAGTAATTTAGACCAGGGGTTGCTGAAAAAAAAAGCTCAAGACAGGGATGCAGAAAAGGGAGGCATGGGGAAGTCGCTGAAATTGGGTACATGAAAACATTTATGAAATTATACATGTTTATATGTTTGTTTGTTAGTGTTTGTCTTTTGTATTGTTTTATATTATATGTTGAAAAACCAATAAAAAATTTTATAAAAAAAGAAAAAGAAAAGCCAGTTTTTCTTTTACAGGATTTTCAGAATTTCCTGGATAAGAAAGGGATAAGGCACAAGACTGCTGTTTCTGCAGAAGCATGGAACAAAAGTATTTGTGTAAAAGTGAACAGAGAATTGCACAATGGGATGAAGGCGCAATTGCTGAGTTCACATTTGCCACATGAGTTTTGGGCGGAGTCGATAATGTGTTATTGTTACACTTGGATGAGAAAGGTTTCAAAAGATTTGGGAAGTTCTCCTTTTGAGAAGCTGTTCCATAGAAAACCTTCTGTTGCCCATTTTAAGGTTTTTGGGTCTCATGTAAAATCTGATGCTCCAGGTGGAGTAAAGAATGCCAGAGGCATTTTTGTGGGTTATGAAAAGGGTCTCTACAGAGTAATTTTGTCTGAATCTGGTCAGGTGATTCTCACGAAATTTCTAGAGAGTGCTCCTGAACAGGAGAGAGTAATTGTTCACACATTTCCCACTGAAGACAATTCAGATGATGATGATGATTTTACTGATTACAGTGGTACTGAGAGTGACAGTGGTAGCTCAAACAGCTCAGTTGACACAGTCATTGAGAGGAAATCTCACACTATGGCTAGACCTTCACAGGTGAAGGATGAACCACTGTTTACTATTGGAACTGGTTCTCCAAAGAGTCCTGAGACTGAACCAGTGAGCAGAGAGGATCAGCACCTCATACGTAGGTCTGAAAGAGTTACAAAGGGTGTACCACCCAAGAGGTATTCAAAAGAGTTTGCTAACTCAGCTATTGCATGTGTTACCATTGTTGACAACTCAAGACAGGTTGAAGCTGTGTCTAAGTCAGAGACAAAGACACAACAGGGAGTTGCTAAGCGTAACACTACATTCCCTAACCAAGGTAATGCAGATGCACTCATTCCTTGGAAGTCAGACAACCAGAGAGGTACACTGGGGAAACCAGTGGCGGGTAGTTCCAAGGGTGGAATTGAAACAACAGGGGAGTGTTATATGTATAACAACTGTTTGTTTTCTTCTCTGGATCACGCTATGTTCGCAGCACACATTGAATCATATGGGGGAGTATGTTACGATATAGAAGCAATGCAGCTGCAAACTGATAGCCTGAAAGCAAAACATAATGGGAATGTTGGAACTGTCCCGTGGGAAACAGAGGGACAGTCTAATCACAGTGCAGAGGGCACCGGAATGAGCTCAGAGTGTAATATGAGCTCTTCCTCTTGTTCCTGTACAGGAAGTACAGGAGGAGTTTGTCAGTCGACTGCTGGAGTTTGAAGAGTGCAGTCATGTTTTCTGTAATGCTGCAAAGACAGAAATAAAGGCATGTAAATACGTTTCTGTCTATCTCTTTCCCCTGCCTGGGGGCAGGAAAGAGGGGTGTGTTCTTTCTCACGCTGAGAAGAATCGCCTATCGTGACCTATCCTGAACACTGCTGGGGAATGCAGCCAGGGAGGTCAACCGGAGACTCAAGCCGGGTGCCTGGGAGAGCTGCCAGTTTCTCTTGATAAAGGCTTGATAAAGGCTTGATTCCCGACATGTAGCACATTCATCTTTATAGATGAAATCCTACCCTAAAACGATAACTTCAACCTTCCCCATATTTTTAGATCTCTTTTAACACTATTCCATATTGGCGTATAATTGTTTTGAAATAGATCCATATTTTTGGAGGTTAACCAAATTCCTAAATATTTAACTTTCTTAACAACCTCTATTTTTTTTCATAGATATTTATTGAAATTTTCAAAGTATTACAAAATACAAAAAAGAAAAAATACAAAAAAGAAAAATTAAAAATAGTTAAAAACAATTCCATCTTTCTTTACTTAACTTTCATTTGCTTATTTCCCGGACTTCCTCACCCCTCCCTTTCCTGTATTCCAATTTACTTTGTTAATTCAGCAAATCCTTCCCCACTTTGTTTATCCTAATCTTTCATTGCATTACCTTAATCTATTTTCCTCATTATCTTATAAAAAACCTTATAATTCAAAACCTAAATCTTATTTTTACTAACTTCTCATAACCATTATATTCTTTCCTAATCCTTTAAACATATATACTAAAGCCCGGCAATTTCATTTCAAACATCCTTCTAACATTCATCAGTTATATAAGACAGTCCTAGTAACAAAATAAAAAATAAAAAATAAAACAATCCAATCTTCATCCAGCGTCCCTTCCTCCTGGTCCCGGGTTTGTCAGTCCATTTTATCTCATTGAACTAGCACATTAACCTGGTAATCTTATATCCGAGGCTCTTAAGTCTCTTCCCTGTCCCTTCCACGATTTTTCTTCATATTCTCCTTTCACTCGTGTGAACTCCAACTTAATAATGCTTTTGCCCCTTTTCAACCAATCAATCCATTTTCCACAGTCCAGACTGAGCTCCATGTAGTACTTAAAAGCATGTGTCAGCGCTGCCCAAGGTCCCAGCTCACACAAGACCAACGCTGCTTCTTCCTCAAGTAAAAAAGTCTTTATTGAAGTTCAGTTTCATTTCCAGACGCGCAGCACGCAACGCTACGTCTATGCCTTAGACCGTAGAAGTTCCATCTGAATCTCCTCCCCCCTGACACCAGCTTAAGATTCTAGCCTTACTCCACCTCCTCCTCTGTTCCTTCTTTCTCTGGGTCCTCCTGCTAGTCGGAGTCTCAGCCCTCCTAGATTCCTCTGACGCTGAGTCCCCTGACTCTTCCCCCCCCCTCCTTCGGGCTTTCGGACCTGGCTCCCAATCCGGGTTTTCTGCTGCCCCGCGCTCCTCCACATTTGAACTTGGCGCGCGCGCGCAGCCTCCCACTTTCCTTCTGACCGTTACACTTGTGTCACTGCTCCCTCTTTCGGGGAGGCTAGCTGGACCTGGCCTTCCCTCCGTTTCCCCACTTCCCGATGGGGGCGTGGTTACCCCTGACTCATCTTCTCTCCCCGCTGGAGGAGAAGCTGGTCCTGACTCATGTGACTCTTCCCCCCCACTGTGCTCTGGTGGGGGAACTGGTCCTGATCCTCCGCTGCTCCCTTGGGAGTCCCCTCTGGTCCCTTGTTTATGGAGCGTCCCCCCTGGGACCCCCCTCGCCCTTACCATAGGCGTCCCCTTCTGGGAATCTTCTGATTCGCTGGAGAAGCTCATGGAATCTCTCGGGTCACTGTCATATTCCCCTACGCTCCCCTCTGATTCCTCTCCTCCGCTCTCTATTTGCTCTCTCCCCTGCTCTTCTGCTCCTGAGCCTCTGACATCCATCCCCCCCTCGAAGCCCCCCTTCCCCCCTCCCCCTCTTCGGGTGTGGGTTCCGGGTGCTCCAGCGCTGGGGGTGTGAGTGCTGGCTTCCGTTCTATCCCCCTGGTGTACAACCGGCCAGCGGGATCAGGCCCCCCCACGATGGGTTCATCGACGTCGACATCCTCTGCTTCCATTTCTCTGCTGTTGTGCTCAAAACCAGGATCCTCCCCCCACACGTCCATGTCCTCCTCTCCACCCGGTCCCTCGGGTGAGGCTGTGTGCAAGGGCCCCCTCAGCAGTTCCCTGCTCCACCCCACTTCTGGTTGAGTGTCCCACCAATAGGAGCGGTCCGTGACAAACCCCGAGAGCGACCCCTCCTGGGAGCTCGTCCCAGGCGTCGGCTCCTCATCTGAGGAGAAACCCTGGAACGTGCTGGCTGACAGTGTGGGTGTGAAAAGCCAGTCATCGAAATACTCCGCCGGCATGGGTCTGTGTGGGAAGAGCGAATGGAACTCGTCTTTGAGGTAATGCTCCTCCACGGCATAGCACGGCACCCACTCGTTGGCGCTGGCCGGAGTACCCTCCCTGGCGAGGAGATATTCAACTCCCTCTTCCCCCCATCTGGAGTCCAAAATCTCCGTGACCTCGTTGAGTGGCGTCGCCCTCTGTGGTCCCTCCCCTGTTGGCGATGTGCTACGTGGGGCTGGTGCGTTCCCTGGTGCCTGAAACCTGTGGGGTGCCTTGTAAGGTGTGAGCACTGACCTGTGAAAGACTGGGTGCATTCTGGAGCCCTCCGGGAGTGTCAACCGGTAGGCCACTGGATTGATTTGTGCCGCGACCTGGTAAGGTCCCAGCTGCTTGTGTCCTAGCTTCTTCTTAGCTAGTGTTCTGGCCGGCACTGCCTGAGCTGCTAACCAGACCCAGTCCCCTACCTGTATGTCTTCCCCAACTCTCCTGTGCCTGTCTGCCTGCATCTTGTAGGCGTGTTTCGCGAGTTCCAAGTGCCTTCGGAGTTGCTCATGGACCTCCTGTAACTCTGCGGCTAAGTGCTCTGCCCCCCGTGGCTCCCCCTCTGCCTCGGTCTCCAACCCCGGGAAGGTTCTGGGGTGGCGCCCATTGTTGGCGAAGAACGGTGTCACCCCTGTAGACCCGTGCTTCGTGTTGTTGTAGGCAAACTCGGCTAGCGGTAGGTAGTCCACCCAGGTCGAGGGCTGTTGATTGGCGTAGCATCGCAAGTACTGCTGCATGATGGCGTTGACCCTCTCCGCTTGTCCGTTGGTCTGCGGGTGTCGTGCCGACGCTAAGTTGATCTTGACGTTCAGGATGCCCAGCAGCTTCTGCCAGAAGTTCGAGATGAATTGGCGGCCCCGGTCGGACAGGATGGACCGCGGCAAGCCGTGAGCTTTGAACACGTGGTCTATGAACAGCTTGGCGGTCTGTTCCGCTGTGGCCACCTTCGCGCACGGAATGAAATGCGCCATCTTGGTGAAGAGGTCTATGACCACGAGTACCGCTGTTTTGCTGCGGGAGCTGGGCAGATCTGTAACAAAGTCCAGGGCCACTTTCTCCCATGGTTCGAGCGGCGTCTGCAGCGGTTCCAGCAGACCCGCCGGCTTCCTGTGTACTGGCTTGGCCCTTTGGCAGGTGTCACACCTGGAAACGTAATCCGCAACTTCTCCCCTCACCTTGGGCCACCAAAAGTCCCTGGTGACTAATTCCGCCGTCTTGTCCTTGCCAAAGTGCCCAGCGCTGGGCGCGTCGTGCAGCTGCTGCAAGACTCTCGCGCGAAAGTCGTCTCCCGGTACGTAGAGAGCCCCTTTGCGGAGGAGTAGTCCGTCGCGTATCTGGAACTCGTCGTCCCTCGCTGTGCCGTTTCGCACCTCCTCCATCTTGGATTGCGCAAACGAATCCGCCTGTAGCGCGCGACGCACTGCGTCCAGGTCCACGGCGGCTGAAGCGCACGCCCACACCTCTGGTGCGAAAATGTGTTTGGCCGTTGCCGGTGCCGCTTCCTCGAGATACTGCGGCTTCCTGGATAGCGCATCCGCCATGACGTTGTTGTCTCCCGGGATGTATTCTATCCGGAAATCGAAATCCGCAAAGAACTCCGCCCAGCGGATGTGTCTCTGGTTCAGGAACTTCGCCGTGCGCCAGTACTCCAGGTTCTTATGGTCCGTGCGGACCTGCACTGTGTGTCTGGCTCAGACGAGGAAGTGCCGCCACGCCTTGAAGGCTGCATGAATGGCCAGCAACTCCCTGTCCCAGATGGTGTAGTTCTGCTCCGACGTGCTGAGCTTCCTGGAGTAGAATGCGCACGGTCTCCAGTCCCCTTGCGGATCTTGCTGCAACAGGACCGCCCCCACCGCTCTGTCCGAGGCATCCGTTTCAACCCTCATTGGTTTGCTGGGGTTTACGTGTAGCAGCTGTTCTTCGGACGCGAAGAGACGCTTGAGCCTCCGAAAGGACTGCTCCGCCTGGTCTGTCCAGGTGAACTTCTTCTTCTTGGAGCTGAGGGTGTCCGTGATGGCCGCCGTCTCCTTCGCGAACCCCTTGATGAACTTGCGATAAAAGTTGGCGAAACCGACGAACTTCTGGACCTCCTTCCGATTGCGCGGGCTCTTCCAGTCCAACACCGAGCGGACCTTGGCGCTGTCCATGGCAAGTCCCTTGTCGGACAGCTTGTAGCCCAGGAAATCCACCTCTGTCGTGTCGAACTGGCACTTCTCCAGCTTGGCGTAAAGTCTGTGCTCCCGTAGTCTCTGCAGGACCTCCTTGACGTCCTCCTCGTGCGCCTCCTGCGATTCCGAAAAGATCAGGATGTCATCTAAGAAGCAGACGCACTTCTTGTAGAGGAGTCCCGCTAGCACGTGGTGCATGAAAGCTTGGAAACAATGGGAGCCATTTTGGAGACCAAACGGCATGACTCTGTATTCATAGGTTCCTAAAGGCGTAAACATGGCTGTCTTCCACTCATCGCCCTCCCGCATGCGTATAAGGTTGTAGGCCCCTCGTAGATCCAACTTGGTGAAGATCCGTCCCTTCCTCACCGTCGCGAGCAGGTCGTCAATTTTGGGCATGGGGAATGCCGTGGGCTTTGTCCTGGAATTGATGATTCTATAATCCACTATGAGCCTCCGTTCGGGCGTGTCTCTCTTCTTCACGAAAAACACGGGACTGCCCCCCACTGCTTTGGATTCCCGGATGAATCCCCGCTTCAAATTGCGATCTATGAACTCCCTGAGTTCTTGCATTTCGTCTTCAGACATGGAATACAGTCTCCCAGTCGGCAGCGTCGCCCCCGGCAGGAGGTCAATCTTGTAGTCGTAGGGCCTGTGGGGAGGCAGCTTGTCCGCTTCCTTCTCGCAGAAGACTTCCAAAAAGGCCTTGTACTTGTTGGGTACCGCTTGCACCATGCCTAGGTGTAGCTGCGGTTCATCCTCTTGCCCCTCTTCTTCCTGGCAGGTCTGGATGCAGTGCGCTGCGCAGTAGGAAGAGCAGAAGGTCAATTGCCGCTGGTACCACGCTAATGCCGGGCTGTGCCTATCCAGCCAACTCATGCCCAACACTATGGGCGTGTCCGACAGGTGGGTGACGTTGAAACTGATGACTTCGCGGTGGTTCCCAATTTGCATCACCAGAGGCGGTGTCTGCTGTACCACCTCTCCTCCCAGTATCTTCCTGCCATCTACCGTGACGACATTTAGGGGCATCGTGGCTGGCAGGAGTGCTATGCGATGCTGCTTGACAAAGTCCACTCCTACAAAGTCTGCATTGCTACCAGAGTCAATGGTAATAGGGACCTCCAGGGTGAGCCCATCGGGCAGCTGGAGCGATGCGGTGAGTTGCACCACTGGTTTGGGTGGGAGGGGGTCTGTGGGCTGCAAAATCTCTGGGGGCTGCTTCACTGACTCGCCTGGTTGACCCCCAGTGCTGTTGTCTCCAACCAGGCTCCTCCGTTTCCCTGGGGTTGCTCCTCCTGCTGAATTGCTCCTTTTACAGTTGCTGAGGCTGCAGTGTGCTTCTGGATCCTCTGGGGACACTCTTTGGCCATGTGCTGTGCACTGTCGCAGATGTAACACTTCCTGCTCCCTCTAGGAGCCTTCGCCTTGACTGCTCCTGGTGTTTGGGCTCTGCTTGCTGTCTGAGCCCTGGCACCTCTGATCTCCATCGGCTCCTCTCCCCTCCCCAGCAGAGGCGTTGATTGAGCGCGCTCTGTCTCTCTGGGTAGGAAGGGAGTTGTTCTAGCTAACGTGTTTGCTCTTCGCCCCTCCTCCCTGCTCCACGGGCGTTCTTCCAGGCGCACCCCAATTGCGAGCGCCCTTTGGACTACTTCTGTGGTGCTTTGGGGTCTCTCCCCCCTCGCCAGCTCATCTTTCACGGCTCCATTCAGCCCCTCCCAGAACAGATCCCTGACGGCAGCTGAGTCCTTCTGCCAGCCCAGCACATTTACTAACCCAAAAAAGCGGGAATGATACTGGCGCACCGTTGCTTTTCCTTGCCGCAATCCATGCATTTCCCTTCTAGCCACATCCACATCTACCGTTGATTTAAAGCAAGCGTCCATAGCTTCAATAAAGGCGCTTGAATCTTTGAGGGCGGGGTCATTTTCACGTAATAAGGTTCGCAGCCACGACTTAGCTTCCCCATGCAGATGAGTGATTATGAAACCCACTTTCTCCTCCTCATCCCTAAAGTCTTTCCGAAGCAATTTGAGCGCGAAAACTACTTCTGCTCTGAAGTTAGGGTACTGCTGCAGGTTCCCGTCAAAGTGGGTTACTATACTGGCCCCCCTTTTCCCGAGGCCAACTCCCTCCGGCTTGGCTCCTAGCTGCCCCTCCTTTCCCCAACTGTCCCACCTGGCTTGCAGATCCTGGCAGAGCGCAGCTGTTTCTCCTTCCTTTTTCTTAGATGCAGCCAATTCTGCGTAAAGTGCTGAGACTGCCTCCTGCAGTTGCTTCACTTTCTCCTCTGTAGTCATCTTTGCCTATCTTCGTGAGCTTGCAGAGTAGAGATGGAACTTACTGTCAGCGCTGCCCAAGGTCCCAGCTCACACAAGACCAACGCTGCTTCTTCCTCAAGTAAAAAAGTCTTTATTGAAGTTCAGTTTCATTTCCAGACGCGCAGCGCGCAACGCTACGTCTATGCCTTAGACCGTAGAAGTTCCATCTGAATCTCCTCCCCCCTGACACCAGCTTAAGATTCTAGCCTTACTCCACCTCCTCCTCTGTTCCTTCTTTCTCTGGGTCCTCCTGCTAGTCGGAGTCTCAGCCCTCCTTAGATTCCTCTGACGCTGAGTCCCCTGACTCTTCCCCCCCCCCTCCTTCGGGCTTTAGCACCTGGCTCCCAATCCGGGTTTTCTGCTGTCCCGCGCTCCTCCACATTTGAACTTGGCGCGTGCGCGCAGCCTCCCACTTTCCTTCTGACCGTTACACTTGTGTCACTGCTCCCTCTTTCGGGGAGGCTAGCTGGACCTGGCCTTCCCTCCGTTTCCCCACTTCCCGATGGGGGCGTGGTTACCCCTGACTCATCTTCTCTCCCCGCTGGAGGAGAAGCTGGTCCTGACTCATGTGACTCTTCCTCCCCACTGTGCTCTGGTGGGGGAACTGGTCCTGATCCTCCGCTGCTCCCTTGGGAGTCCCCTCTGGTCCCTTGTTTATGGAGCGTCCCCCCTGGGACCCCCCTCGCCCTTACCATAGGCGCCCCCTTCTGGGAATCTTCTGATTCGCTGGAGAAGCTCATGGAATCTCTCGGGTCACTGTCATATTCCCCTACGCTCCCCTCTGATTCCTCTCCTCCGCTCTCTATTTGCTCTCTCCCCTGCTCTTCTGCTCCTGAGTCTCTGACAGCATGTTTCAAAATCCCTCCAAAATTTAGAGCCCCCATATCTCCAAACCTCTCACGGCCCATTGCCAGACTCAGAAAGTCCATATATCCCTGCTCAGGGGGGTCAATCCAACCCCCCATTTCCAAACCAGTCCAAACTTTATCTTTCCGAGTCTGGTTTTTTCGAAGATCAGTTGCCAGATCCAAAGGCTCATGTTCCTGCAGGGCCGCAGCTTCCTCCATCTCTGGCTCCATTTCTGACTCCCAAAATTCAGCAGCATCCTCTTCTTTCATCTGTTCTGTCAAGGCACACTCCTGGTTTGATTCCTGGGTAGGCTCCATACCTTTTCCTACTGCCTGTCCAATACTTCCCGCTGTCTGCTTAAGATTTCCAACCAAGTCAGTCATCAAATTCACTCTCTCATGTAATTCTTCCAATAGAACATTTGTTTTGTAAAAAAACGCACAACAACACTTCTGAATGCATTGTCCTTCAAGGTCACCAGTCAATTCCCACGGGTTATACTGTAGCAGCTGGAAACTCCCTAGAATTAGTTACAATTTCAGAATCTACCTCTAGGGGGAAAGCTTCTTCCAACCCCAAAGTTTCTTTCTTCTTCTTCTTTTTAGATACTTTGTCAATCGTTGTTATTTTAAAATGCGAAAGGAAACAGTGGAATCACAGTGTTTCTCTTCTTTTAGCTATCTGTCAAAAGACTTCTGTCTCTGGTCAATGAGCTTCAAACGTCAGTCCTGACACTCCGCTCCAGGGTCAGGACGGTGGAAAATTACTTTACTTTAAACTTACTTCTGCAGGTTAAAACAGTCCAAAGAAAGCTCCCCCTTCTCCTCCTGCAGCCGAAGGGGGGTTCAACTATTTTAGATGATGAAATCCACTCCTTTAATGGTGATTTCCAAAGCTCTAGTTTACTTTGTCTTTGCTTTGTTCAGTCTACAGGGAAACGGAAGGCTGACTTCCTGTTTAGACCTTCCCGTTTCAGTACCAAATTGTATTAAATTTTAAAGTCCAATTCCTTTCTGTTCCCAATTCCTTATTTAAAGTCCAATTTTTAAAGGTTTAGGTACTCAGGGTGATTATTTTTAGAAGCCAAATTGTCCCAAAAAGAAGGCAGCGCTCTCAGGCAACGGCTATGCGGCTTCGCTCCACGGAAAGAGCAGTTGACTCACAGCACCGCGCCGCTTCCCCCTCTTCGCATCAGAGCCCGTTAGTGGGTTCCTTTGCGGGTTGGGGGGGCGCTAAGGGTGCCCGCCGAGTCCCATGATCACAGGCTTCATCTGCCTGTGATTTTTTAAGGGGTCCCCGCTTCGCCGTAGCGGAAAGGACCCGTTTCACGCGGAGCTTGTCCCTCCAGTTCAGAGTCCGCCATTGCCGATGGCGCCACCCCGGAAGTCCCCTTTCTTAACAACCTCTATACCTATTTGTTGCTGCAATACTTCAACCAGGTCCTGTTTCATATTTTTAGCAACTATCTTAGTGTGTTTTTTGTTCAATTTAAAACCTGCCACCTGCCCAAACTGTTCTATCTCCTCTAATACTTATTTAACACTTGTAGATGGTTCTTCAATTGTTAATACCAAGTCATCGGCAAAGGGTTTCACTTTGTAATCATTTCGACCGACCGTAACACCCTTTATCAACTCATTTCTCCTTATTGATCTTAAAAAGATTTCCAGTACCGATATGAATAATAATGGTGAAAGAGGACACCCTTGTCTTGTGCCTTTAGTAATTTCAATATTTTCTGTTACTATATTATTTACAATTAATTTTGCTCGCTGTTCTGAGTATATCGCTTTTATTCCATTTAGGAATAATTGACCCGTATGTTGGTCAACATAACCCCTCTAACAGGTTATGGGCCCAGTCCTGAGTGGGCAGAGACAGAGTGTGGAAAAGAACCCAGAGACTGGAAGCAACTCAGCATTTCTCAATTTTTGAGTTTAGAGAAGTCTCAGTTATCTCATGTGCGAGACCTTGAAACAGCAAGTAAGATTTGGAAAGCACTGAGAGCGATACACATTAGAGACACTGCTGGTAGCAAAATTACTCTAATGAGAGCTCTGTACCGAGCCAGACTAAGTGAGGGTGAATGTGTTTCAAAACACCTTCAAAGAATGTGTTATTTATTTTCACAATTAAATGAATTGGGGAACATTTTTCTGAGCAGAGAAAGATTTATATTGTGCTGTCTTCACTTCCTGAGTCATGGGATAATTTAGTGATGACTCTGGAGGCAATTCCAGAAAGCCAATTAACAATGCATTTCTTAACTGGGTGTTTGCTTGATGAGGAGGAAAGACGCCATGAGAGGAAGGCGACAACCCCTCACCGTAGCTCCGGAAATGGGAGGCGGTCCAGTAAAAGATATGCAACTGATGAGGAGCAGCAACCTAAAGAGGTTGTTGACCACACAGAGGAAGCAGCTTTCACAGTCAGAAGATGCTATTGTTGTGGTTCAACCAAGCATTTAGTACGACAGTGCACTGTGTCTGTGGGAGAAAACACAAGAAAAGGGCAGCCTGCATTTGCTGCGAAGCAAGGAGACAGGAAGTCCAGTATGTTTCTGCAGCAGTTTGAGGCACCAGTCACGACGTTGGAGAGCACTGGGTTTTAGACTCAGCAGCCACAAACATTTTTGTTAAGTCTGCACAAGTCCTTGTAGAAAAACAGCCTTGTAAATCTATAAATGTAGTACTAGCTGATGGAACAGTGCATGAGTCAGCTGGAAAGGGTAGTGTGAATATTAAC
Organism: Podarcis raffonei; assembly: GCF_027172205.1. Classification (NCBI taxonomy): domain Eukaryota; kingdom Metazoa; phylum Chordata; class Lepidosauria; order Squamata; family Lacertidae; genus Podarcis; species Podarcis raffonei. The sequence goes on along the minus strand of NC_070620.1, from coordinate 19,209,683 downwards.
TGTTTAAGCACCAAATTTACCAATGTTTTATGTGTACCAAGTTTGGAAAATAATTTGCTTTCAGTTACAAGTCTTGTTAAGCAGGGGTTTAAAGTAACCTTCTTTGGTTCAGGCTGTAAAATAGAGAAAGCTGGAAAAGTGGTTACAGCGTCACTAAAAAATGGTTTCTTTGTTTTGAAAGACCAGCTAATAAGTGAGTCTGGGGCATGTGTTAAAGCCTGTAATAGAGCCTTGCATGATGAGTGCCAGCATCTGTGGCATCGTCGTTTGGGGCATGCCAATTTCCGCAGTATTGCAAAAATGCCAGAATTAAGTAAGGGAATTAAAATGAAAAAATGTTCAGTTTTTCTGGACTGCAACACCTGCAAGGAGTCTAAAAGTAAGCGGGGGGTCTTATCCGGAAAGTAATAGAATTAGCAAGAAGCCATTAGCTTTAGTACACTCAGACCTTTGTGGGCCATTTGCAGAATCTGAAGGAGGAGCAAAGTTTTTTTCTGGTTCTTGTGGATGATTATAGCCGGTATACTTATTAAAACACAAAAGTGAAACTGGTCAGCTGACTAAAAATTGGGTCAACTATATAGAAAGGCAGTTTCCCTAAAAAGTTACCCAATTACAGAGTGACCGTGGAGGCGAGTTCATGTCTGAAGCCCTCCAGGTATGGTTGAAAAAGCATGGTATTAGTCACCGTAAATCGTGTCCTTTTTCACCTGAAGAAAATTCCGTTGCAGAACGCAAGATAAGGTCTTTGCAAACATTACTAGATTCTATGTTATGTGATTCTGGCTTATCCAGGAAGTTTTTTGGGGAAACAATTCTCTGTGCTAATTACATACAGAACAGATTGTTTCATTCTACCATAATTTGATGAATTTGTAATTTTTGCAGTTTTTATTTGTATTGTTTTATTGTTTTCTGGGTTGTTTTGTTTTTTGTTTTTTATTGTTTTAAGGTTTTATTGTTTTAGGCTGCGAAAGAATAACATTAATTGCCATCAATGGAGGCTACTATGAGGCTTGGGATTGCTACCGTGGAGGGGCGAGGGAGGTATGGCGGTGGGGGCAGATGTTATAGGCGAAGGGGATCGAGATATGGATATGCTCGTACCCCTTCCAATCTGCGCCTCATCCCGAGGGACGAGGGTAGGGCGAGCAAGGATTACTCACCTCCGTCACTGGTGCTGTGCAATGCCAGGTCTATAGGCAACAAAACCGCCACCCTGCGAGATTTCTTTATCTCGCAGGGGGTCGACCTGGCTTGTGTGATGGAGACCTGGGTGCGCGAAGGGGCAACAGTTACCTTACGAGAGATGGCGCCCCCGGGTTTCTCCGTCCTCCACCAGTCACGGACTGTGGGCCGGGGGGGAGGGGTGGCATTATTAATCCGGGAAGATTGTCCTATCAGGGCTCTACCATCACCATCGATCTCCGGCATTGAATGTGTTGGCCTAGTGTGGGGCTCCGAGGAGAGCTTGGCTGTCTGGCTGGTGTACCGGCCACCTAGCGCACCAGCAGCCACCCTGTCAGGCCTATTGGAGGCGGTGGCCGGCTGGGCCTTGGAGTTCCCTAACCTATTGATATTGGGGGACTTCAACATCCATGCTGATGCCACTCCCTCCTCACAGGCTCTGGACCTGGTGTCTTCCATGGCGACACTAGGGCTCTCCCAGTTTGTTTCGGGCCCCACACATCAAGCAGGCCACACGCTGGATTTGATCTTTGGTGTAGGTATAGATGTGATCATGTCTCCTTCGATGAAGGTGCCATGGTCTGATCACTACACTCTGAAAGCCAGGATTGACTTTCCACCCCCACCCTGCTTAGGTGCCGAGCCGATTTGGGCTCGCCCGCAGAGGCTGATGGACCCTGATAGATTCCGCCAAGCCTTGCGGGATCTTGCTCCCCCTGGCGACTCATTGACTGAGCTTGTTGAGGGCTGGAATATCCAGCTCCTGGCAGCCATCGATGAGATCGCACCGAAGCGCCCTCTGCGACCCCGCAGAAACCGGGCTCCTTGGTTTACCGAGGAGCTCCGGAAAATGAAGCGGGACCTCAGACGGCTAGAGCGAGTATGGCGGGGTGCCCGTGACGGAGCCTCAAGAACATCTTATAGGGCTTTTATGAAAACCTACGAGATGGCGGTGAAGGCTGCTAAGAAGTCTTACTTCTCGGCCTCCATTGCATCCGCTAGCTCTCGCCCGGCGCAATTATTTAGTATAATCAGGTCTTTAACGTCCCTTGAAGGACAGCCAAATTTAAATAACAATTTGACACACGGCTGTGAGGCATTTGCGAGCTTTTTTGCGGAGAAGGTCTTGTTGCTCTGCCATGACCTCCCTGCCAATTTGGATACAATAAAGGAACTGGAGGCCCCTCGACTGTCCTCGGGTCCAGTATTGGACCACTTTGACCGGATATCCCCAGCCGATGTGGACAGACTTCTCCGAGCTGGAAAGCCCACCACCTGTCCTCTCGACCCGTGCCCGTCTTGGCTGATTAGAGCGTGTCCAGACGAGGTGTGGGCCCTCCTGGGGGATATCATCAATTTGTCCCTTGGCACGGGGACATTCCCAGGGGAACTGAAAGAGGCAGTGGTGCGCCCGCTCTTAAAGAAAACATCATTAGATCCTTTAGATCTATCCAATTACCGCCCGGTTTCGAATCTTCCATTCCTGGGTAAGGTGATTGAGAGAGCGATTGCTGAACAGCTTGGTGGGTTTCTGGATGAAACATCGGCTCTGGATCCATTCCAGTCTGGCTTCCGCGCTGGTCATGGGACCGAGACAGCTCTGGTTGCCCTAACAGATGATCTTCGTAGACAGCTGGATCGAGGTGGGTCGGGGCTGCTGATTCTTCTAGATCTGTCAGCAGCTTTTGACATGGTCGATCACGAACTTCTGGACCACCGCCTTGCCGACATGGGGATCCAGGGCACAGTCCTTCAATGGCTGCGCTCGTTTCTCTCTGGTCGGGGACAGAGGGTGGCGCTTGGGGGGGAATTGTCATCGCGCCACTCCTTGGTGTGTGGAGTACCTCAGGGTGCGATACTCTCCCCAATGCTTTTCAACATCTTTATGCGCCCCCTTGCCCAGCTTGTCCGGAGTTTTGGGCTGGGTTGCCATCAGTATGCCGATGACACCCAACTCTATCTGTTGATGGATGGCCATCCTGACTCGGCCCCAGACACACTGACCAGATGTCTGGAAGCTGTGGCTGGATGGTTACGTGGGAGCCGGTTGAAGCTAAATCCTTCGAAGACAGAGGTCCTGTGGCTGGGACGGGACGATATGGGATTGGGGGGGCAACTCCCATCTCTTGCGGGGGCGCAGTTAGTGCCAGCACCGTCCGTTAAGAGTTTGGGTGTAATCTTCGACACCTCCCTTTCCATGGAGGCGCAGATTGCAGCTATAACAAAGGCGGCATTTTTCCATCTCCGCCAAGCCAAGCAGTTGGCTCCTTACCTCTCTCGCCCTGACCTAGCCACTGTGATCCACGCGACGGTCACCTCCAGACTGGATTATTGTAACTCGCTCTACGTGGGGCTGCCCTTAAGACTGACCCAGAAACTCCAGCGGGTGCAGAATGCTGCAGTGAGACTCCTTATGGGGTCTTCGCTGCGAGATCACATTCATCCGGTGCTATATCAACTGCACTGGCTCCCGGTGGAGTACAGGATCAGGTTTAAGGTGCTGGTTTAAACCTTTAAAGCCCTATACGGCCTAGGACCCTCGTACCTACGGGACCGCCTCTCCTGGTATGCCCCACAGAGAAACTTACGGTCTTCAAATAAAAACATCTTGAAGGTCCCAGGCCACAGAGAAGTTAGGCTGGCCTCAACTAGAGCCAGGGCTTTTTCGGCTGTGGCTCCGACCTGGTGGAACACTCTGTCACAAGAGACTAGGGCCCTGCGGGACTTGACATCTTTCCACAGGGCCTGCAAGACAGAGCTGTTCCACCAGGCCTTTGGCCAGGGCACAGCCTGACTCCCTCCCTCGGCAATCTTCGCGGAGCTCTGGCCCAATGGTGGCCAGTGGCTTGAATTTAATTAATTTTATAATGAATGATTTTAGAGTGTTGTTTGTGTTGTACTTTTGTATTGTTTTATTGTTGTTAGCCGCCCTGAGCCCGGCTTCGGCTGGGGAGGGCAGGATATAAATAAAAATTATTATTATTATTATTATTATTATTATTATTATTATTATTATTATTATTATTAACAATGCCCCTCATTTTTTGCTTTATGGAAAAAAACCTTTTTGGGACCATGTTAAAACTTCTGGTTGTTGGGCTTGGGTTCACATCCCAAAAGGACAGAGAAGGAAAGGAGATCCCAAGGCAAAGAGACTTAGGTTTGTTTGGCTATCAAAGTTGGTCAAAAGGGTATCGTTTTGCACTAGGGCGTGGCAGAGTTGTGATATCAAGACATGCAGAGTTTTGTGAGCAAGATGGTTGAGCTCGTTTACATGGAAATTCAGAAATTCTTTTATCTTCAGATGATACAGATAAATTTGTGAAATCTGAGAAAGAAAAGCCACAAATTAAAGAAAGTTTTGAAAGTGATAGTGATGAGGAATCAGGGGATGAGGGTCCCAGTACACAATCTCCTAAAGCTGAACCAATTTCTCCTGAGCAAGATGAATCAGAAGGGGAATATAGTTCAGAGGGGGAGAGTGCTCAAGTTAGAAGATCACAAAGAAGCAATAAGGGGGTACCTCCAGAAAGGTTTACCATACAAGAAGTTAAAACTGTTGATGTGAAGAAAGAGCCTCGTGATTATGAGGAGGTTTTAAAGTTACCACACCAGGAAATAGTAAAGTGGAAAAATGCAATGAGAGCAGAAATGAAATCTTTAGCAGAACACAATGTAGACTGTAGATGGGTGTATAAAATAAAACACTTGGCAGATGGTAGTGTTAAGTACAAAGCTAGGCTGGTAGTACGAGGCTTTATGCAAAGAAAAGGTGAAAGCTTTGATGAAACCTTTTCTCCTACTGCAAGGAGCGAAAGTGTACGTTTATTGCTAGCTCTTGCAGCACAACGTGGGTTTAAGGCAAATCATTTTGATATTGAAACAGCTTATCTTAATGCAAATCTGCACGAAGAAATTTTTATGAATCAAGCACCAGGATTTGAGGCAGGCGAACAGAATACTGTATACAGGTTACACAAAGCAATTTATGGGCTCAAACAATCAGCTAGAAATTGGAATGAGTGTCTTGATAATGCTTTTAAAAATCTTGGCTTTAAAAGAAGCTTAGCTGATAACTGCTTGTACACTAAAGGAAAGGGTGATAAACAAGAATTAAGTTTGTCTTATGTTGATGATTTGCTTTATTCTACAAAAAATGAGAAGCAAGTGGAAAAATTTGCAGAACAACTAAGAAAAGAATTTAAAGTAAGAGATTTGGGTCCAGTGAAAAATTATCTTGGTCTAGAAATTCAAAGGACAAACGATGGAAGTTTTTTGTTGAGTCAAAAAGAGAAAATAATGGAATTACTTGAAAGAAACAATATGCAAAACAGCAAGGGAGTAAAAACCCCAATGGAAATAGGTTTTTTCAAGAATGAAGGAGAATGCACAGAACCAGTAAATCCTGAAATGTACCATTCAGTAGTTGGAAGTTTATTATACATTTCATTGTGGACCAGACCAGATTTGAGTTATGCACTTGGAATACTGAGCAGACTAGTAAGCTATCCCACAGAAAATGCCTGGTAGGGTTTAAAATATATTTTCTGGTATATTGTTTAAGATTACCATCTTCAGGGTCTACAAAATTGCAGTGTTACGTTGACAGTGATTGGGCCAACCTGCCCGATAGAAAATTCACTTCTGGCATGGTGTTTCAATTTGGGGATTCCTTGATAGGTTGGAAGTCCAAAAAGCAAGGTATTGTGGCCACATCTTCAATAGAGGCTGACTACTGTGCTTTATCAGAGTTGTGTAATGAAATAAAATTTTTCGTTCAAATCCTCAGTGATTTAGATATACAATGTTCAAATATGGGAAGACAATCCAGTTCAAATATGGGAAGACAATCAAGCTGTAATAACTTTGGCTGGGTCTGAGCAGTTTAAAAATAAATCCAAACATTTAGAAATTAAGTGTCAAAATGTGGCTGAAAATGTGAAGCAAAACCTGATAATGCTGAAATATTGTGAGAGTATGCAAAATGTGGCTGATATATTTATGAAAGCACTAACTTTTGAGAAACATGCACAACTAGTGGCAAAATTAGGAATTGTTGTGCATGATGTATAAATTTGTTCTGTATATGTTTAAAGTACTGTTTTGTTTCTGTTTCTGTTTGAATGAGAGGGGGTGTTGGGAATCATTCTGCACAGGAACATGTTTGTCCCTTTAAAAACAGTTTCTGTAAGCTCTGGGCTGATTGGGTGCAGCTGGCCATGGCTACAAAAGGAGAAAAGCTGCAGTTTGAACTCTGCCTGCAGGAAAAACACTCACAAGCTTTGCTGTTTGATGTTTTGAAATAAAGCCTTTATTTAATTTGGTTTTACACCTGTCTCATGGAGTCACAGTCTCTGTCATCTGCCACCAGTGGAAAATCCCCCTCTAACACCGTATCCATAAATTCCAAATTTTTTATTTTTTATTATTTTTTCTTTCTTTTTTTAAGATATTTATTAAAATTTTCAAAATTAATACAGTAAGAATATAAAAAGTCAAAAAGAAAAAGAAAAAAAATACGAAAAAACAGAAAAAAATACATAAAAATTAAAAACACATTAAGTTCACCAAAATTTACTTTCATTGACATATTTTCCCGACCTCCTCATACCTCCCCTTTTTGTATTCCAATTCAAGTTATTGATTCAGCAAATCCTTAACCATAATTCTTAACCTAATAAATTAACATGTTATTATTTTACTTTTACTCTTTCATCCATTTCCTCAATTTATTTTTGCTAACCTTATTTTCCTTTAATTTAGTTCATTAAAAAAACAAAACCAATTTTACCTTATCCAAACGTAAACATCAATACTTATACATCAATACATATTCTTAAAACATTCTTTCTAAAGTCAACCCAAATTCCCTTCCACGAATTTCCTAAATTTCGTAAACATTACAAAAACAAAAATAAAAGCAAAACACATTATACTTATGTACCCTCTGGATTCCCAAACCCCACCCCACCCTTTCCCGGTTCCAGTCCCCAACAAATGTCCATCAGTCTTAATCTAATATTTAGCCTGGAGATCTCACATCCGAGGCTCTTAATTCTCTCTCAATTCCTCTCTGCTGGTTTTTTTGATAGTCCTTAAAATTAAACACCAACTCTCGGAGAAGCTCTGGCCCTTCAGGATCCATGTTTCTTTCAACCAGTCCTCCATACTTAAAGGTGGAACCCAAATCTTGTTTCTTACTCCTTTCAAGTCCAAATGTCCCCAAGGCTCCAACCTCCACCTTGAACAAATTTATAATCCTTAGGTCTTCGGATCTCCACATAAGGAGATCTTTCCTTTCTTCAATCTCCAATTCAGGCCAGATTTTCCACATCAAATTCTTATTTTCCTTCATTACCATCATGTCAGCCCTCAAGTCCTCCTTCATCATCTGCAGCTCTTCAGGGACAACATATGTCTCCTTCTCCAAATTCTCAAAGTTGTCAAGTTTCTCTTTCTGTTCAGTTGAATAAACTTCCAGATTCAACTCCTTATCAGTTTCAATGATATTGTTTACAGTTGAGTCCAGAGTTGTAACATTTATAGCCAAAACATCAATTTCGCCTTGCAACTTTCCCAAGAGAACAAAGACTCTGTCCAATTCAGCCTGAATTCTCCCTTCTCCAGCCATTCTTGTAATGTCCCAAATCCCCCTCTAGAGGGATTTTGGTTTCTTAGTGTTCATTCCAATCCAGGTCCAAAAATCCAACTAGTTTGTATCAGTTCTTCCTTGTTTTCAACAAATTATAACAAAAATTGTAACATATATAACCAGCAGAAGCAACAGAAACAAAGTTCTCTTTTTCCGTTTTGACAGCTACTTTGACAGCTGTCAAACTCTTTAGTACCTCATCGACAGGCTCTCTCGCGGAACACTCCCGGGTCCGGGAGGGTGGCACTTCGGTTCCCAAAATTAGCTCTTTATTCTCCAGCAAAATTTCTTATACTGCCAAATCGTGAAATTAAAGTCTTTTACCAAAGAAGGAAAGAAGAAAAGGTTCTCTCGACCTTAGTAAGCAGGTCTTTGCTTTAACTTGTTTACAAGACGGGGAGGCAGACTTCCTTTTTACACCTTCCCCGATCGTGCCTAATTCTTAAAAGCAAAATTTTCTTTACAGTACCAATTTCCGTAGTACTCATGGGTTGTTACTTTTAGAGTCCAATTGTTCAAAAGAAGAAGTCAGCGCTCTCCGACCATGGCAATGCGGCTTCACTCTGCAGGAGAAGCAGTCGATTCTCCGCACCGCGCCGCTCACCCCGTCCCCCGTTCCGAAGCCTTTAAAAAGGCTCCTTCGCGGGTCGGGGGGCGCAAATGGTGCCCGCCGAGTCACCAGGTTCACAGGCTTCAGCGCCTGTGATTTCTGAGGGTCCCCGCGTCGCCGCAGCGGCAAGACCCGGATCCTGCGGAGCCGATTCCCTCCGGAGCTCAGAGGGAATCCGCCATTAGTCGATGGCGCTAACCCGGAAGTCCCATAAATTCCAAATTTTTTAACATAAATTCCCAAGATATATTATCAAAAGCTTTTTCAGCATCCACAAAAATTAACATTGCTTGTTTTTCATTCCTGGCTGTCAGATATTCAATTATATTAATTATGTTCCTTATATTATCTTTCATCTGTCTACCAGGAAGAAAACCTGCTTGGTCTTTATGAATAATTTAATTCAGTATTTTTTTCATCCTTTTTGCCAATATGCTAGCAAAAAGTTTATAATCATCATTTAACAAAGAAATCGGCCGATAATTATTTACTTGTGTTAGATCCAAATCTTGTTTTGGAATAAGTGTTATATATATATATATATATATATATATATATATATATATATATATATATATATAAAATATTTATTACTTTTACAACAATTTAAACACTACAAAAAAAACAAAGAAAAAACAGTACATTACAATACAAAAACACTACATAACACTAAAACATTAAACTAACAAGACAAAACAAAAACAATTTAAAAACACATCAAAAAAAATTTTCAATATCTTATCTTTATTTCACATATTTCCACGACCTCCTCACACCTCCCTTTTTGTATTCCACTTCTATTAATTATTTCAGTAATTCCTTTCCATCTTCCCCTGTTTTCTATCCTATAATTATCTTAACACATTTTAACCTTATTTTTCCTTTAATACTCTATTAATCTATTTATACTTAATTCCTTATAACATTTCTACTAAAGCCATATCACTTCATTCCAACATTCTTCTAGCATTCATTAATTTTACAATGTTTCTGTAAATAGTCTTTAAACTTTTTCCAATCTTCTTCCACCGACTCTTCTCCCTGGTCTCGGATTCTGCCAGTGATTTCCGCCAGTTCCATATAGTCCATCAACTTCATCTGCCATTCTTCCCTGGTTGGTAAATCTTGTGTCTTCCAATACTTCACAATGAGTATTCTTGCTGCTGTTGTTGCATACATAAAAAAAGTTCTATCCTTCTTTAGCACCAATTGGCCGACCATGCCCAGGAGAAAGGCCTCTGGTTTCTTCAGGAAGGTATATTTAAATACCTTTTTCATTTCGTTATAAATCATCTCCCAGAATGTCTTAATCCTTGGGCATGTCCACCAAAGGTGAAAGAATGTACCTTCAGTCTCATTACATTTCCAACATTTATTATCGGGCAAATGGTAAATTTTTTCGAGCTTAACTGGTGTCATGTACCACCTATAAATCATTTTCATTAAATTTTCTCTTAGGGCATTACATGCCGTTAATTTCATACCTGTGGCCCATAACTGTTCCCAGTCAGCCATCATTATGTTATGTCCAACATCTTGTGCCCATTTAATCATAGCTGATTTCACCGTTTCATCCTGAGTGTTCCATTTCAACAGCAAGTTATACATTCTTGACAAATTCTTGGTTTTTGGATCTAACAATTCTGTTTCCAATTTTGATTTTTCCACCTGGAAACCAACTTTTTTGTCCAATTTGTATGCCTCCATTATTTGGTAATAATGGAGCCAATCTCGCACTTTGTTTTTCAATTTTTCAAAGCTCTGCAATTTTATTCTGTCTCCATCTTGTTCCAGAATTTCCCAATATTTCGGCCATTTGGCCTCCATATTGAGTTTTTTCTGTACCTTCGCTTCCATTGGTGACAACCACCTTGGGGTTTTCTTTTCTAACAAATCCTTATATCTTATCCAAACATTAAACAATGCTTTTTTAACAATATGATTTTTAAACGCTTTATGTACTTTTACCTTATCGTGCCACAAATATGCATGCCAACCAAATACATTATTGAAACCTTCTAAATCCAACAATTCAGTGTTTTCAAGAAGCAGCCATTCTCTCAGCCAGCAAAAAGCAGCTGATTCATAATAAAGTTTAAGGTCTGGCAGGGCAAATCCACCTCTTTCTTTAGCATCAGTTAGTATCTTAAATTTTATTCGAGGCTTCTTGCCCTGCCAAACAAATCTGGAAATATCCTTCTGCCACTTCTTGAAACAATCCATCCTATCCAAAATTTGCAATGTTTGAAACAAAATTAACATCCTTGGCAGCACATTCATTTTTATCACAGCAATTCGGCCTAACAATGATAACTTCAAATTTGTCCATACTTCTAAATCCTTTTTCACTTCAATCCAACATTTTTCATAATTATCCTTAAATAAATTCACATTTTTAGCAGTCATGTTAACCCATAAGTATTTCACTTTTTTGACCAATGTTAGTCCTGTCTCCTCCTGAAACTTCTCTCTCTCATTCACAGTTAAATTTTTCTCTAAAACCTTGGTTTTCATCTTATTCAACTTGAAACCTGCAACCTGTCCAAATTCTTGAATCAGTTCCAATACCCTTTTAGTACTAGGTTCTGGCTCCTGTAGAGTCAATACTAAATCATCAGCAAATGCTTTCAGTTTGTACTGTTTAGCTCCCACCTGTATACCTTTAACCTCTTGGTCCTTTCTAATCATGTTTAACAAAACCTCGAGGACCGATATAAAAAGCAATGGAGAAATTGGGCAACCTTGTCGTGTCCCTTTTTCAATCTTAAACTCTTCTGTCATCACATTGTTCACAATTAATTTTGCCTTTTGTTCTGAATAAATTGCACCTATACCATTTTCAAAACCTTGTCCTACCCCCATCCCCTGTAGATTCTTCTTCATAAAACTCCAAGAAATGTTGTCAAAGGCTTTCTCTGCATCCACAAATATCAAGACTGCTTTAGTATTGATATTCACTTGTAGTTTTTCTAGAATATTAATTATATTCCTCGTATTGTCAGACAAATGTCTGCTCGGGAGAAAGCCCGCTTGGTCTATATGAATTTCTTCTGCTAACACCTTTTTTAATCTTTTAGCCAAAATATCTGCAAAAATTTTGTAATCCACATTAAGCAGTAATATAGGGCGGTAGTTCTTAAGCTGTGTCTTTTCAGTCTCTGTTTTCGGTATAAGTGTAATGTAAGCTTCCTTCCACGACTCTGGTGCCTGTCTTCCTTCCAATATTTCATTGCAGACTTCCTTCAATGGTTGTATTAACCATTCTTTCAAAGATCTGTAATATCTTGAAGTCAAACCATCTGGTCCTGGAGATTTGCCTAATTGCATGTTCTGGATGGCACCTTCCACCTCCTGATCCGTTATCTTATAATTCAACATTAGCTGTTTTTCCTGAGAGATTTTACGTAGTCCATTTATTTTCAGAAATCGATCAATATCTGTGATGGGATGATGAGCTGCTTGTGCGTAAAGTCCTAGTCCCTCAGAGTTTGGCTAAGTCCACAAACCTCTGTCTGTGACGGAGCTCCTTAAGCATGGCTCCATCAGTCGCTCGTAGAATCGGACAGTGGGCGTTTACGGAACTTCTTCCAGCATAAAAGTTCCTTAACGGAAACGCGTCTTCTGGACTCTCGGCGTGACAGTTTCCGGCGAGGAGTAGGTGTCCCTATGGGAGGTCCTGAAACCTCCCCACTATTTTCGCTGGAAGTGTCTCTGAGCCCTCCCTCCGACTCACTTTCCCTTGGAACTCCTCCTCCTCTCCCCCGCTGGTTCCCTCCTCAGCTGAATAGTCTCTCTCAGCCTCTGTGAGCCCTTTCACCTCCTGCTTCTCCGATGGCAGTTCCCTGACATCCACCTCCCCTCCAGGGCCCCCTTCACCCCCTCCCATCCCCTCCTCTGCGGGAGGCGAGGGAGCAAAACCCCTGAAAGAACCTCCCTCATCTTCCGAAGTTTCGAACACTTCCCTCCACCGGTTGCTGTTTCCGGTTTCTAAGTACTCCTCCTCATCGGAGTCTGTTCCTTCTTCCAACTCCGATTCCCTGAATCCTTCCAGTTCCTCCTCATCGTCGGTGGTGCCAAAGTACTCCCTCCTCCGGAACCTCGCTACTGGCTGAGGTTTCCTGGGGAACCTTTGGTGGAACGTTTCGATCAAGATCTCGTCACTGACCTCCTCTGCCGTCACCCAGGTGTTTTCCGACTCCGGTTTTTGTAAATCCACATGCAGGAGCTGTTCTTCCGAAGCGAATGCCCTTTTCAATTCCTCAAATGCTTGCTCCGCCTCCGCCGTCCAAACAAATTTCTTCTTGCTGCTGAGACAGTCCGTGATGGGAGCCGTTAAGTGGGCAAAGTTCTTGATGAACTTACGGTAAAAGTTCCCAAACCCTAAGAACCTTTGCACATCCCTTTTCGTTTTCGGTGTCTTCCATTCCAGCACCGCCTGGACCTTGCCTGGATCCATGGCTAATCCCTTGTCTGATAAGCGGTACCCCAGGAATTCCACCTCCTTGGTGTGAAACTGACACTTCTCCAATTTCACCCACAGCTGGTTTGCTTGCAGTTGGCTCAGCACTTCCCTGACATCCTTTACATGCTGCTCCTCATTCTCTGAATATATCAACACGTCATCGAGGAAGGCCACGCAATTCTTGTAGAGCAGAGGTCCCAGGACGTGGTTCATGAACGATTGAAAACATGCTGAGCCTCCTTGTAATCCGAAGGGCATAACTAAATATTCAAAAGCCCCCAAAGGGGTGAACATGGTGGTTTTCCATTCATCCCCTTTCCTTATTCGTATCAGGTTGTATGCCCCTCTCAGGTCCAGTTTCGTGAATATCTTTCCCTTCCTCACCCTGGTCAAAATGTCATCAATTCTGGGCATGGGGAAAGCCACTGGTTCTGACACTGCATTCAAGGCTCTAAAGTCCACTACAAGTCTGGGTTTATCCGTGTTTTTTTTGTCCACAAAAAACACTGGGCTGCCCCCCACCGCTCTGGACTCTCTGATGAAGCCCCTCTTCAGGTTTTTCTCAATAAACTCCCTTAACTCCTGCATTTCCCTGTCTGACATGGCGTACAGCTTGCCCACGGGGAGCTGGGCTCCAGGGACCAGGTTGATTTGGCAGTCAAAGGCTCTATGCGGTGGTAGTTTATCTGCTTCCCTTTCGCTGAAGACCTTGCTCAGGTCAGCGTATTGTTTGGGCACCTTCCCTTTGTCCGTTACTTCCGTCCCTGCTAGAAAGGCTTTTGCCCCTTCCGGCACCTTTCCCTCTTTGCAGTGTTCCAGGCAATGTGCTGACCCAAAGGAGACCACTCTCTGATGCCAGCCCACTAGCGGATCATGCAACGCTAGCCAGCTCATTCCCAAAATAACAGGAGCCCCTCCCAGGGTGGCCACATTGAACGCTATCCTTTCGGTGTGCCTGGCCACCCTCATAACCATTGGGACGGTCTGTAGGCTAACTTCTCCTCCCAACAGCTCCCTCCCATCGATCGTGGTCACCTGCAGGGGGTTACTTAAAGGGAGTATCTGTATCTGGTGTTCAGCTGCAAACTCCTTACTCATAAAATTACAGGAGCTGCCTGAGTCCAATAGCGCCTTTGTCTTTAGTGGGTGTCCGTTTGCCAGCTCTAGCAACACCTCTATCACTAGGGCTGGTCTTGGAGGTTCCGGCGTGGGCACTTTTACTGCTCCTTGGCCTGGCTGCTGTGCCCTGACGATGGCATCCAGGCGTTGGTTTTTACTGGCTCCTGGACTCCCTCCTCCTTCCCCCCAACAGCTCCCGCCATCCCTTGCCATTCCTTTCTTTGCGGGCAGACTCTGGCAAAGTGACCTGGCTGCTGGCAGAGATAACATTTCTTGGTGCTCTTCCCCTCCTTCTTCCGCCCTTCACTGGGATTTGAAACTGCGCGCGCGCGCGCTGTTCCAATTTCCATCGGCTCTCCTGGCGGGAAATTTGGCTCCGGAATCTCTGGAATGTGGAAATCCCTCCAACGCTCTCCTTTCCCTTCCCGCTTCTCCAAGGCTCTCGCCTCCTGGCGCGCTCCAATGGTCAGCGCTGATTTGGTCAGCTGGTCCATAGACTCCGCCCTGGGCGCCCGGGAAAGTTTGTCTTTCACCGCCGAAGAAAGCCCCTCTTCAAAAAGCATTTGAATGGGTTCCGCCGATAGGTCCCACCCCAATTTATGTATCAGCATTGTAAACTCAGTCCAGTACTCACGAACCGATCGGCTCCCCTGTTTACAAGCCATCAACTGTCTGCGCACCAGTCCCTGCTCAATCTCGCTGGAAAACATCAAATCCATGGCGCGAAAAAACTTCCTCGTGTCCTTCAGCATTTCACTATTCCCTGCCATCAGGGGTCTAACCCAGTCTCTCGCCCCCCCTTCGAGATGGCCAACCACAAACGCCACTCGCGATGCCTCGTCGGGAAAGTTGTCAAACTGCAGCTCGAGAGCATACTGCATCTCTGTTCTAAAGGCTTGATAGTTCCTGGGGTCCCCCCCAAACTTCTGCAGCGATCCTGGCATCTTTCTTGCTAGTGGGGCGCCTTTTGCCTTTTCTGCATCCTGCGCCCTCCTTTCCTCTAGCCTCGCCGTTTGCAGCGCTAGCTGGACCTCCAACACCCTGTACCTTTCTTCCAGGCTTGGACCCTCTCCAGCTCCTCCTGCTCCCCCGGTTCCGGCTGGGTTGCTCATGATGCCTCTCTGCACAAGCTGCTTTCAGGGACTGTCCGATTGCTGTGATGGGATGATGAGCTGCTTGTGCGTAAAGTCCTAGTCCCTCAGAGTTTGGCTAAGTCCACAAACCTCTGTCTGTGACGGAGCTCCTTAAGCATGGCTCCATCAGTCGCTCGTAGAATCGGACAGTGGGCGTTTACGGAACTTCTTCCAGCATAAAAGTTCCTTAACGGAAACGCGTCTTCTGGACTCTCGGCGTGACAGTTTCCGGCGAGGAGTAGGTGTCCCTATGGGAGGTCCTGAAACCTCCCCACTATTTTCGCTGGAAGTGTCTCTGAGCCCTCCCTCCGACTCACTTTCCCTTGGAACTCCTCCTCCTCTCCCCCTGCTGGTTCCCTCCTCAGCTGAATAGTCTCTCTCAGCCTCTGTGAGCCCTTTTACCTCCTGCTTCTCCGATGGCAGTTCCCTGACAATATCCATTTCTTTTTGCTTCTCCTGTGTATAAAGTTGTTTGAAGTATCTCTGAAAACACTTCCTGATCTCCACTGGGTTCTGTATATTCTTTCCTTCCACTTCCAAGTTCGTAATAGTATTGAGTTTTTGTCTTTTTATCATCTGCCAGGCCAACAATTTTCCACTTATTTGCCGATTCAAATGTCTTTTGCCTCATCTGTTTGATCTTCCATTCTATTTCCTGATTCGTCAGCTTCATATATTGTGCTTGGTATAACTTTATCTCTTTCAGGATCTCCTGTGACTTTGGTTTTGCTCTCAGTTTTTTCTCTCCTTCCTTTATTTTCCCCAGGATTTTATCCTTTTTTTCATTCTGAATTCTCTTCTTAATTACATTCTGTTGTATTAGGAATCCTCTCATAACCGCTTTGCTTGCGTCCCAAATTACTCTTTTTTCCACTGTAGTATTCATATTTATCTCAAAATAATCTCTTAGAGTTTTTTGGGCCTTCTTAGTCACCTCTTCGTTCCTGAACAGAGTATCATTCATCCTCCATCTAAAGGAACCAATTGGCGTCAATTTCATTTCCATCTTCACAGCATTATGGTCGGAACAAGTTTTGGGGCAAATCTCCGTTTTGCAGATCTTCGGAACCAGTCCCCTGGTTACCCAGATTTGGTCAATTCTTGTCCAAGTCATTTTAGCCTCAGAGAAGAAAGTTCCCTCTCTTCCCAGAGGGTTCTTCATTCTCCAAATGTCAACTAAGTCCATACTTTCAGTCATGTCAAAAAAGGTTTTTGGTACTCTACCATCTTTGGTGACTACCTGTCTCTGTGCCTTATCCATATTTGTGGACACCACTCCATTCATGTCTCCCATCAAGATCATATTATAGTCCATATAGTCCATCAGAGTCTCATGTAGCTTCTTAAAGAACTCCGATTTTCCTTCATTTGGTGCATAAATACCTACAATCAGGAATTTCTCTACTTGTAATTGAATTTCAATTGCAGCAAATCTTCCTTGATCATCTTTGAATATGAATTTTGGTTATAGGCTCTCCTTTGCGTAGAGGACCACTCCTCTTTTTTTAACTTTATCTGATGAGATAAATTCTTGGCCTAATCTTTTATTACTCAATATCTTCCTGTGTAGCCTTATCACATGTGTTTCTTGTAAACAAATCAAGTCCAAATGTTCTTTTTTCAATAAATGAAATACTCTCCGCCTTTTTTCGGGGGAGTTAAGTCCATTCACATTCCAGCTCAAAACCTGCAACGCCATCATGTAATTACTCTGGTATCCCCCCAACTGCACCCAATGCTTGCTCTTCTTCTGTTGGTGGTGGTGATGACACATTCACTGGGAGGTCCAATCCAAAGGATAATGCCGATATATCCAGTATTCCCCTGTTTGGTGATCTTCTGTCCGATGCTCTTTGCTCTGGTCCTCTATCTGGTGATCTTCTATCCAAGGCTGTAGGATCTTTTCCAAGTCCCTTCTGCAGATCTTCTTCGTATTTAAACAAAAACTTTACTTTATCTTCTACCGATCTTATTTTTATTTTCCTTCCTTTGAAACTGAAAGATAGACCTTGGGGAAACTCCCACCTAAAGATGATTTTATTCCTTCTCAGCAGAGCAACAATATCTCCGTAGTTAGGCCTAAGATCCAAAAGGTATTTCGGAAAGTCTTTAAAAATTTCCACTCTTGACTGTTGTACTTCTAGGTTCTTCTGGTAGTGCCAACCCAAGATTTTGTCTCTCTCTTCTTTAGTCCGAAGGGAAATCAAGCAGTCTCTTATTCTATTCTTCTCTTTTTTCCCTCCTCTTCCAAGTCTAAATTCCCTCACAATTCTAAACTCTTCTTGACCCAAGTCCAAGTCCCAAAAGTCAGCAAATTCCTGTGTAAGAAAATCTATCAAGCTTTCCTTCTCCAATTCAGGTATGGCTCTAATCCTCAAATTTGTCTGTTTTTCTGTAAGTTCAATCATAGCAAGCGTCAACTTATGTTCGTCAAGTTGCCTCTGTAGGGTTGGAACTCTCTCTTTCTCCAGTTGTGTTACTTTGCATTCAGCTGCAGCTGCTTTCTCCCTGGCTTCCTCCGCAGTCTGCCGTATCAAAGTAGATTCCTGTATCAATTTCTGGATGGTTTCTGTATTGGTGTTCACCTTTTGTCCCAGATTGTTTATACTTTCTGTATTTAAATCAATTTTATTAGTTGCAGCATCCACTTTCTTGTTAAGCTGTTCCAGTGAATCATTTATCTTACTTAATGCAACTGCTAAAGCCTCTTCTGTCGACATTCCTCTTGGTTTTGAATGTACTGATACAGAAGCAGCAGCAGAAGAAGAAGCAGGGGGCCTGATGTTGAAGCTCTCCTGGGTTGCTGCCAAGTCCTACCAGACCTTAATGTTTTTTCAACTGTTGGCTGGTCTGTTTTTTCCTTTTCATTTGCCATAACACTTAACAAATTCAAGGTCAGTCCCAGAGTCTCACAGTTTTTTTATCTTGTGACTGGAAATTCCCCTAGCCCAGCTCTTGTAAAGCAACCAATTTCAGAGACTTCCACTAGGGGGAAACAGTTTCTATTTATAATAGTCAATAATGTCCCCTTTAAACGCAACTCATACAATCCAAAGTTAGTTTCAGTTTTCAGTTACTTTTTACTCCTTTTTAGAAGCAACCGGAGACAGTAGAAACAATGTACTTCTCTTATTTTGCTAGCTGTCAAGGAACGTTCTAAGCGCTGTCAATGAACATTCCAAAACGTCAGTCCTGCTAGCAGCCCGTTTCCAGGGTCAGAGCGGTGGTATTTTAACTCTCTTCACTCTCTCCTGCAGGCATACTCAGTCCACAACTTCCCCCCCTCTTCTCCTGCCTCCAAGGGGGGTTTTATGCTCTTTACCGATGGTCTTGTTTTGGAATAAGTGTAATATAAGCTTCTTTCCATGTTTCTGGCAAATCTCCCTTCTTTAATATATTATTCATAACTTCTTTCATTGGCACAAGTAGGGTGTGTTTCATTTCTTTATAATATCTTGCTGTGAATCCATCCGGTCCCAGTGTCTTTCCACCTTTTAATTCCTTTATAGCATCTTTAATTTCTTCTATATCAATTGGGGTCATTCAGTCTGTCCTTTTTATCCGTCGGAATTTTCTGCACCTCTTTCTGTCTCAAGAAATCTTCTATGTTTTTAACGTCACTTTTTCCAGTTTTTTAATATAAATGTCTATAAAAGTCCACAAATCCTTTTCTGATTTCTTTCAGATTATCTATTTCCTTTCCTTCTAACATAATCTTATTAATTGTGCTCTGTTCCTTTCTCTTTTTAATTTGCTATGCCAGCCATTTTCCAGATTTATTTGCATATTCAAAGTTCTTTTGTCTCATTCTTTTAATTCTACTTCATTTATTATCATTGCAAATTGGGTTTGTAGAATTTTAATATTCTGTTTTATTTTCAGACTATTTGGACTTTCAATTAATTTCTTCCATTATTTGTTTTAATATTTCTTTTCTCCCTTTTTCTCTGAATTAATTTTTAATGGTATTCTGCTGTATAAAGAACCCTCACATTACTGCTTTGCTGGCATCCCATACTATGCTCATTTTTGCACCTGTATTACAGTTATTTACAAAAAAGTCTGTCAAGTTCTTCTGTGCCTTCTCAACTATTTTTTGATCATCAAATAAGCTCTCATTTACTCTCCATCGAAAGGTTTTTTCATCTATTCCTTTTATTACACATTTTATTGCATTATGATCCGAAAGTATCTTTGGTTGTATTTTTATTTTTGACACTCTTGGTGTTAATTCACTGGAAAGTCAAACATGATCTATTCTTGACATTGATTGATTTGGTTCTGAGAAATAAGTAAATTGTTTGTCTAATGGGTGTCTTAGCTTCCAAATATCTATCAAATTACAGTTCTCCGTCATAGAAAAAAAAAGTCTTAGGTAATTTTCCTTCCTTAACTTTTCCACTTGCTCTCAACCTATCCATTTCCATTGAAACTACTCCATTCATATCACCCTTCGGCAGCACATATACTAAAATTGGAACGATACAGAGAAGATTAGCATGGCCCCTGCGTATATTGTTTTTCCAATGGGTTTTTTTTTTACATCTCCAAGGATCCTGTAGATTAAAGCTATCCACCAACTGGAAAAAGGAGTTGTGCAACCTCCCTTTTCTAGTTTTCCTTTCATTTTCTGTTCTCTCAAGTCTAAGTGAGGCAATCCCATTGAAGTATCCCATAAGTATAATCTCTTCATTATTGTAGTCAACTAATTTTTCCTCCACTTGTTTGAAGCGTTGTGTTTTGTTCCCGTTAGGTGCATATATTCCCACTATCACTACACATTCTTTCCCCTTTGATATGTCTACTCCCAGTGTCCATCCTTCCTTCATCCTTAAATAATTGTTTAGCCTGGAGTTTAGTATTCACATAGATCACTACCCCTCCTTTTTTTTTTACAATCTGAAGCTATGAATTCCTGGCCCAGCCTTTTATTTTCCAATATCCTCCTATGTTTTCTTGCTACATGGGTTTCTTGTAGACTAATCACATCCCATTCCCCCCCCCCTCAAAATATGTTCAATATGTTCAATCTTATTCCTTTTAAGTTTATCATTTAGCCCATTGACATTCCAATAAATTAATTTCAAATTCATCTAAAATTAACCTTTATTGGTAACCTGTTATACTATGTTAGTATTTTCCTACAAAAGTAGGCAATAATAGTTATTCTGTGGAGAGCTTAATTAAATCACAATGTAAATCATAATTGTCTGTGAACCTTCCCTTGTTTATTCCCTTTGTTCAAGGCTTCAATCAATGATTTATAATTCTGTCTCTTCTTCAGGATTCTTTTAGGTATCTCTTTAAATATTTTAACACTTTTCCCCTCTATTATCAACTTTGTCTGTTTACTTTTCAGGGGGTACGACAAGGGTGCATCCTTGCCCCCTATCTCTTTAACCTCTATAATCTCTTTAACCTCTATATTAGTGACATGAGAACTCCCCTAGTTGAGGCCCAAACCACCATTCATGCACCCAGGCTTGCAGACTATCACTGCCCCTTACTATTGTACACTGACGATGCGGTGGTAGATCTTCGCCAGCTTAACAGGGGTTAAGTACCATCTATACATCATTTTCATATTTTCCTTTAACATTGTACATGCAGTAAACTTAACCCCTTTCTCCCAAAGTCTCTCCCAATCCTCCATCATTATATTATGTCCCACATCTTGTGCCCAATCAATCATAACCAATTTTACTTGCTCATCTTTCGTATGCCACTCCAATAACAAACTATACATTTTAGACAAATTTTTAACATTAGTATCTAACAACTCCGTTTCCAGTTTGGCTTTTTCAATTGCAAAACCTTTTTTCTTATCAATCTTAAATAATTCATTAATTTGGTAATATTGAAGCCAATTTACTTTATCTTTGATTTGTTCGAATGATTTTAACTTAAATCCCTCCCCGTCTTCAACCAATAAATCTGAGTAGCTCAACCACTTATTTTCCATATTTAGCTTTTTTTGTGCCTGCGCTTCCATTGGTGAAATCCATTTGGGTGTTTTTCTTACCAAAAGATCCTGATATCTAGACCAAACATTAAAAAGTGCCTTCCTAATTATATGATTCTTAAAGCCACTATGGGCCTTTATTTTGTCATACCAAAGATATGCATGCCAGCCAAACCTATTGTCCAATCCTTCTAGGTCCAAAATATCCTCATTTTCTAAATTGATCCAATCTTTAATCCAGCAGAAGGCCACAACCTCAAAATATATCTTTAAATCAGGTAGGGAAAAGCCTCCTCTTTCTTTTGAATCTGTAAGTAATTTATACTTAATTCTCGGTTTTTTCCCTTGCCAGTTAAATTTGGACAGGGCCTTCTGCCATTCTTTAAAACATTTGACGTCATCAATAATAGGTAAAGTTTGAAATAAAAACAGCATTTTCGGCAATACATTCATCTTAACATATTCATCCCATAAGTGAACATTTTAAGTTTGACCAAATCTCTAAATCTCTTTTTATTTCATTCCATACTTTCTCATAATTATCTTTATACAAATTCAAATTCTTGGCTCTTAAATTCACACCCAAGTATTTAACCTTCTTCGTAAATGCTAGGCCTGCTTTTTCTATAAGGGTTTTTCTTTCATCTTTATCTAAGTTTTTATCGATTACTTTGGTTTTGCTCTTGTTTAATTTAAAACCAGCCAGCTGCTCGTACTCCTGTATCATCTCCAGTGCTTTTACTGCACTGGTCTCTGGATCCTGTAAAGTTAGAACCAAATCATCAGCAAAAGCTTTTAGCTTATATTGTTTCGAACCCACTACAATGCCCTTGACTTCCTCTTCTTTTCTCAAACTATTCAGCAAGACCTCCAGGACCACAATAAATAATAGAGGGGAAAGTGGGCACCCTTGCCTGGTTCCTTTCTCAATTTTAATTTCTTCCGATACCACATTATTAATAATAATTTTAGCTTTTTGTTCAGAATAGATCGCTTTGATACTATTTAAAAATTGTTGACCAACCTCAATACTTTCCAATTTTTTTCCCATAAAAAACCAAGAGATATTGTCAAAGGCTTTATCCACATCAATAAACATGAATAATGCTTTGGTGTTTCTTTTAGCCTCTAATCTTTCCAGAATATCCACTATATTTCTGATATTATCTTTCATATGTCTTCCAGGCAGAAAACCTGCCTGGTCTTTATGTTTATATTCTGATAAAACTTTTTTCAGTCTATTAGCCAGAATATTTGCAAATATTTTATAGTCTATGTTCAGTAGTGAGATTGGTCTGTAATTCTTTACATCTGACCTATCTTGCTCAGATTTCGGTATCAGAGTTATAAATGCCTCTCTCCAGGTTTCAGGTGCCCTTCCTCCTTTCAGTATCTCATTACAAACCTCTGCCAAAGGTTGAATTAACCAGTCTTTTGTAGTATTTGGCAGATATCCATCCGGTCCTGGGGCCTTGCCCAGTTGCATCTGGTTTATTGCCATCTCAACCTCATGCCTAGTAATCTTGTCATTGAGTAGTGGTTTTTTATCTGTGGGAATTTTCTGCAATTCATTTGTCCTAAGAAATTGCTCAATTTTATCTGTATCCTCTTTACCTTTTTTATACAGCTGTTTAAAATATTTCTGAAAGCATTTTCTAATATCCCCAGGGTTTTCTACAGATTTTCCCTCCGATACAATATTTGTAATTGTATTTTGTTTCTGTCTCTTTTTTAATTGCCAAGCCAACAGTTTTCCACATTTGTTTGCAGGTTCAAAATTCCTGTTTCATTAGTTTTATTTTCCATTCTATTTCTTGGTTTATAAATTGAGAGAATTGAGTCTGCAACACTAATTTCTTTTTGTATTTGTTGGCTTTTCGGCTTTGATCTTAAACACCTTTCTTTCTCTTTAATTTGAGATAGAATTGTTTCTTTTTTATTTTGTATCTTTTTCTTTATAGCATTCTGTTGTATGAGGAATCCTCTCATCACCGCTTTACTAGCGTCCCAAATGACTCTTGTTTCTACATCTGTGTTTATATTTAGCTCAAAATAGTCTTTCAGAGTCTTTTGGGCCTTTCCCACCACCTGATCATTCCTCAACAACCCATCATTCATCCTCCATCTGAAGGAACCCTGCAGATACAATTTCATTTCCAATAACACTGCATTATGGTCAGAGCAAGTTCTAGGACATATTTGGATTTTTGTTACCCTTGGAGCTAAATCCCTGGTAATCCATTGGTAATTGATTCTTGAAAATGTTTGGGACGAATTTGAGAAAAAAGTATAGTCTTTCTCTGTAGGATTTTGTAGTCTCCATACATCTGACAGGTCATATTTGTCTACCATGTCAAAGAACAATTTTGGAAGTCTGCCTGCATTTTGCACTTTCTGCTCGTGATTTATCCATAAATGTGGAGACTACTCCATTCAAATCTCCCATTAATATTATTTTATATTCCAGGTTGTCATTGAGTTTAGAATCCAAATTTCTAAAAAAATCTACTTTTACATCATTTGGTGCATAAATTCCCAATAAAAGATATTTATCGCCTGGTGCTGTAATTTCCACAGCAATGTATCTTCCTTCCTCATCCTTAAACAACAACTTGGGGTTCCATTTTTCTTTGACATAAAAAAACCACTCTGATTCAAATTCAAATTTCAAATTCAAAATCCTTTATTAGGCATATCACACCTCACATTAACAAACAAACATCATATACAGACTGTATAAAATACGGGCTCAGCGAACACAATTTATCCCAGTCCTATTCTTAACTCCAAAAAATAAATCGATGTACATAAATAATATAATACAACACAGCAACATCACCTACCATTAAAAACCACTAAGTCTCTTTATCATGGCCCATTCTTTCTTCATGGACAGCACTTAAAAATTCAGCCGCTATTAAAGTAATTTGATCATCGCTGTCCGCCAGCAGGTCCTGAACAGTTGGTTGTGTAAAAAACTGTCTATTAAATTTTAGGGCCTCAAATAATTGTCTTCTGGCATAGCTGCCAAAATCACAGGAAAAGAATATATGCTCTAGAGTATCGGGTTCCTGTTTTCTGCATTTACAGAGACGCTCTGATTCTGGGATAGCTAAGTATCTTCCTCTCACTACCGCCGAGGGAAACATGTTAAATCTGGCCAACATAAACAGCCTACACGATTCATGTTTCTTCAGATTTGTCATGTATCCCTTTTGGAAATCTCTACACAAAGGGAGATTTAGGTGGATAGGAGAGCAGGTGCTGTGCTTTGCAACCTCAAGCATGGCGAGAACACTTTTTTCTGTGAGGGTCTTCCTGATAATTTCCCATATATCTTTGGGATCAGAGATTTCAAAATCAGTTAGAGTGAGCCCTATCGAATCCAGTTTTCTCCTACAAATCACTGATAGATTGTAGATTGCACTATCACTTAAAAGATCGTAAAGTATAGAATTAGGGGATAGGGCTCTATAATGGAGGAAGATCCAATATTTCAAGGTCCTCAGCCATGCTCTTACTGATAAAGGCAGTATTCCCAGCTCACAACATATTGTTTCATATTTTACAGAGTTTGCAAGTCCTAATAATGACCTCAAAAGGGATGCATGAAATTTATCCAACCTCTTGAGGTCACCTGAAATCCACACTGGTGTGCCGTATAGAAGTTGGGCACAGAGTTTCATGTCAATCACTTGCAATACAGCTGGAATAAATCTGTTTCCTACTGGAGAAAAAAAATAGGATTTAATATGGTGGGCTGTCACTTTGGCCTTAGCTATTGCAGCACATATATGTGTATTCCAATTCATATTATTTTTGAATGTGATTCCCAGATAATTGAAGTGCTTAACTTCCTGTATTAGATGACCCATTAATTATACAGCCTTTTGGGTTCCCTCTCTTTCTGAATTGCATAATCTTTGTCTTAACATAATTAATTTTGAGATTATTGAGAGAGCAGTAGTTTGAGAAACTCTTAAATAATTTTTTTAAACCCAAAACAGAGAGTGAAATAATTACAGCATCATCTGCATAAAGTAATAAAAAGAGTGGGCTATTGTTTAAATAAGGAGTATGAGTGGTTGCGTTTTGAAGAAATAATGGTAGGTCAGATAAAAATAAATTAAATAGGGTAGGGGCCAAGATACAGCCTTGCCTAACTCCTCGATTATTCAGAATAGGACCTGCAAGTCTACCATCTTTTGATACTTTAACATATATTTGGTTATTAGAATGTAAACTTTGAATCAGTGTAAGTAGATATGGGTCGATACCAAGGTGTTCTAGTTTAGTCCATAGTTTATTGCGGTCGACCGAATCAAAGGCACTTTTTAAATCCACAAATGCCACAAAGAGTTTTCGTTTATTTCTCATGACATATTTATCCACACTAGACACTGGTCAAGAGTTGACGAGCCTGCCTTAAAACCAGCCTGCTCTTTACCAGGTAGACCTTTTGTCAGCATCCATTCTTCCAATTTAATAAGCAGAGATTTGGCATAGATTTTACTTATGCATGGTAACAAACTTATAGGCCTGTAGTTCTCTTGGCAATTCCTATCACCTTTTTTAAAGATCGGTACCACTATTGAGTTGTTCCACGACTTAGGTACAAGAGCTGAGTGATAGATAGAATTAAAAAGCGGTACAAGTTTATTGGCCCACCATTCTACATCTAATCTCAACAGGTCTATTGGAATGCCATCCATACCAGGTGATTTCCCTTGCTTAAACGAAAAGATTATCCTTTTCATCTCCTCAACAGTAATTTGAAATTGTGTGGTTTTTGCCAGAGAAAATTTAAAATTTTCCTTTTTACAAACTTGGTGATCATAAAAAACAGCAGTAAAATGTGAAATCCAAGCCTCATCGCTTATATTAGGGAAATCAGTGATATCTTTTATTGAGAGAAGTGACCAAAAAGTTTTGGTATCTTTAATTTCTAATGCAGTAACAATTTTAGACCATTTGGCTAGTGCGAACTCAGATTTTTTTTCCAGGAGCATGTTCTTAAAAGCTTTTTTCATTTCAAAATAAGTCTTCCAGAGACCTTGAGAGTTGGTAATGTAGGCTTCTTTTAGACAAGTTCTAAGTTCTTTCTTATAGTTAATACAATCTTTATCAAACCAGTTATACTTATTTGAAGGTTTGTTGCTGAACTGAGGGTCTAAAAAAGAAGAAAATAATTCCTGGATAGTCTTATAATAACAGTCATTATCCTCCAAGGGCATCAAATTTTGGTTAGCCACAGGTTCGAGAATAACTGGGTTATTTTCAAATACTGCTAATAGATCCTCCCTATTTTTATCACTTATATAAACTCTTTTGGCATAGATAGTCTTATCAATACTAATAAGAGGACTAATATCATTATTTCTAGGATTCCTGTACATCTCTAAAACTATTGGGAAGTGGTCACTTTCTGAGCGAGGTACAACTGTAAAAGAGGCAACTTCATTTAACATTTCAACGGAAACTAGAGAATAGTCGATTACGCTCCTACCCCTTTTGGAGCTGAAGGTAAAATTTCCTGGAATATCCGGCCACATTGAGCCATTCAAAAATGAGAGGTTAAATTCTAAAACCAATTGTAAGAGTTTTCCTCCCGCTTTATTAATAATGATGTCCTTTGAATTCCTCCCTATTCTCAATGGAAGTGGGGCATCTTCAGCTAGATTTGAGACATGGTGTTTATAGAGAGCTGTATTATCTGATCCAATTCGAGCATTGGTGTCTCCCATTACAATCAGGGGGATATTTGGGGATTTACTACGTATTAAATACAACTCTTCAGAGACTATATTCCAACCATAATCTGGTCTAATTTCTAACTCTAAGGGAGGAAAATATATATTTAAAAGAAGAATTTCCCTGTAAACAATGGAAAATGATAACAGTTGTGCATACTGTCCAATATTTCAGATATAATTAATTTTAAGGTTAGAAGACTGTTTGATACCACAGATCAAACCAGCTTTAGGGCGACCTTTTGTTGACATTTTAGTAGCAGGTAAATTATAAGTAATAAAATTAGGAATATTTAAAGGTTTAAGAGACCAGGTTTCCTGCAGAAGTATTATATCATAAGACTCAAGAAAATTTATAAAATCAGAATCAGCTAATTTACATGAGAGTCCAGCTACATTCCAGGACATAATAGAAAGAGTTTGGAGAGATCTTTGATTTAAGGGTGCTAGTGAGGTATGCGTGGTGCATTCCGGATGTCACACCAAGTTCCTCTGGTTCTTACTATTAGCCCTTTCAGCGGGTTCAGATAGTTCAGATGCTAATTCGATGATGTTTAAAGATGTATTCAGTATGCTCACATTTGAGGAGGGTGGAATGCTAAGATTGCAACCTGGCGCACCCATGCTGGGGACTTTATTTGGGGAGCCCAATTCAGTCTCATTTAATTCTCTCATTTTATCCCATGCTAATGTAGTGACCAGGTTTGCCTCTGAGATGGGTTGCATGCGAGCTGGGTTATATGAGGGGCGTTTCGACTCCAAGATCTGAGAGGATGGATTCATCTCCGCAACAACCAATTGGCCTGGGGTGACGGAGGGTTTCCCGACCCATAAATCCAGCTCGTGACGATAGAAGCCTGAAGCCTGATCTGGGACATAATCAGATATGTTTTGGTTGTGTGGTCCCAGTTGGTCCTTCGTCAGATTTATCAGACAAGAACGAAGGTTATTCAGTCTATAGAGTATTTTGTTCTGAGTTTCTTGGGGGAGAGCGCAGTAGGAGTTAATTAAGTTATTTTCAAAACTTTCGAACCCGTTACCTTGGCTCGCCTCATATAAAGTCCCAGGAGAGTCTGGTCTTTGAAGATCATTAGTAAGTAACTCTGGGTGGTGATTAGGCGAGTCCTCAGTGGCTTTTATATCAATTAAAGTGTGGTATTCAGCCTTTTGATGAGGTGCTGCAGTCGAGGTTGCAGGACTGGGGAATAGTGGGATAGGAGAGGCCTCATTTTTAAAGTATCTTGATATTTTTACACCACTTGTCTTTAGGTGTTCTCTGTGTTTATATATCAGTTTTGCCAATCTCCGATCATGGAATGTAGCCACCGCCCTGGCAAGCAAGCCATCAAAATATAGATATTCCACTTTGTCCAACTCCGAGGGATTACTCAAAGTACCTGGCATGTATGCCTTAAGGAAGTTCAGTAAATGGACTTTGCGATCCTCTTGTGATATAAATCCTGGAGGCTTAGGATAGCTTGAAAAAACAAGCTTGTTTTGAAGCAACACCAGCTTCCAGTTCTTATTTGTTGGAATGCTCTCCTTATTGGATTTGGAGTTGTCTATGGTTAAAACGTAGGACCATGGGTCTTGGGGCAATAAATCTTGCTTAGAGCTTGGTGGTGGAGCATGCGCTGAAGGTTTTAGACAATCCAGAGCTTTATCAGCACAGACGTTTGGGGGCAAATCCTGTTTAACGGACTTCTTGGCTAAAGACTTCACCAGGTTCCCTCTAGTCCCAGAGGCTGTTGTGCTCTCAAGTAGGTTAAAAAGCTTTTTAAAAACCATTTTTTTATGATGCACTGTCTTAAATTTTTTTATGTTTTTACTTTTTTTAACATTCTTTACAACTATGGATCTCCTTTTACAAGCATTAGCTCTGCAGGCTTTCTTACCCTTCCTTAATGGGCCACTCCTACAGAGGGTGGAGGCGAGGCCATGATTACTTTCCGATTCTGCAGGCATTCCGACGGGTTTTCTCCAGAGAGTTTTACAGGAGTCAGCCATGATGGTAAGAATTTTTGTGCAAATGTCCAGGTAGGACTTTATGGATTCAATGTCCTCAGTAAGGAGCACTAGCCATTTGATGATTGAGAGACCCTCTTCATTTGTCTCATGGGAATGAGGATAAGAGTTTTTCGAAGGTTTAATATTTCCCGAGGCCAATTCCAAAATTTGTTTTAACATTAGTTCCTCCATTTTTTGATCTAACGATGGTTCGGGGGGAACTTGGGATTTGGCTTTCAGTTTCGGGGATGCCTCATCGGCTGTATCGAGGATATTTTGTGTTGCTTCCAATATATTCAGGCTTTTATCACTGCTTTTAGTACACTCCTTTCTTTGCATAACCAGTCCTTCACTATGGCTGTAAGAAAGATTGGTAGGAGAGAGTAGAATTTCTCTTCCCTTCTTGTTGTTGTTCTCACTCATTTCAGTCGTTTCCTCATTTGTTCCACATTTTGCTTTGTTCATGTAGAAGCGAGTGATTTTTGTTTGAGCATTCTTTAGAGTGGTTCTTTTAAAGGTGGGTCTTACAGCCTTCAGAGAAAAGCCTGAGGTTTTGCAGCCACTCCTGGTCATCACCATTGTTTCTTTAAAGTTGTAAATTATTTCTTTATTGTTGTAATAAACACGCTACAATGCTCAGCTGCAGTAAAAGTTCACAGCAGGTTTCCTTCAGCTATTAGCCTTCCTTATCACTTAAAACAATGATAAAACACTCAGTGTATTTTCTTAAAAAGTTACTTTTTAAAAAGTTAGTAGGGGGAAAGAAACAATGGCCGCTAGGGCAACTCACTTTCCTTTTTCTGCTCTGCATATAGCTTTGCGTCTGTGCTGATTTCGGCTGTCAGCTGAACCCCACGAAATTTTTTCTCTCCGGGTTCTCCTTGTTGCTCCCTGACTTCACTTTATGCTCCAGATTTCTTTAACTTGAGAGCGAGGTGCTTTCTCTGCGAGCTTGGGGCATCGCTATTCGGAGGTAGAAAGTGGCTTCCCTCGACCCACTGCTCCGCCCCGCCGTTCTCCAGTCAAACAATAAAACAATAAAACAATAAAACTAGAAACTAGAAACAAAGCGAGGAGGTAGTAAAACAGCTAGTAAAACGTTAAAACTGAGAGTTTATTTTTTAAAAAAATATATTTATTGGGATTTTCAAAAAGTAAAGGAAAAAAAACAAAAAAGAAAAAAAGAGAAAAGAACAATTAAAAACTCATAAAGTTTACATTTCTTGCTTTCCATAACCAATTTCCTTGACTTCCCCACACCTCCCCTTCTTGTATTCCAATTCCAATTTTTAGCTCAGCAAATTCTTGTCCCCACACTTTACCTTATTTTCTCTAATTCATTTTAATTAACCAATTTTAACTTATAAACCTCAATCTTTATATATCAATACTTATTCTTAGAAAACTTTTTCTAAATTCGCCCCATCAATTTAATTAACCAATTTTAACTTAAAAGCCTCAATCTTTATACGTCAACACTTATTCTTAAAAATCTTTTTCTAAGGTCGGCCCCAATTCCCTTCCCCGAAATCCCCATTTTTATGTTAGTGGCAAAACCAAATTAATGAAAACAAAATATAGTTATACACCCTTTGGATTCCCAAAGCCCCACCACCCCCTTTCCCGGTTTCGATCCCCAACCAAAGTCCATCAGTCCATCTGCAGTCAGCCTGGCGACCTCACGTCTGAGGCTCTCAACTCTCTCTCAATTCCTCTCTGCCGGTTTTTTTGATAGTCCTTTATTTTAAATTCCGAATCTCGAAGGAGCTCTGTTCCAATAAGGTCCATATCTCTTCCAGCCAGGCCTCCATATTTAAAAATGGAGCCAAGATCTTGTTTCTTACTTCTCTTAAGTCCAAATGTCCCAAAGGCTCCAATTTCCACATTAGCCAGGTTTGTATTCCATATGTCTTCAGATCTCCATATAGGGAGATCTCTCCATTTTCCATTCTTCAATTCAAACCAAATTTCCATCATCCTGATCTTGTTTTCCTTTATATCCATCTTAATCGGCCTCTGGCTCTCCTCAACCATCTGTGGCATTATAGCTCCTCCTTCTTTTTCCTTCAGGTCATCATGTTCCTCTTTAATCACATTCTCAGATTTCTCAAATTTCTTTTCTTGTTCGGCTGCAAAGATTTTTAGGTCAACTACAAAGCTTTCCTGTTCATCTGCAAGAACTTGAGTCAAGTCCCTTCCAGGCTCAGCAACTTTATTTACTGTTCCCTTCAGTATTGTAACGTTTATAGTCAAAACATCAGTCTGTTCCTGCAATTTTCCCAGGAGAGAGAAGGTCTTCTCCAGTTCAGCCAGTATTTTTCCACTTACAGCCATTTTTTGTAATGTCCTAAACCCCCTCTAGAGGGATTCTAGTTTCTTAATGTCTTCCAGTTCCAACCCAAAAGCCAAGTTAGCCTTTTCTTCTTTATTTTAACAATTTGTTGCCAAATTGTAGCAAATATAACCAGCAAAGACAGCAAAAACAAAGTTTCCCTTTTCCCCCCAACTTTGACAGCTAGTTTGACAGCTGTCAAAGTCTTTATGCCTCTTCCGCAGGCTCTCTCACCGATCGCTCCCGGGTCTTGGGGGAGGGATGAATTCCGTTCTCAATGTTAGCTTTTATCCTCCAGCACAATCACTTAAATTGCCCCAACGTAGAGTTAATTGCTTTTCTCCACAAAGAAGAAAGGTATTCTCACAACCTTAGTAATAAAATCCTTGCTTTACGATGTTTACAAGGCGGGTAGGCGGACTTCCTCTTAACACCTTACCCGGTCGTGCCTAATTCCCAAAGAAAATTTCCCTTTTAAGTCCAATTTCCGTGTTACTCACGGGTTGTTGCTTTTAATCCAAATGTTCAGAGAAAGAAGTCAGCGCTCTCCGTCCATGGCATGCGGCTTCACTCAGCAGGGGAAGCAGTCGACTCACAGCACCACGCCACTCTCCGTCCCCTGTTCCAGAGCCTTTAAAAAGGCTCCTTTGCGGGTTGGGGGGGGCGCAAATGGTGCCCGCCGAGTCACCAGGTCCACAGGCTTCAGCGCCTGTGGTTTCTGAGGGTCCCCGCATAAAACTGAGAGTTTAAAACCAGGAAGTGGCTAAAAACTACTTAAAAGCTTAGTTAAAAGCAGAGGAGTCTGACTAGGCTGCTGTCTCCGTCGCCATCTTGGTTCCACCCCTTGATTCAGATAACAACCGCCAAGTGTTTTATTTTATTTTATACACCCATCTACAGTCCACATTGTGTTCTGCTAAAGATTTCATTTCTGCTCTCATTGCATTTTTTCCACATTACTATTTCCTGGTGTGGTAACTTTATAACCTCCTCATAATCACGAGGTTCTTTCTTTACACCTGCAGTTTTAACTTCTTGTATAGTAAACCTTTCCGGAGGTACCCCCTTATTGCTTCTTTATGATCTTCTAACTTGAGCACTTTCACACTCTGAACTGTCTTCCCCTTCTGATTCATCTTGCTCAGGAGAAATTGATTCAGCTTTAGGAGATTGTGTACTGGGACCCTCATCCCCTGATTCCTCATCACTATCACTTTCAGAACTTTCTTTAATTTGTGGCTTTTCTTCCTCAGATATCACAAATTTATCTGTATCATCTGAAGATAAAACAACTTC
The DNA here is from genome assembly GCF_027172205.1 of Podarcis raffonei. Taxonomy (NCBI): domain Eukaryota; kingdom Metazoa; phylum Chordata; class Lepidosauria; order Squamata; family Lacertidae; genus Podarcis; species Podarcis raffonei. The sequence continues at coordinate 19,177,172 of NC_070620.1, read as the reverse complement.
TGAATTTCCATGTAAACGAGCCCAACCATCTTGCTCACAATACTCTGCATGTCTTGATATCACAACTCTGCCACGCCCTAGTGCAAAACGATACCCTTTTGACCAACTTTAATAGCCAAACAAACCTAAGTTTCTTTGCCTTGGGATCTCCTTTCCTTCTCTGTCCTTTTGGGATGTGAACCCAAGCCCAAGAACCAAAAGTTTTAACATGGTCCAAAAAAGTTTTTTTTCCATAAAGCAAAAAATGAGAGGTATTGTTTATGGTAGAATGAAACAATCTGTTCTGTATGTAATTAGCACAGAGAATTGCTTCCCCCCAAAACTTCCTGGATAAGCCAGAATCGCATAGCATAGAATCTAGCATTGTTTGCAAAGACCTTATCTTGCGTTCTGCAACTGAATTTTCTTCAGGTGAAAAAGGACACGATTTACGGTGACTAATACCACGCTTTTTCAACCATACCTGGAGGGCTTCAGACATGAACTCGCTTCCACGGTCACTCTGTAATTGGGTAACTTTGTAGGGAAACTGCCTTTCTATATAGTTGACCCAATTTTTAGTCAGCTGACCAGTTTCACTTTTGTGTTTTAATAAGTATACCGGCTATAATCATCCACAAGAACCAGAAAAAACTTTGCTCCTCCTTCAGATTCTGCAAATGGCCCACAAAGGTCTGAGTGTACTAAAGCTAATGGCTTCTTGCTAATTCTATTACTTTCCGGATAAGACCATAAGACCCCCGCTTACTTTTAGACTCCTTGCAGGTGTTGCAGTCCAGAAAAACTGAACATTTTTTCATTTTAATTCCCTTACTTAATTTTGGCGTTTTTCCAATACTGCGGAAATTGGCATGCCCCAAACGACGATTCCACAGGTGCTGGCACTCATCATGCAAGGCTCTATTACAGGCTTTAACACATGCCCCAGACTCACTTATTAGCTGGTCTTTCAAAACAAACAAACCATTTTTTAGTGACGCTGTAACCACTTTTCCAGCTTTCTCTATTTTACAGCCTGAACCAAAGAAGGTTACCTTAAACCCCTGCTTAACAGGACTTGAGAGCCAGTGTGGTGTAGTGGTTAAGAGCGGTAGTCACGTAATCTGGGGAACCGGGTTCGCGTCTCCGCTCCTCCACATGCAGCTGCTGGGTGACCTTGGGTCAGTCACACTTCTTTGAAGTCTTTCAGCCCCACTCACCTCACAGAGTGTTTGTTGTGGGGGAAGAAGGGAAAGGAGATTGTTAGCTGCTTTGAGACTCCTGAAGGGAAGTGAAAGGCAGGATATCAAATCCAAACTACTACTACTCTTCTTCTTCTTCTTCTTCTTCTTCTTGTAACTGAAAGCAAATTATTTTCTAAACTTGGTACACATAAAACATTGGTAAATTTGGTGCTTAAACAGTTAATATTCACACTACCCTTTCCAGCTGACTCATGCACTGTTCCATCAGCTAGTACTACATTTACAGATTTACAAGGTTGCTTTTCTACAAGGACTTGTGCAGACTTAACAAAAATGTTTGTTGCTGCTGAGTCCAAAATCCAGTCCTGTCCAACATCATGACTGGTGCCTCGAACTGCTGCAGAAACATACTGGACTCGACTCTTCCTGTCTCCTTGCTTCGCAGCAAATGCAGGCTGCCCTTTTCTTGTGTTTTCTCCCACAGACACAGTGCACTGTCGTACTAAATGCTTGGTTGAACCACAACAATAGCATCTTCTGACTGTGAAAGCTGCTTCCTCTGTGTGGTCAACAACCTCTTTAGGTTGCTGCTCATCAGTTGCATATCTTTTACTGGACCGCCTCCCATTTCCAGAAAGGAGAACACCCAGGTGGCTTTCACCAATGGAAGCAAAGGCACAGAAAAAGCGGAATATGGAGTGTAAATGGTTGAAATATACTGATTTATTGTTGGAAGATAATGAAGGATTTAAATTGAGACTATTTGACCAAATTAAAGATAAATTGGATGGATGGTTACAATATTATCAGATTAATGAATTGTATAAGCTTGATAAGAAAAATGGTTTTGCGACAGAAAAATCCAAATTGGAAGCGGAATTGTTAGATACCAATGCTAAAAATCTCTCTAAAATGTACAATTTGCTTTTGGAATGGCATACAAAGGATGAACAAGTTAAATCTGTGGTGATTGACTGAGCAAGAGATGTTGGACACAATTTAATGTTGGAAGATTGGGAAAGGTTGTGGAAGAAAGGGGTTAAGTTTACTGCATGTACTGTATTAAAAGAAAATATGAAAATGATGTATAGATGGTACTTAACCCCTGTAAAACTAGCAAAGATCTACCACACAAATGACAATCTATGTTGGAAATGCAAAGAAAAAGAAGGTACCTTTTATCATATGTGGTGGACGTGTCCCAAAGTGAAAGACTTCTGGGGAAAGATTTATAATGAGTTGAAAAAAATGTTGAAAAATCCATTTATTACGAAACCAGAAGCATTTCTACATGGAATAATAGGATTGGAATTGCCCAAAAAAGATGTTAGATTGTTTTTGTGTGCCACTACAGCGGCAAGACTGCTATTAGCCAAAAACTGGAAATCGCAAGAGATACTGTGATGGGATGATGAGCTGCTTGTGCATAAAGTCCTAGTCCCTCAGAGTTTGGCTAAGTCCACAAACCTCTGTCTGTGACGGAGCTCCTTAAGCATGGCTCCATCAGTCGCTCGTAGAATCGGACAGTGGGCGTTTACGGAACTTCTTCCAGCATAAAAGTTCCTTAACGGAAACGCGTCTTCTGGACTCTCGGCGTGACAGTTTCCGGCGAAGAGTGGGTGTCCCTATGGGAGGTCCTGAAACCTCCCCGCTATTTTCGCTGGAAGTGTCTCTGAGCCCTCCCTCCGACTCACTTTCCCTTGGAGCTCTTCCTCTCCCCCTGCTGGTCCCCTCCTCAGCGGATAAGTCTCTCTCAGCCTCTGTGAGCCCTTTCACCTCCTGTTTCTCCGATGGCAGTTCCCTGACATCCACCTCCCCTCCAGGGCCCCCTTCACCACCTCCCCTTCCCTCCTCTGCGGGAGGCGAGGGAGCAAAACCCCTGAAAGAACCTCCCTCATCTTCCGAAGTTTCGAACAGTTCCCTCCACCGGTTGCTGTTTCCGGTTTCTAAGTACTCCTCCTCATCGGAGTCTGTACCTTCTTCCAACTCCGATTCCCTGAATCCTTCCAGTTCCTCCTCCTCGTCGGTGGTGCCAAAGTACTCCCTCCGGAACCTCGCTACTGGCTGAGGTTTCCTGGGGAACCTTTGGTGGAAAGTGTCGATCAAGATCTCATCACTGACCTCCTCTGCCGTCACCCAGGTGTTTTCCGACTCCGGTTCCCCTTCCCACGCGACCAAATACTCCACCTGATTACCCTTCCACCTGGAGTCGATGATCTCCGCCACATGGTTGCTGCTTTCCCTTTCTTCTAAGACTGGCCCCCGTGTGGAGACCCCTTCACCTTCCCCCCTATATGGTGACAGTAATGACCTGTGGAATACTGGGTGCAGTTTCATGTGGTTCGGTAACCGGAGTCTGAAAGCCACTGGGTTGACCTGTTGAATGACCTCAAATGGTCCCAATCTTTTGGGTCTCAATTTCTTGCAACCCCCCTTGAACGGCAACCCTTGGGTTGACAGCCACACCTGACTCCCCACCCTAATGGTTTCACCTTCCCTTCTGCTCTTGTCTGCCTGCCTCTTATATTCTTCTTTGGCCCTTTCTAAGTTGAGTTGGAGTTGACGATGGATCGCTTCCATTTCTTCTACAAAATGTTCGGCGGCCGGGACACTCCATCTCTCCCCTCCTCCCCCTGGAAACGCCCTGGGGTGGCACCCATAATTAGCCAAAAAGGGGCTCATCCCGGTGGACACATTCTCCGCATTATTGTAGGCAAATTCCGCTAGCGCCAACTTTTCGACCCAATCGTTCTCTCTGTCATTGACATAACACCTCAGGTATTGTTGGAGGATACCGTTTGCTCTCTCCGCCTGCCCATTGGTCTCAGGGTGCCTGGCAGTCGAAAAATTGACCTCTACGTGCAGTAAGCTCATAAGTTTCCTCCAGAACCTGGACGTGAACTGTTTCCCTCTGTCGGAGACCACCCTCAAGGGGGCGCCATGCAGCCTAAAAATATGTTCTACAAACAATTTTGCTGTCTCTTCCGCCGTGACTGCATGTGAGCAAGCTACAAAGTGGCCCATCTTAGTTAACAGGTCTACTACGACCAGTATGGCGGTTTTCCCCTGGGATTTTGGCAGATCAGTCATAAAATCTATCGATACCGCCTCCCACGGTCGTTCTGGTGTGGGTAACGGTTCTAATAACCCCGCCGGCGCCCGCCTTTCTCCCTTGGCTCTCTGGCATTGGTCACACCCTCTTACGTACTCCCGTACATCCTCCCTCACCTTGGGCCACCAAAATTCCCTGGTCACCAACCACATGGTCTTGTGTTGCCCAAAATGCCCCGCTGTGGGGTTGTCGTGCAGCTGTTTGAGTACTCTCCCCCTCAATTCCCCTTCGGGTATATAAAGTGCCCCTTTGTAATACAATACCCCGTTTCTTTCTTCAAAACCTCCGGGGTCTTCTCCCTCTCTCCTTAAACCTCTGAGCTTATTCTGGGCGTATTCATCATTCACCGTTCCCTCTACCAGTTCCCTTTGCCCCACCCAGGCTGCCCCACACACCCAGCGGTCCTCTGGGATGATATGTCTCTCTTCAGGTGCTCCGTCCCCCTCCAAATATTCAGGTTTGCGTGAGAGAGCGTCCGCTCTGACGTTTTCTGGACCTGGCACATAGCAAATTTCAAAATGGAATTTGGAGAACTCTTGGGCCCACCTCACTTGTCGTTGGTTGAGCACTCGTGCCGTTCTCCAATATTCCAAATTCTTGTGGTCCGTGCACACTTGCACCTTATGCTGTGCACCAATTAGTAAATGTCTCCATCTCCGGAATGCTTCGTGAATGGTGAGTAGTTCTCGGTCATATACGGTGTAGTTCCTCTCGGATTTGTTTAGCTTACGCGAAAAGAAGGCACACGGTCTCCACTCCGACTTATTCTTCCCCGGCTGAAGAAGCACCGCCCCCACCGCCCGGTCTGATGCATCAGTTTCCACTCTCATTGGTTTTTGTAAATCCACATGCAGGAGCTGTTCTTCCGAAGCGAATGCCCTTTTCAATTCCTCAAATGCTTGCTCCGCCTCCGCCGTCCAAACAAATTTCTTCTTGCTGCTGAGACAGTCCGTGATGGGAGCCGTTAAGTGGGCAAAGTTCTTGATGAACTTACGGTAAAAGTTCCCAAACCCTAAGAATCTTTGCACATCCTTTTTCGTTTTCGGTGTCTTCCATTCCAGCACCGCCTGGACCTTGCCTGGATCCATGGCTAATTCCTTGTCCGACAAGCGGTACCCCAGGAATTCCACCTCCTTGGTGTGAAACTGACACTTCTCCAATTTCACCCACAGCTGGTTTGCTTGCAGTTGGCTCAGCATTTCCCTGACATCCTTTACATGCTGCTCCTCATTCTCTGAATATATCAACACGTCATCTAGGAAGGCCACGCAATTCTTGTAGAGCAGAGGTCCCAGGACGTGGTTCATGAACGATTGAAAACATGCTGAGCCTCCTTGTAATCCGAAGGGCATAACTAAATATTCAAAAGCCCCCAAAGGGGTGAACATGGTGGTTTTCCATTCATCCCCTTTCCTTATCCGTATCAGGTTGTATGCCCCTCTCAGGTCCAGTTTAGTGAATATCTTTCCCTTCCTCACCCTGGTCAAAATGTCATCAATTCTGGGCATGGGGAAAGCCACTGGTTCTGACACTGCATTCAAGGCTCTAAAGTCCACTACAAGTCTGGGTTTATCCGTGTGTTTTTTGTCCACAAAAAACACTGGGCTGCCCCCCACCGCTCTGGACTCTCTGATGAAGCCTCTCTTCAGGTTTTTATCAATAAACTCCCTTAACTCCTGCATTTCCCTGTCTGACATGGCGTACAGCTTGCCCACTGGGAGCTGGGCTCCAGGGACCAGGTTGATTTGGCAGTCAAAGGCTCTATGCGGTGGTAGTTTATCTGCTTCCCTTTCGCTGAAGACCTTGCTCAGGTCAGCGTATTGTTTGGGCACCTTCCCTTTGTCCATTACTTCCGTCCCTGCTAGAAAGGCTTTTGCCCCTTCCGGCGCCTTTCCCTCTTTGCAGTGTTCCAGGCAATGTGCTGACCCAAAGGAGACCACTCTCTGATGCCAGCCCACTAGCGGATCATGCAACGCTAGCCAGCTCATTCCCAAAATAACGGGAGCCCCTCCCAGGGTGGCCACATTGAACGCTATCCTTTCGGTGTGCCTGGCCACCCTCATAACCATTGGGACGGCCTGTAGGCTAACTTCTCCTCCCAACAGCTCCCTCCCATCGATCGTGGTCACCTGCAGGGGGTTACTTAAAGGGAGTATCTGTATCTGGTGTTCAGCTGCAAACTCCTTACTCATAAAATTACAGGAGCTGCCTGAGTCCAATAGCGCCTTTGTCTTTAGTGGGTGTCCGTTTGCCAGCTCTAGCAACACCTCTATCACTAGGGCTGGTCTTGGAGGTTCCGGCGTGGGCACTTTTACTGCTCCTTGGCCTGGCTGCTGTGCCCTGACGGTGGCAGCCAGGCGTTGGCTTTTACTTGCTCCTGGACTCCCTCCTCCTTCCCCCCAACAGCTCCCGCCATCCCTTGCCATTCCTTTCTTTGCGGGCAGACTCTGGCAAAGTGACCTGGCTGCTGGCAGAGATAACATTTCTTGGTGCTCTTCCCCTCCTTCTTCCGCCCTTCACTGGGATTTGAAACTGCGCGCGCACGCGCTGTTCCAATTTCCATCGGCTCTCCTGGCGGGAAATTTGGCTCCGGAATCTCTGGAATGTGGAAATCCCTCCAACGCTCTCCTTTCCCTTCCCGCTTCTCCAAGGCTCTCGCCTCCTGGCGCGCTCCAATGGTCAGCGCTGATTTGGTCAGCTGGTCCATAGACTCCGCCCTGGGCGCCCGGGAAAGTTCGTCTTTCACCGCCGAAGAAAGCCCCTCTTCGAAAAGCATTTGAATGGGTTCCGCCGATAGGTCCCACCCCAATTTATGTATCAGCATGGTAAACTCAGTCCAGTACTCCCGAACCGATCGGCTCCCCTGTTTACAAGCCATCAATTGTCTGCGCACCAGTCCCTGCTCAATCTCGCTGGAAAACATCAAATCCATGGCGCGAAAAAACTTCCTCGTGTCCTTCAGCATTTCACTATTCCCTGCCATCAGGGGTCTAACCCAGTCTCTCGCCCCCCCTTCGAGATGGCCAACCACAAACGCCACTCGCGATGCCTCGTCGGGAAAGTCGTCAAACTGCAGATTGAGAGCATACTGCACCTCTGTCCTAAAGGCTTGATAGTTCCTGGGGTCCCCCCCAAACTTCTGCACCAATCCTGGCATCTTTCTTGCTAGTGGGGCGCCTTTTGCCTTTTCTGCATCCTGCGCCCTCCTTTCCTCTAGCCTCGCCGTTTGCAGCGCTAGCTGGACCTCCAACACCCGGTACCTTTCTTCCAGGCTTGGACCCTCTCCAGCTCCTCCTGCTCCCCCGGTTCCGGCTGGGTTGCTCATGATGCCTCTCTGCACAAGCTGCTTTCAGGGACTGTCCGATTGCTGTGATGGGATGATGAGCTGCTTGTGCATAAAGTCCTAGTCCCTCAGAGTTTGGCTAAGTCCACAAACCTCTGTCTGTGACGGAGCTCCTTAAGCATGGCTCCATCAGTCGCTCGTAGAATCGGACAGTGGGCGTTTACGGAACTTCTTCCAGCATAAAAGTTCCTTAACGGAAACGCGTCTTCTGGACTCTCGGCGTGACAGTTTCCGGCGAGGAGTGGGTGTCCCTATGGGAGGTCCTGAAACCTCCCCGCTATTTTCGCTGGAAGTGTCTCTGAGCCCTCCCTCCGACTCACTTTCCCTTGGAGCTCTTCCTCTCCCCCTGCTGGTCCCCTCCTCAGCGGATAAGTCTCTCTCAGCCTCTGTGAGCCCTTTCACCTCCTGTTTCTCCGATGGCAGTTCCCTGACAGATACCAACAATAGAAGAATGGCAGATGCAGATGTTGGACTTTTTGGAGCTGGCTGTGACCTGACTGGAAGCATCCATGACCAGAAAGAGGAGGAGATGAAGATTGGAAGAAATTTAAAGAATATTTAGCTAAGTATTGTGATATAAGATAATTAGAAAATTCTTGGAAGTAACAAATAGGCTTAGGGGTAGAATAAGAACATGTGTTAGTAAATATCAAGGATTAGAATATTAATAAAAGAGAAGAGTTTAGTAAATGATAGGAGTTAATATTATTAGAAATGTGAATTTGGAGAAGTTATACAAGTGATATAATGAAATTCAGTTGGAGGAGATTCAAGTAAGTCAGTTAACAATGTTATGAAAATTAGGTAGTTGAAGAAGTAATTGTTTTTTGTGTTTAGTTTTTTGTATTGAAATGTGTTTTTATTTGTTGTGTGTTTTGTAACGTCATTTTTGTTATAAATGTGGAAAATTAATTTTAAAAAATTGAAATAAAAAATACAGCAATACACGCAGATCCCACTTACTGAACACAATGCATTCCCTGGAAATCGATCGTTAGGTGAGCGTTAACATAACAGGTCCACAATTTCCATTATTTCCTGTGGAAATGTTTTTTATTTGGTATTTGTCTGATCTCTCTCTCCTCTATCCATGGTATAATAATAATAATAATAATAATAATAATAATAATAATAATAATAATTTTTATTTATATCCCGCCCTCCCCAGCCGAAGCTGGGCTCAGGGCGGCTAACAACAATCAAAATAATCCAACATTCTATTTTTATTTTTATTTTAAATTATGTTTATTAAAATTTTCGAAAAAGAGTATAAAAGAAAAACAGAAAAGAAAAAAAAGAAAGAAAAAAGAAAAGAAGAAGAAAAAACAGTTGAAAAAGTTTACCTTAATTACATTCCATACCCAATTTCCTTGACTTCCCCACACCTGCCCTTCTTGTATTCCAATTCCAATTTTTAGCTCAGCAATTTTTGTCCCCCCCCACTTTACCTTATTTCCTCTAATTCAATTTACTTAATCAATTTCAACTTCTAAACCTCAATCTTTATATTTCAAAACTTATTCTTAACATATTTTTCCTAAATTCCCCCATCAATTTAATTAACCTATTTAAACTTAAAAATCTCAGTCTTTATACACCAACACTTATTCTTGACAATCTTCTGCTAAGGTCGGCCCTAAATCCGAAATCAGCCTGGCGATCTCACATCCGAGGCACTTAACCCTCTCTCAATTTCTCTCTGCCGGTTTTCTTGATAGTCCTTTATTTTAAATTCCGAATCTCGAAGAGGCTCTGTTCCGATAAGGTCCATATTTCTTCCAGCCAGACCTCCATATTTAACAATGGAGCCAAAATCTTGTTTCTTACTTCTCATAAGTCCAAATGTCCCAAGGGCTCCAAATTCTACATTGGCCATATTTATATTCCATATGTCTTCAGATCCCCATAAGAGGAGATCTCTCCAATTTCCATTCTTCACTTCCAACCAAACTTTCATCGTCATGTTCTTATTTTCCATTATTTCCAATTTAACAGGCCTCTGGCTCTCTTTAGTCATCTGCAACATCCCAGCGCCTCCTTCTTTCTCATGTTCCTCTTTAAACGGCACCTCAAATGACTCAAACTCTTTCTCCTGTTTGGCTGTAAGGATTTTTGGATCAGCAACAACACTTCCCTGTTCATCTGCAGGAGCTTGAATCATTTCCTTTCCAGGTTCAGCAATTTTATTTACTGTTCCCTTCATTGTTATTACATTCATAGTCAAAACATGTGTCTGCTCCTGTAGATTTCCCAAGAGACGAAAGGTCTTTTCCAGTTCAGCCAGTATTTTTCCACTTACAGCCATTTTTGTAATGTCCTGAACCCCCTCTAGAGGGATTCTAGTTACTTAATGACAAATTAACCTTTTCTTCTTTATTTTTAACAATTTGTTACCAAATTGTATCAAATATCACCAGCAAAGACAACAGAGACACAGTTCTCCTTTTTTCCCCAACTTTGACAGCTAGTTTGACAGCTGTCAAAATCTATAAACCTCTTCTGCAGGCTCTCTCCCCTATCGCTCCCGGGTTTTGGGGGAGGGGTGAATTCCGTTCTCAATGTTAGCTCTTATCCTCCAGCACAGTCACTTAAATTGGCCCAATATAAAGTTAATTGCTCTTTTCCACAAAAAGAAAGGCATTCACACAACCTTAGTAATAAAATCCTTGCTTTACGATGTTTACAAGGCGGGTAGGCTGACTTCCTTTTAAACACCTTGCCCGATCTTGCCGAATTCCCAGAAATAAATTTCCCTTTTAAGTCCAATTACCGTGTTACTCACGGGTCGTTACTTTTGATCCAAATGTTCAAAGGAAGACGTTAGCGCTCTCCATCCATGGCATGCGGCTTCACTCAGCAGGGGAAGCAGTCAAACTCTCAGCACCACGCCACTCCCGTCCCCCGTTCCGAAGCCTTTAAAAAGGCTTCTTTGCGGGTCGGGGGGCGCAAATGGTGCCCACCGAGTCACCAGGTCCACAGGCTTCAGCGCCTGTGGTTTCTAAGGGTCCCCGCGTCGCCGCCGCGGCAGGACCCGACCCCTGTTGAGCAGATTCCCTCCGGAGCTCGGAGGGAATCCGCCATTAGACGATGGCGCCAACCCGGAAGTCTCAAAATAATCCAACATTCTAAAAACATTCATTATAAAATTAATTAAAATCAATTTGATGGCAACCATTAAGCAAAATTCTGTGCATATTGCCAGAGGAGGGGGTCAGGCTGCGCCCTGACCAAAGGCTTGGTGGAACAGCTCTGTCTTGCAGGCCCTGCGGAAAGATGTCAGGTCCCACAGAGCCCTAGTCTCTTATGACAGAGCGTTCCACCAGATTTCTTCTTTATATGACTGCAGTCAATCAGCAAAAGAAAGACAAAGGGGGGGGAATGATTTGTCGAATCTCTCCTGCTCCCAGGTTTTCTCTTCACCCCCTGTCTCCATGGTTTCTGCCCAAAAATTGTTGTTGACAGTGAAAAAGGAAAAAACCTGAACTGCTCCTGGTCCTTAGGGGACGCTTAGAGCCCGCTAGAGTTTGAGAATTCAAGGCAAAAGTTGAAGCAAAAGTGGCAGAGATGCCTGACCCTTTATTGAAAATAGCTGCTATAGCAGGGTCCCACCTAATCCAACAGGGAGAAAGGCAAGACCCCGAACAAAAGATGACATTGACTTTTAAAAGTCCCCTCCATATCACAGAATACAGTTCAGACATTGTCATCAATGCATCATTGCTACATCACTAATTTGTCATATAAGGGGAGGTCTAGGGGTTGTAACCTGAGTTTCAGGTACCCGCCCCTCCCTCCTTCTGACCATCACCAGACACCCGTTGATGATAGAAAAACAAAACTATTTACAAGTCTTGACCCTTGGGCTAAGTAAATCATGGTCTCTTTGTGTGTCCTGGTCTGAATCCATTCCTGGTTTGGCCACCTTTGTGATTGTGATGGGTGGCAGTCTGACACCTGGATTTGACAATCTCTCTAGGGCAAGGCTCACTGAGTACATGACTGCACGCCTTGGGATGCATGGCTTCTAGAGTCATGTTTCCCAATCCCTTTTCTGAGTGGAACAAAAGTGGAATGGACAAGATCTGTTGGACGGTTGATTTTTAGTGAATTTATATTAGTTTACCTTAGTCTGTAACCATCTCCAAAATGCCTTGACCTAGACAGGAAGTAATAACAGTTGCTACAGTGAAGCCTTGTAGGCTTATTGTATTGTATTGATCTTTATTACGGCCATTGGCCCATCACACGACAGTTTCCCATACCAACATAATGTACTTAAACCTCCAAATTTAAAACTGCCAAGACTTACAAAAAACAGACAAGAACCAAAGCAAAACAAAAACAAAAGACCACATCATACATTACAATAAATTTGTAACATAAACATCGCCCTCTACTCATAAATTAGTAGAAGACATCAATGGTGAAATCACCTAATTACATCCTAAAACATAGATCATAGTTTAAAGAGATTATCCGAGCCGCACAGGAGTCCGTTTCTCTTCTTTAGGGATAGGACGCTGATCAAAAATCTGGCAACCATGAGTGATCTTAGGGGGTCATCATCATTTAATAGATATCTCAGTTTGGCTTCATTCGTATCATCGGCAATTCCCTTTAGATATTGAGCAAGAAACTTGCTCCTGGCCGATGAGTGAAAAGCACAATCAAAAATTATGTGATGCAACGATTCCGGTGCCCCACAATTACAATCACATAAGAGCGATATCTGTCCATTGGAGAATCTATTTCTCAGCACGTTCGATGGGAAGGTGTTGAATCTTGCCTTTACAAAGGCATATCTATGAGCCGAAGAAGTTAAGGAGTTCAAATAGTTTGGGAGCCTTAAGAGGGGTAATAAACCAAGGTTTAGAGGTGAGCAGGTACCATTGCCCAAGACCATTTTCTGCTGCAAGTCCATCTCCTCTAGTTTACAGGTTACTGTTCTTTTAGCTGGAACTATATCCTGTTCTAGTAATTTGGATGGGGAGATTCCCATTGCCGTAATTTTCAGTTGTAAATATTTTACCCATGGGCTCTGGAAATCATCTCTCCACATACATTGTATCAAGTACAAGTTTGGGAGATTGTGCCATAGAGATAACCAGTGACAAAGTATGTGCTTCCACAGAGCGTTTTCCAGGGATACAATATTAAGTTCCATGCGTAGCGCTGTATTACTTACACAGTTGGGCAGTTTCAATATCCCTCTTAAAAACTGATTTTGAATAACCTCTAGGTGAGATAGGTTGAGCCTTGTAGGCTTGATAGGACTTTTTCCTTGACAGAATGGGTTGAATGGAAAGGAGTGCAATGTAAGGCTGCAGTATCAGTGATATGTACTCTAGGTGGCACTGTTTGGTAACATTGGTCAGGATTTGACAGTTAATTTGAATACATATCCTTTCCAGACACCTGGTGTCAGCGCTGCCCAAGGTCCCAGCTCACACAAGACCAACGCTGCTTCTTGCTCAAGTTAAAAAGTCTTTATTGAAGTTCAGTCTCATTTCCAGACGCGCAGCGCGCAACGCTACATCTATCCATCAGACCGTAGAAGTCCCATCTGAATCTCCTCCCCCCTGACACCAGCTTAAGATTCTAGCCTTACTCCACCTCTTCCTCTGTTCCTTCTTTCTCTGGGTCCTTCTGCTAGTCGGAGTCTCAGCCCTCCGAGATTCTTCTGACGCTGATTCTCCCGACTCCTCCCCCCCCCTCTTTCGGGCTTTAGGACCTGGCTCCCAATCCGGGTTTTCTGCTGTCCCGCGCTCCTCCACATTTGAACTTGGCGCGCGCGCGCAGCCTCCCACTTTCCTTCTGACCGTTACACTTGTGTCACTGCTCCCCCTTTCGGGGAGGCTAGCTGGACCTGGCCTTCCCTCCATCTCCCCACTCCCCGATGGAGGAGAAGCTGGTCCTGACTCACGTGACTCTTCCCCCCCACTGTGCTCTGGTGGGGGAACTGGCCCTACTCCTCCGCTACTCCTTTGGGACTCCCCTCTGGTTCCTTGTTTATGGATCGTCCCTCCTGGGATTCGCCTCGCCCTTACCATAGGCGCCCCCTCCTGGGAATCTTCTGATTCGCTGGAGAAGCTCATGGAATCTCTCGGTCCACTGTCATATTCCCCTACGCTCCCCTCTGATTCCTCTCCTCCGCTCTCTATTTGCTCTCTCCCCTGCTCTTCTGCTCCTGAGCCTCTGACACCTGGTTTACCCATTTACTAGATGCAGTAGCGTCATTTTCCTATTAAGTGTTTCCCTTGACTACATTTATTTACAGGGGCCGGTAATAAGTTTGTTGTGTTTTTATTTTTCCTTAAGTGATGACAGATAAGTATATAGGAGATAGGAGATAACCAATACCAGGAACTTGCTTGGGTGCAATTTCCTGTTGAACAGAATACCTGCTGCTCTGGTGGCATTCCTTTCTGGATGGGTTTATACATAGTTGCCAAACAAGTTAGACAAAATGACACCAGGCATGATAACTGACAATAGATTCACAGTTTATTCAGCAGATGCAGTCAGTGATACAATGTAAAAGAACATGCCTGAGGAAATGGAAATGCAGGAGGGGGGTAGTGTCGGAACTCCGCTCGGCCAAGCCAATAAGGCCTCATCTTCCTCCTAGCCGGGCCTTTGAAATCGCCTCCGACGTGTTTAATGACCTGAGCCTTTGATAAGGCCTCAAGCACATTCTATCCAGCACAGGAAAGAGACGAGAAGTTTGGCTGCATTGTAAAGAGTTTTATTTCTAAACTACGCAGAACAGAAAAGACATCCTCTATGAAAGCAGAGAGCAACTGAACAAAGGAACAAAGGAAACAGGAAAACATTAACGTCACATCCCGTCTCCCTTTCCTGTAAGACTGGAATGTCTCTGGAATGTAAACAGTCCTGTGACTCCAAGCAGCTGCTCAGCGAGAAACAGAAACTAACATCCTCCCCCTTTCTGTGAACACCACTGGGCAGCGTGTTAGTACAATCTCAGTACAAACCCAATTTCTGTACATAGGTACAGTGTTGATCCTTCGGAACAACCTTGGACAATAAATCAGCAGGAATTTCATTACCTGGCATGTAGGACACCGTTATGAGTCCTTTCTGAACACATTCTCTAGCATGTTGCAGCTTCAATTGCAAGTGCTTCGTGCTTTGCTTACAACCTTCAGAAGTCAGCAAAGCCAAACATGCTTTGTTGCCCTGATAAACCTGGATTGGGCATTTGACAGGAATTCTCATGTCTTTACACAATTGTAACAACCATTCACAATCCACAAGTGAATAAGACAGTGCATTCAGTTCAGCTTCACAAGTACTCAAGCTAACTGTTGTTTGCTTCTTGCACGACCAACCAAATAGACCCTGGTTGTACATGTAGCAAACTCCAGATGTGCTTTCCCTGTCTGTAGTGTCACTTCCAAAACCTGCATCAGCAAATATCTCAAGACCACCAGACTTCTGAGTGTTAAACCTCAGTCTGTAGTACACAGTGCCTTTCAAGTAGCGTGCTATACGTTTCAGAGCTTTCCAATCCTTAACCGTAGGATTGTTGACTTGTCTGCTTAGCAAGTTACAGCTAACTGCAATGTCAGGTCTTGAACATCTGCCAATGAAGTTTAGTTTGCCTAGAACACTTCTGTACAGTGTAGTGTCAAAAAATGCTTCTTCCGTATCATCTACCTGATAATCTGTTGTCATCGGTGTGTCTACAGGGTTAGCATCCATCAGGTTTAGTTTCCTTAACACATCAGCAATTTTCTGTGACTGGTGTACTAAAATATTACCATGTTGGTCTCTCTCTATTTCCAGAGATAGGTAGGTGGTTACCTCACCAAGATCTTTCATGTCAAAGTTCTCTTTCAGTTGAGCTAGGGCACTATTGTACATCTTGACATCCTTCCAACAGAAAAGAATATCAACATAAAACAAGCAATACAGCTTCTTTTGCCCTTCCTCTTTGACAAATACACATGGATCAGCTTTACCTTGCTGAAAACCTAGAGAAAACAACACTTCAGTAAGTTTAGAGTGCCAGCATTGTGCACTTTGTTTGAGACCATATAGGGACTTTCTTCAGAGAACAAACAAATCCCTGTTTTACCTGTATGCCATCAGGTGGAAGCATATAAAGTGATTAACCTAAGGTTCCGTACAAAAATGCTGTATTCACATCGTGATGAGAAACGTGTAGATTTTCTTCTGCAGCAAGTTTGAGCATAAGCCTAATGCTCTCATATCTCACGGTGGGTGAGTAGGTCTTGTGATAGTCTTCTTCTGGTACCTGTGAAAAACCTCTGGCTACCAATCTGGCTTTGTGTCTGACCATCTTGCCATTTTGATCTGTCTTTGCTTTGAATACCCATTTGCTGTCAAGCAGTTTCTTTTTTTTAAAAAAAATATAATTTTTATTAACAGGCCAATCAAATCACATTAATTCCAAATCACATTAGTTCCAAATTATACAGCCAGATTTTTTAAATTTTTGTTGGGGGTACCCATACTTCAAGCTCCGAAAGGGATCCAAACTTCACTCTTGCTGCTGCTGCTTTAATTAAACAGTTCTATCCAGTTCTGTCCAGATAGTCTCTTTGTTATTTTCCTCATCTTGTTGTTGTTATCATATATTCCTTTCTTTGTGATCTCTGATAATCTTCACAAGCGGGTTGCAAACAAACATATTCGGAATGCAAGCCAAAAGAGCACAGCCTCCAGCTTAGCTCTTAGTCCAGAGGAATTTGGCCACCCTCCAGGTGCCCGGCTTGAATCCTTATGACCTCCTGTCTGCGACTCCCGGCAAGATCAAAGGAGGTCTCCAATCGGCGATTCTCCTCAACGTGAAGAGAACACACCACTCCTCCCACTCCCATCTCCAGGGAGGGGGGAAAGAGACAGACAGAAATATATCTACATGTCTTTATTTCTGTCTTTCAGCAGTACAGAGAAAACATGTCTGCACACTCTGCTTCCCCACTGCAGAGAGAGAATAAACTCCTCCCATGTACTTCCAGTACAGGGTCATGTGCTGCTCTGAGGTAACATCCGGCTCTCAGAGCACTTTACAAACTGTGCCTGGTTCCCACGGTACAATCCAATAACACCCGCATCCTGTTTACCATTCCAGCCACCTGGTGCTTGCTTCTGCATTGCTCCTTTTTCGTAACATCCTCCCCCAAAAGAATCAATGCGTGTTGCAGCAAGCAAAGCATGATCCAGAGAAGAAAACAAACAGTTGTTATACACATAACACTCCCCTGTTGTTTCAGTTCCACCCTTGGAACTCCCCGCCACTGGTTTCCCCAGTGTACCTCTCTGGTTGTCTGGTTTCCAAGGAATGAGTGCATCTGCATTACCTTGGCTAGCAACTCTCTGTTGTGTCTTTGTCTCTGACTTAGACACGGCTCCAACCTGTCCTCGGTTGTTTACAACAGCAACACATGCAACAGCTAAGTTAGCAAACTCTTTTGAGTACCTCTTGGGTGGTTGACCCTTTGTAACTCTCTCAGACCTACGTATGAGGTGCTGATCCTCTCTGCTCACTGGTCCAGTCTCAGGACTCTTTGGAGAACTAGTTCCAATGGTAAACAGTGGTTCATCCTTCAGTTGTGAAGGCCTATCTATTGTGTGAGACTTCCTCTCAATGACTGTGACAGCTGAGCTCTCCGAGCTATCAGTGTCATCACTTTCTGTACAGCTGAAATCAGTGAAATCATCATCATCTGAATCGTCCTCAGTGGGAAATGTGTGTACTATCACTCTCTCCTGTTCAGGAGCACTCTCTAGAAATTTTGTGAGAATCACCTGACCAGATTCAGACAAAATTACTCTGTAGAGACCCTTTTCATACCCCACAAAAATGCCTCTGGCATTCTTTACTCCACCTGGAGCTTCTGTTCTCACATGAGACCCAAAAACCTTGAAATGGGCAACAGAAGGTTTCCTGTGGAACAGTTTCTCAAAAGGAGAACTTCCCACCTCTTTTGAAACCTTTCTCATTTTCGTATAACAGAACGACATTAGAGACTCGGCCCAAAACTCATGTGGCAGATGTGAACTTAGCAATTGCGCTTCCATCCCCTTTTGCAATTCTCTGTTCACCCGTACACAGACACCCCTGTTCCACGCTTCGGCTGAAACAGAAACCTTGTGTCTTATTCCCTTCTTCTGCAGGAACCTCTGGAAATCCTGTAAAAGAAAAATCTGCTTCTTGTCTGTGAATAGACAATCAATGTTAGCATCATGCATACTCTTAACCTTGTCACAAAACTCCTGAAACCTCTCCAAGGCTTCCTTTGGCTTTCTCAACACATAAACCCAGACATAGTTAGAGAAATGATCCACACACACAAGATAATATCTTGCATTGCCTCTAGATGGTTCTAGAGGACCAATCACATCAGCATACACCCGCTGAAATGCTCTGTTGACTCCGGTCTTCTTCTTGCTCACACCTGCAAGAGAAACTAGGTTAGACACAGATGAATTACATTCCATGTAATCACTTTGTGCAAAAGTCAACAAATATAGTCCATCTTTCTGTTTTGCAGAAAGATATAACTCTCCATCTTTGTAGATCTCGCAGCTCTCAGCATCGTAGGACAGTTTCAGTCCTCTCTTTGCAATCTGCGAAACACTCAGCAGATTGAACTTCAATTCAGGAACCAAGTAAACATTGTTTATTGTCAAGTCCAGACTCTTAAGATAGACAGTCCCCACGCCGGCCGCTTCCAGCTCCTGACCATTGGCTTGTGTCACAGTGAAGCTTTGCTTCTTAAACGTTGAAAAGAGTTCTCTGTGTGGGGACATATGAACCGTGGCTGCAGTGTCGATAATAAACGCGTTCCCAACATCTGGCGTGGTTCCTTTCGCCATCAAAGCTTTTGCAGGTTCCACCATAGGCTTGGTATGACCTTTGCCTGACGCCTCAGGCTTTGCTGAGCGGCCCTTCGCTCCTTTTGGCTGACGTGGCTTCTTACAGCTCCGCTGAAGATGCCCAGCCTGTCCACAACTGTAACACTGGACAACATTCAAAGCTACAGCATCTCTTCCAGTAGCCTCATCGGTGGGGGAATTAGAACTCCGTTCCTCCCTCCCCCTGTGCTTTACTTCCAGTGCAGCATGCCGGCTGTGTTCTTCTAGAACCACGGCACCCAGGGGCACTCCCCCCTTCTTGGCATCCATGCTGAATCCAAGGGTCAGCTTTACACTCAATCTCAAGCCAGCTTTCACTTTTCAAGTCAGTAAACTCCAAAAGTTCTCTTCTGTTTACTGCTTTACTGGCAGGCAAACTTTTGGGCTGTTATCAAAACCCTTGCACAGCTGCGCAGATACACTTTCGATTTCCCAGGCTCTTTTTAGGCCACTCAGTAACTGGCAGACGTTGCCTAGCAACCTGCTCAGGACGGAACTCCTTATCTAAACCACAGGAATTCCTGGTATGCAAGCTTGCTCTTTCAGAGCTGTTTTTCTTACGCAGCTTGTGAACCAGAAAATAAATCTTTCTGCGTTCATTCTCTCTTGCCCGAAATGCAGCATACCTTCTCCGTTGCCTTGTAACACACTCCTCTCGGTGTCCAGCTGTCTGTTTCAGCTTCTGGCTGCAGGCAGACGCTTTCTTTATCTCCTTAGGTGCAGAGGATGGCAACGATTCATCGACCTCTCACCTCTCATGCAGATTCTCATAGATCAGATAACCACCGGTCTGCTACCAGTTGTCGGAATGCAAGCCAAAAGAGCACAGCCTCCAGCTTAGCTCTTAGTCCAGAGGAATTTGGCCACCCTCCAGGTGCCCGGCTTGAATCCTTATGACCTCCTGTCTGCGACTCCCGGCAAGATCAAAGGAGGTCTCCAATCGGCGATTCTCCTCAACGTGAAGAGAACACACCACTCCTCCCACTCCCATCTCCAGGGAGGGGGGAAAGAGACAGACAGAAATATATCTACATGTCTTTATTTCTGTCTTTCAGCAGTACAGAGAAAACATGTCTGCACACTCTGCTTCCCCACTGCAGAGAGAGAATAAACTCCTCCCATGTACTTCCAGTACAGGGTCATGTGCTGCTCTGAGGTAACATCCGGCTCTCAGAGCACTTTACAAACTGTGCCTGGTTCCCACGGTACAATCCAATAACACCCGCATCCTGTTTACCATTCCAGCCACCTGGTGCTTGCTTCTGCATTGCTCCTTTTTCGTAACATCTGTGTGGGTTTTACACCCTCCAAGAGTCATATCACATAAAGGACAGACGCCATTTCCACACCTCCGTAAAAAACATTCCCACAGTCTGTCCGTTGATTTCCACAGGCTTGCCATTCTATAACTCAGGGGGACCTGCCAGGTCAAGATCACATTCCAATAACCATATATTCACATTCCAATGACCCTGGTCCTCCTACCCCTCGTCCTCCTATGGGCAAGCCTGTCTTAACGAAAGTCCATTTGTAACTGTGTCATAAAACTTTCTTTCCATTCCCCGATGTTTCCACCAGTCCTCTCTTTGATCAGTAATTCATTTCCACACAGTTCTCAACTCCTGCTTGTGATTAGTAATTAGCAACGATTCTTCTCTCAGTCTTTCAATGATGATTCTTCACTTGATTTGTTTGTCCAGCCCATCGCTCCGCTCGCAGAGATCCCATTAATCAGCAGTCTTTACTGTTACGAAAAAGGAGCAATGCAGAAGCGAGCTCCAGGTGGCTGGAAAGCCAAACAGGATGTTGATGTTTTGGGACTGTACCGTGGGAACGAGGGATGGTCTATTCAGTGCACTGAGCACCGGATGTTAGCTCAGAGTGGCACATGACCCTGTACTGGAAGTACATGGGAGGAGTTTTCTCTCTCTGCTGTTGGTGATGAGAGAGAGCAGTCACGATTTCTCTGTACTGCTGGAACGACAGAAATAAAGGCATGTAAATACATTTCTGTCTGTCTCTCTCCCCTCCCTGGGAATGGGAGGGGTGAAGTGGTGTGTTCTTCTTCACGTTGAGAAGAATCGCCGATTGAGACCTCGCCTTGTCTTGCCGGGAGTCGCTGACAGGGAGGTCAACAAGGTTTCAAGCCGGGCACCTGGAGGGTGGCCAATTCCTCTGACTTTTGGCTTGAAAAACCAACATCTGGTAGCAATAGCCGATGGTTTCGATCCATGGGAATCAGCATGAGAGGTGAGAGGTTGATGAAACGTTGCCATCCTCTGCACCTAAGAAGATAAGGAAACGTCTGCATGCAGCCAGAAGCTGAACAGACAGCTGGACACCGAGAGGGGTGTTTTCCAGGCAACGGAGCCCCAAAAGGTATGCTGAATTTCGGGCTAAAAAGTGTGAACGCAGATTGAATTATTCTCTGGTTCACGAGAGCTGCGTTTGAAAAACAGCTCTGAAAGCAAAAGGCTTGCATACCAGGAATTCTTGTGGTTGATAAGATTTCCTGTCCCTAGAAAGGTTGCTAGGCAACGACCGTCAGTACTTGGAAAGTTACTGAATGGCTCAGTGAGAGCGTGAGAAGTCAAAGTTTGTTTTGGCTATCTACGCAGCTGTGCAAAG
Organism: Podarcis raffonei; assembly: GCF_027172205.1. Taxonomy (NCBI): domain Eukaryota; kingdom Metazoa; phylum Chordata; class Lepidosauria; order Squamata; family Lacertidae; genus Podarcis; species Podarcis raffonei. The sequence continues at coordinate 19,155,997 of NC_070620.1, read as the reverse complement.
CCCATAAGTTTGCCTGCCAGTGAAGGCTGTAAACAGCCCAGGAGAGACTTTTGGATTTTTTTACTGGCTTGAAAGTGAGAGCAAAGACTTGGATTCAGAATGGATGCCAAGAAGGGGGGAGGTTTACCCTATCCACCTCCCCTGACTAATGACAATTATTCATCTTGGTCTATAAAGATGAAGGCCCTGCTGCAGAATCAGAGGATCTTTGAGGTGATTGAGAACCCCATCCCTGCAGCACCAACACGAGGTTGGGAGTCACAGAATCTGAAAGCCAGGACGGCTATAATTCTGTGTGTCTCAGATGACCAATTGGTGCATATTCAGAATTTAGAGTATGCACGAGAAATTTGGGAGACGCTGCGTAGAACACATCAGAGGGATGCTGGTTCTTCAGCGTTGCTGTATTTTGAGAAGCTGACCAATCTGAGGCTTACGCCTGATGGAGATGTTCAAGCGCACCTGACGGAAATGAAATATCTGCGCCAACAGATGGTGGAACGCAATTTCCGTCTGCAGGAGGAAGTGTTTTGCTTCATGATAATAAACAGCCTAAATTGGACTTACAAAACGGTTGCCAGCCAGCTTGGTTCCCTTCCGGCTCAAGATTTGACCGCGGAGAGGGTGTCTGCCGTTGTTCTGAATGAACAGGACCGCCTTGCTGCACTGGAAGTAAAGGACAGGGGGAGGGAGGAACGGAGTTCTAATTCCCCCACCGATGAGGCTACTGGAGAGAAAGCTGTAGCTTTGAACGTTGTCCGATGTTACAATTGTGGACAGGCTGGGCATCTTCAGCGGAACTGTGAGAAGCCACGCCAGCCAAAAGGAGCTAAGGGCCGCTCAGCAAAGCCTGAGGCGTCAGGCAAAGGTCATACCAAGCCTATGGTGAAACCTGCAAAGGCTTTGATGGCGAAAGGAACCACGCCAGATGTTGGGAACTCGTTTATAATCGACACTGGAGCGACCGTTCATATGTCCCCACACAAAGGACTATTTTCAACGTTAAAGAAGCAAAGCTTCGCTGTGAAACAGGCCAATGGTCAGGAGCTGGAAGCGACCGGGATAGGGACTGTGTATCTTAAGAGTCTGAACTTGACTATAAACAATGTTTACTTGGTTCCTGAGTTGAAGTTCAATCTGCTGAGTGTTTCGCAGATTGCAAAGAAAGGACTAAAACTGTCCTATGATGCTGAGAGCTGCAAGATCTACAAAGATGGAGAGTTGTTTCTTTCTGCCAGAGAGAAAGATGGACTGTATTTGTTGACTTTTGCACAAAGTGATTACATGGAATGTAATTCATCTGTGTCTAACCTAATTTCTCTTGCAGGTGTGACCAAGAAGGTGACCGGGGTCGACAGAGCATTTCAGCGAGTGTATGCTGATGTGATTGGTCCTCTAGAACCATCTAGAGGCAATGCAAGATTTTATCTTGTGTGTGTGGATCATTTCTCTAACTTTGTCTGGATTTATGTGTTGAGAAGGCCACAGGAAGCCTTGGAAAGGTTTCAGGAGTTTTGTGACAAGGTTAAAAATATGCATGATGCTAACATTGATTTTCTTTTCACAGATGAAAAGCAGATTTTTCTTTTACAGGATTTCCAGGAGTTCCTGCAGAAGAAAGGCATAAGACACAAGGTTGCTGTTTCAGTGGAAGCATGGAACAGGGGTGTCTGTGTACGGGTGAACAAAGAATTGCAAAAGGGGATGAATGCGCAATTGCTTAGTTCACATCTGCCACATGAGTACTGGGCCAAGTCGCTAATGTCATATTGTTATACGAGGATGAGAAAGGTTTCAAAAGAGTTGGGAAGTTCTCCTTTTGAGAAACTGTTCCATAGAAAACCTTCTGTTGCCCATTTCAAGGTTTTTGGGTCTCATGTGAGGACAGAAGCTCCAGGTGGAGTAAAGAATGCCAGAGGCATTTTTGTGGGGTATGAAAAGGGTCTCTACAGAGTAATTTTGTCTGAATCTGGTCAGGTGATTCTCACAAAATTTCTAGAGAGTGCTCCTGAACAGGAGAGAGCGATAGTACACACATTTCCCACAGAGGACAATTCAGATGATGGTGGTGATTTTACAGAGTACAGTGGTACTGAGAGTGACAGTGATAGCTCGGAGAGCTCAGTCGTCACAGTCATTGAGAGGAAATCTCACACAATGGATAGGCCTTCACAGGTGAAGGATGAACCACTGTTTACCATTGGAACTGGTTCCACAAAGAGTCCTGAGACTGAACCAGTGAGCAGAGAGGATCAGCACCTCATACGAAGGTCTGAGAGAGTTACAAAGGGTGAACCACCCAAGAGGTACTCAAAAGAGTTTGCGAACTTAGCTGTTGCATGTGTTGCTGTTGTACACAACCGAGGACAGGTTGGAGCTGTGTCTAAGTCAGAGACAAAGACACAACAGGGAGTTGCTAGCCAAGGTAATGCAGATGCACTCATTCCTTGGAAGCCAGACAACCAGAGAGGTACACTGGGGAAACCAGTGGCGGGGAGTTCCAAGGGTGGAACCGTAACAACAGGGGAGTGTTATGTGTATAACAACTGTTTGTTTTCTTCTCTGGATCATGCTTTGCTTGCCGCAACACGCATTGATTCTTTTGGGGGAGGATGTTACGAAAAAGGAGCAATGCAGAAGCGAGCTCCAGGTGGCTGGAAAGCCAAACAGGATGTTGATGTTTTGGGACTGTACCGTGGGAACGAGGGACGGTCTATTCAGTGCACTGAGCACCGGATGTTAGCTCAGAGTGGCACATGACCCTGTACTGGAAGTACATGGGAGGAGTTTTCTCTCTCTGCTGTTGGTGATGAGAGAGAGCAGTCACGATTTCTCTGTACTGCTGGAACGACAGAAATAAAGGCATGTAAATACATTTCTGTCTGTCTCTCTCCCCTCCCTGGGAATGGGAGGGGTGAAGTGGTGTGTTCTTCTTCATGTTGAGAAGAATCGCCGATTGAGACCTCGCCTTGTCTTGCCGGGAGTCGCTGACAGGGAGGTCAACAAGGTTTCAAGCCGGGCACCTGGAGGGTGGCCAATTCCTCTGACTTTTGGCTTGAAAAACCAACATTTACTCCCGATCTTCACTTGATGTATGTGCATTAGCTTCTTTCCAGTTATATATTTCCAATTATATATTTCGAGCTAATGCGAACCAGTGCGTGATTAGAGACAGCGTCAGGGAGAGCCGACCTCACCCGAGGGCTTCGTGCCAAGTGTCCTCACCCCTTTCTTTCGAATCCGGGGGTGAATTATGAACACAGCTGGCAAGGCAGTCACCCCCATTCCCTTGGGGGGGCAAGGGAGGCTGCATACTCCCATCACAGCCTCTTAATTACCTCGTGTGGGTCGGAGAGATGTTATTGTCGGCCATCTTCCAATGCGCCCCCTGGTGGCCCCCCTGCTGTCAAGCAGTTTCATCCCTGGAACTGTTGGAACTAGCTCCCATGTTTTGTTCCTCTCTAAGGAATCAAGCTCAGCTTTCATGGCAGTTAACCATGGCTCAGCATCCTTCAAATCCAAAGCCTGGATCTCTTGGAAGCTTGAAGGTTCAAATATCTTCTTGGAGCTACTAACAGCAGTTACAGCTTTTGCTGCTTTGGCAAATTCATCAGCAAATCTCTTTGGAGGTCTACCTTTTGTGGCTCTTTCAGACCTGCGAATCAGAAGTAAGTCTTCAACGCTCTCCTCTTCTTTCTTAGGAGAAAAGTGGCCTATAGTGAACAGTGGTTCCTCCAATTCTCGATCAGAGCCTTCAGAGGGTCGCATAGAGGCCTTAAAGGTAAAGGTACCCCTGCCCGTACGGGCCAGTCGTGTCCGACTCTAGGGTTGCGTGCTCATCTCGCTCTAGAGGCCGTGAGCCGGCGCCGTCCGAAGACACTTCCGGGTCACGTGGCCAGCGTGACGAAGCTGCAGCTGGCGAGCCAGCACCAGCACAACACACGGAAGCGCCGTTTACCTTCCCGCTATAAAGCGGTACCTATTTATCTACTTGCACTTAAGAGTGCTTTCAAACTGCTAGGTGGGCAGGAGCTGGGACCGAACGACGGGAGCTCACCCCGCTGCGGGGATTCGAACCGCCAACCATACGATCAGCAAGTCCTAGGCACTGAGGTTTTACCCACAGCGCCACCCGCGTCCCAAGAGGCCTTAGCACTCTTGAAATCCTCTGAATCATCTGATTCAGTTTCAGAATCAGAATCAGAACCTTCATCAGTGGGTGTGGGGTTTTGCTGTTGCTTATCCTCAGACTCTTCCCTGTCATCTGGATAACACTGGAAAATTCCCACATTCTCCCCCCACTTGGCATTGTACTCAACACTTCTAGTGAGCTTAATTGTCTTAGTGTCAGTCATCATCACTCTGTAAGAACCTTTCTGATATCCTAGAAAGATACCACGCAAACCATGTTTGCCTAACTTGGAGCTTTGTGGTGTGTGAACCCACATGTCAGAACCAAAAATTCTCATGTGCTTGATGAATGGTTTCTTGCCAAACATCTTTTCATAGGGGGTACAACCAATCGGTGATGATAATCTGCGATTATAAGTGTAAACAAAACAGCTGAGTGATTGTGCCCAATAACTCTCTGGAAGATTGGCATCATGCAGCAAGGTTTTCAAGCCTTGAAGCAATGTTTGGCTTGCCCTTTCACAAAGTCCATTCATCCAAGTGTAGCCGTATGGAGTTCACCGATTGGGTCTGCGTTGCTCCGGGACAGGAGGAAGGAAGTCAAATGACACCGAGGTTGGTTCAAAGAAAGAGTTTATTCTGCTCTCCGGATAGCAGAAGGCACTTGCGTGATCAAGTCCACAACAAGTTCAAAGAAATGAGAAGTTTCATGCAGTATATATATCCTCCAGACACCCTCTCCCCCTTCCCCAGCCACGTCAGCTTGTATACGCAGGTTGACATCACAGATGTTCCTGCTCCGGCACTCTTAACCATAAAAGGGATTTCCTTCCTGCACTCCTGACCATAAAAGTATCTTCCTCTTCCTACTCTTATCTGGGAGAATAGGTCATCATCTCTGGGAACATGCTCTGGCGCTGTTCCCAGATTGGGTCTGTGTGTCTTTTGTGGTCAGCACATAAGATAAGGCACACGTGCATTGTCCCTGCTCTACTGGAACTTGGCAAGGTCACTCATTGCCGCCATGGACTGATAAGGGACAGAGCTTCGAGCACAGCTGGGTTTTTGTTTATACATTGACTCAGAGCTCAAGTTAATGGATTTTAGCTAAGGAAAAATAGGGATTTTGGTGCAGTTTTCAAACTGCCTTCACAGTCAGTTTTGGGTTTGGGAAACCCATTCCTTCACAAGGAGACCGTGGACTTGAAAGGTCATGTTGAATTCCTTTCTCAGTCAAAAAAGCTTCAAACTGCTGAGAAGTGAATTCCCCCTTCGATCTATAAACATACATTTCATCTGTTTATCATGCACATTTTTCAACCAAGCACAGAATTCCTTGAACCTAGGAAACGCTTCTGATTTCTGCTTGAGATTGAACACATGAATATACCTGGAATAAGAATCAATGAGAACCATGAAGTACCTGGCTCCACCCAAAGAGGGTGATAGTGGACCAACAAGTAGCTTCTGTAGCTTGCCTACTAGATACCTTACCTTTCGCAGCCATTTTCACCTTGTTTGCTGTGCATGCCTTACACTTCATGTGGTACCTGCAGGGTTTAATAGTCATACCTTCAACTAAGGCAGGCATTTTGGAAACTGCCTCAAAGTTTAAATGACCAAGTTTCCTGTGATAATCATGAATATCCTGCATGCAAAACCTTGTTAATATCTGCAGTACAACAAGTTTCATCCTGCACAACATCTACAGAATCATCATAATGCAATGCAAATAAATGATCAACATAATCAGCATGCAATACATAGTCATCTTTCTTGGTGATGGTGCACTTCTTTTTTTCTTCTTTTTTCCTGTTTTATTAAATTTGCTTAGTAACATAACATTATTATATATATTGTATAAAACAAAGAATACAGAACAAAATTCATTCATACTACAATGCCTAACTACATAACATTAATATATATGGTTTCTGAAAAAAAGGCTTACATAACAAAATCAATTCAAAATACCATCCGGTTTACTTCCCCCCCTCCCTCCCCACTCCAGCCCTCCCCACCCCCAGTCAGGCCTTCCTTCTTCATATCTTTATCCATGTACACAGTCTGTTCATTCGAGTTTGTATGTTGGGGTTGGCTTCCCGTCTTTCTATCCAGTTCCTGTAAAATGCCCATTTATTTGTGATTCTTTGGCATTTATTTTCCCATCTATCCTCTGCCACTATCTGTGCGAATATTTCTGATTGTACATATTCAAAGACATAATCATTCCATTTTTCCATATTCCATTTGGCCTTTTCTTTCCATTCCAGCTAGAATCATAATTGTCAGCGCTGCCCAAGGTCCCAGCTCACACAAGACCAACGCTGCTTCTTGCTCAAGTTTAAAAGTCTTTATTGAAGTTCAGTCTCATTTCCAGACGTGCAGCGCGCAACGCTACATCTATCCGTCAGACCGTAGAAGTCCCATCTGAATCTCCGCCCCCCTCACACCAGCTTAAGATTCTAGCTTTACTCCACCTCTTCCTCTGTTCCTTCTTTCTCTGGGTCCTTCTGCTAGTCGGAGTCTCTGCCCTCCGAGATTCTTCTGACGCTGATTCTCCCGACTCCTCCCCCCCCCTCTTTCGGGCTTTAGGACCTGGCTCCCAATCCGGGTTTTCTGCTGTCCCGCGCTCCTCCACATTTGAACTTGGCGCGCGCGCGCAGCCTCCCACTTTCCTTCTGACCGTTACACTTGTGTCACTGCTCCCCCTTTCGGGGAGGCTAGCTGGACCTGGCCTTCCCTCCGTCTCCCCACTCCCCGATGGAGGAGAAGCTGGTCCTGACTCACGTGACTCTTCCCCCCCACTGTGCTCTGGTGGGGAAACTGGCCCTACTCCTCCGCTGCTCCTTTGGGACTCCCCTCTGGTTCCTTGTTTATGGATGGTCCCCTCTGGGATTCGCCTCGCCCTTACCATAGGCGCCCTCTCCTGGGAATCTTCTGATTCGCTGGAGAAGCTCATGGAATCTCTCGGGTCACTGTCATATTCCCCTACGCTCCCCTCTGATTCCTCTCCTCCGCTCTCTATCTGCTCTCTCCCCTGCTCTTCTGCTCCTGAGCCTCTGACATCCATCCCCCCCTCGAAGCCCCCCCTCCCCCCTCCCCCTCTTCGGGTGTGGGTTCCAGGTGCTCCAGCGCTGGGGGTGTGAGTGCTGGCTTCTGTTCTCTCCCCCTGGTGTGCAACCGGCCCGCGGGATCAGGCCCCCCCACGATGGGTTCGTCGACGTCGACTTCCCCTGCTTCCATTTCTCTGCTGTCGTGCTCAAAACCAAGATCCTCCCCCCACACGTCCATGTCCTCCTCTCCACCCGGTCCCTCGGGTGAGGCTGTGTGCAAGGGCCCCCTCAGCAGTTCCCTGCTCCACCCCACTTCTGGTTGAGTGTCCCACCAATAGGAGCGGTCCGTGGCAAACCCCGAGAGCGACCCCTCCGGGGAGCTCATCCCCGGCGTCGGCTCCTCATCTGAGGAGAAACCTTGGAACGTGCTGGCTGACAGTGTGGGTGTGAAAAGCCAGTCGTCGAAATACTCCGCCGGCATGGGTCTGTGTGGGAAGATCGAATGGAACTCGTCTTTGAGATAGTGCTCCTCCACGGCGTAGCACGGCACCCACTCGTTGGCGCTGGCCGGAGTACCCTCCCTGGCGAGGAGATATTCAACTCCCTCTTCCCCCCATCTGGAGTCCAAAATCTCTGTGACCTCGTTGAGTGGCGTCGCCCTCTGTGGTCCCTCCCCTGTTGGCGATGGGCTACGTGGAGCTGGTGCGGTCCCTGGCGCCTGAAACCTGTGGGGCGCCTTGTAAGGCGTGAGCACTGACCTGTGAAAGACTGGGTGCATTCTGGAGCCCTCCGGGAGTGTCAACCGGTAGGCCACTGGATTGATTTGTGCCGCGACCTGGTAAGGTCCCAGCTGCTTGTGTCCTAGCTTCCTCTTAGCTAGCGTTCTGGCCGGCACTGCCTGAGCTGCTAACCAGACCCAGTCCCCTACCTGTATGTCTTCCCCAACCCTCCTGTGCCTGTCTGCCTGCATCTTGTAGGCGTGTTTCGCGAGTTCCAAGTGCCTTCGGAGTTGCTCATGGACCTCCTGTAACTCTGCGGCTAAGTGCTCTGCCCCCCGTGGCTCCCCCTCTGCCTCGGTCTCCAACCCCGGGAAGGTTCTGGGGTGGCGCCCATTGTTGGCGAAGAACGGTGTCACCCCTGTAGACCCGTGCTTCGTGTTGTTGTAGGCAAACTCGGCTAGCGGTAGGTAGTCCACCCAGGTCGAGGGCTGTTGATTGGCGTAGCATCGCAGGTACTGCTGCATGATGGCGTTGACCCTCTCCGCTTGTCCGTTGGTCTGCGGGTGTCGTGCCGACGCTAAGTTGATCTTGACGTTCAGGATGCCCAGCAGCTTCTGCCAAAAGTTCGAGATGAATTGGCGACCCCGGTCGGACAGGATGGACCGCGGCAGGCCGTGAGCTTTGAAAACGTGGTCTATGAACAGCTTGGCGGTCTGTTCCGCTGTGGCCACCTTCGCGCACGGAATGAAATGCGCCATCTTGGTGAAGAGGTCTACGACCACGAGTACCGCTGTTTTGCCTCGCGAGCTGGGCAGATCTGTAACAAAGTCCAGGGCCACTTTCTCCCATGGTTCGAGCGGCGTCTGCAGCGGTTCCAGCAGACCCGCCGGCTTCCTGTGTACTGGCTTGGCCCTTTGGCAGGTGTCACACCTGGAAACGTAATCCGCAACTTCTCCCCGCACCTTGGGCCACCAAAAGTCCCTGGTGACTAATTCCGCCGTCTTGTCCTTGCCGAAGTGCCCAGCGCTGGGCGCGTCGTGCAGCTGCTGCAAGACTCTCGCGCGAAGGTCGTCTCCCGGTACGTAGAGAGCCCCTTTGCGGAGGAGTAGTCCGTCGCGTATCTGGAACTCGTCGTCCCTCGCTGTGCCGTTTCGCACCTCCTCCATCTTGGATTGCGCAAACGAATCCGCCTGTAGCGCGCGACGGACTGCGTCCAGGTCCACTGCGGCTGAAGCGCACGCCCACACCTCTGGTGCGAAAATGTGTTTGGCCGCTGCCGGTGCCGCTTCCTCGAGATACTGCGGCTTCCTGGATAGCGCATCCGCCATGACGTTGTTGTCTCCCGGGATGTATTCTATTCGGAAATCGAAATCTGCAAAGAACTCCGCCCAGCGGATGTGTCTCTGGTTCAGGAACTTCGCCGTGCGCCAGTACTCCAGGTTCTTGTGGTCCGTGCGAACCTGCACTGTGTGTCTGGCTCCGACGAGGAAGTGCCGCCACGCCTTGAAAGCAGCATGAATGGCCAGCAACTCCCTGTCCCAGATGGTGTAGTTCTGCTCCGACGTGCTGAGCTTCCTGGAGTAGAATGCGCACGGTCTCCAGTCCCCTTGCGGATCTTGCTGCAACAGGACCGCCCCCACCGCTCTGTCCGAGGCGTCCGTTTCAACCCTCATCGGTTTGCTGGGGTTTACGTGTAGCAGCTGTTCTTCGGACGCGAAGAGACGCTTGAGCCTCCGAAAGGACTGCTCCGCCTGGTCCGTCCAGGTGAACTTCTTCTTCTTGGAGCTGAGGGTGTCCGTGATGGCTGCTGTCTCCTTCGCGAACCCCTTGATGAACTTGCGATAAAAGTTGGCGAAACCGACGAACTTCTGGACCTCCTTCCGGTTGCGTGGGCTCTTCCAGTCCAACACTGAGCGGACCTTGGCGCTGTCCATGGCAAGTCCCTTGTCGGACAGCTTGTAGCCCAGGAAATCCACCTCTGTCGTGTCGAACTGGCACTTCTCCAGTTTGGCGTAAAGTCTGTGCTCCCGTAGTCTCTGCAGGACCTCCTTGACGTCCTTCTCGTGCGCCTCCTGCGAGTCCGAAAAGATCAGGATATCATCTAAGAAGCAGACGCACTTCTTGTAGAGGAGTCCCGCTAGCACGTGGTGCATGAAAGCTTGGAAACAATGGGAGCCATTTTGGAGACCAAACGGCATGACTCTGTATTCATAGGTTCCTAAAGGCGTAAACATGGCTGTCTTCCACTCGTCGCCCTCCCGCATGCGTATAAGGTTGTAGGCCCCTCGTAGATCCAACTTGGTGAAGATCCGCCCCTTCCTCACCGTCGCGAGCAGGTCGTCAATTTTGGGCATGGGGAATGCTGTGGGCTTTGTCCTGGAATTGATGATTCTATAATCCACTATGAGCCTCCGTTCGGGCGTGTCTCTCTTCTTCACGAAAAACACGGGACTGCCCCCCACTGCTTTGGATTCCCGGATGAATCCCCGCTTCAAATTGCGATCTATGAACTCCCTGAGTTCTTGCATTTCGTCTTCAGACATGGAGTACAGTTTCCCAGTCGGCAGCGTCGCCCCTGGCAGGAGGTCAATCTTGCAGTCGTAGGGTCTGTGGGGAGGCAGCTTGTCTGCTTCCTTCTCGCAGAAGACTTCCAAAAAGGCCTTGTACTTGTTGGGCACCGCTTGCACCATGCCTAGGTGTAGCTGCGGTGCATCCTCTTGCCCCTCCTCTTCCTGGCAGGTCTGGATGCAATGCGCTGCGCAGTAGGAAGAGCAGAAGGTCAATTGCCGCTGGTACCACGCTAATGCCGGGCTGTGCCTATCCAGCCAACTCATGCCCAACACTATGGGCGTGTCCGATAGGTGGGTGACGTTGAAACTGATGACTTCACGGTGGTTCCCAATTTGCATCACCAGAGGCGGTGTCTGCTGTACCACCTCTCCTCCCAGTATCTTCCTGCCATCTACCGTGACAACATTTAGGGGCGTCGTGGCTGGCAGGAGTGCTATGCGATGCTGCTTGACGAAGTCCAACCCTACAAAGTCTGCGTTGCTACCAGAGTCAATGGTAATAGGGACCTCCAGGGTGAGCCCATCGGGCAGCTGGAGCGATGCAGTGAGTTGCACCACTGGTTTGGGTGGGAGGGGGTCTGTGGGCTGCAAAATCTCTGGGGACTGCTTCACTGACTCGCCTGGTTGAGCCCCAGTGCTTCTGTCTCCAACCAGGCTCCTCCGTTTCCCTGGGGCTGCTCCTCCTGCTGAATTGCTCCTTTAACAGTTGCTGAGGCTGCAGTGTGCTTCTGGAGCCTCTGGGGACACTCTTTGGCCATGTGCAGTGCACTGTCGCAGATGTAACACTTCCTGCTCCCTCTAGGAGCCTTCGCCTTGACTGCTCCTGGTGTTTGGGCTCTGCTTGCTGTCTGAGCCCTTGCACCTCCGATTTCCATTGGCTCCTCCCCCCTCATCAGAGCAGGCGTGGACTGAGCGCGCTCTGTCTCTCTGGGTAGGAAGGGAGTCGTTCTAACTGACGTGTTTGCTCTTCCCCCCTGCTCCCTGCTCCACGGGCGTTCTTCCAGGCGCACCCCAATTGCGAGCGCCCTTTGGACAACTTCTGTTGTATTTTGGGGTCTCTCTCCCCTCGCCAGCTCATCTTTCACGGCTCCATTCAGCCCCTCCCAGAACAGATCCCTGACGGCAGCTGAGTCCTTCTGCCAGCCCAGCACATTTACTAACCCAAAAAAGCGGGAATGATACTGGCGCACTGGCGCTTTTCCTTGCCGCAATCCATGCATTTCCCTTCTAGCGACATCCACATCCACCATTGATTTAAAGCAAGCGTCCATGGCTCCAATAAAGGCGCTTGAATCCTTGAGGGCGGGGTCATTTTCGCGTAACAAGGTTCGCAGCCACGACTTAGCTTCCCCATGCAGATGAGTGATTATGAAACCCACTTTCTCCTCCTCATCTCTAAAATCTTTCCGAAGCAAATTGAGCGCGAAAACTACTTCTGCTCTGAAGTTAGGGTACTGCTACAGGTTCCCGTCAAAATGGGTCACAAGGCTCGCCCCCCTTTTCCCGAGGGCAACTCCCTCCGGCTTGGCTCCCAGCTGCCCCTCCTTTCCCCATTTGTCCCACCTGGCTTGCAGATCCTGGCAGAGCGCAGCTGTGTCTTCTTCTTTTTTCTTAGACGCAGCCAATTCTGCGTAGAGCGTTGACACCGCTTCCTGCAATTGCTTGATTTTTTCCTCTGTAGTCATCTTTGCCTATCTTCGTGAGCTTGCAGAGTTTTTTTAGAGATGGGACTTACTGTCAGCGCTGCCCAAGGTCCCAGCTCACACAAGACCAACGCTGCTTCTTGCTCAAGTTTAAAAGTCTTTATTGAAGTTCAGTCTCATTTCCAGACGTGCAGCGCGCAACGCTACATCTATCCGTCAGACCGTAGAAGTCCCATCTGAATCTCCGCCCCCCTCACACCAGCTTAAGATTCTAGCTTTACTCCACCTCTTCCTCTGTTCCTTCTTTCTCTGGGTCCTTCTGCTAGTCGGAGTCTCTGCCCTCCGAGATTCTTCTGACGCTGATTCTCCCGACTCCTCCCCCCCCCCTCTTTCGGGCTTTAGGACCTGGCTCCCAATCCGGGTTTTCTGCTGTCCCGCGCTCCTCCACATTTGAACTTGGCGCGCGCGCGCAGCCTCCCACTTTCCTTCTGACCGTTACACTTGTGTCACTGCTCCCCCTTTCGGGGAGGCTAGCTGGACCTGGCCTTCCCTCCGTCTCCCCACTCCCCGATGGAGGAGAAGCTGGTCCTGACTCACGTGACTCTTCCCCCCCACTGTGCTCTGGTGGGGAAACTGGCCCTACTCCTCCGCTGCTCCTTTGGGACTCCCCTCTGGTTCCTTGTTTATGGATGGTCCCCTCTGGGATTCGCCTCGCCCTTACCATAGGCGCCCTCTCCTGGGAATCTTCTGATTCGCTGGAGAAGCTCATGGAATCTCTCGGTCCACTGTCATATTCCCCTACGCTCCCCTCTGATTCCTCTCCTCCGCTCTCTATCTGCTCTCTCCCCTGCTCTTCTGCTCCTGAGCCTCTGACAATAATCTTGTACAACTCTTGCTTATTACTCTTCACTTTGTTATTTCCCAGTATTCCCGAAAATAACAAATCCCTATTAACTTCTATGTTTATTTGAAATAATCCAGAAATTACCTTTATAATCTTTTGCCAATATTCCTTAACCAGATTACATTCCCACCACGTGTGTGAATATAGTCATTTTTCCTGACCACAATGCCAGCATTTGGGACTAAACCCTTTCACTATATACACCATTTGTGCCGGAGTTCTATACCATTTTAATAAAAATTTTCTACTTAATTCTTTATACTTTTCTATTTTAATATTGTTTATATTCATCAGTTCTTGGGCCGTGTTTGGATGGATCATACCTTCCTGCTCCCATTTAATCTGGATTATCCTTATCATTCTTTCTTTGTCACTTATCATCAGTTTATATAACATCCCTGCTATCCCTTTCTCCGTTATTTGTATTTTGTTCAGCACCATATCTATTTTCATTTCTGTCCTCATCATTTCCTCTGCTCTTTTCGTTTTTATTAAATCATAAAGTCCTTGCACTTTCAGTCAATATTGTTTTCCTATTTTTTCTAAAAAAACTTTTTTTGTAATTAAATTCCCTTCTTCATCGAACATATCTTTTAATTTATAAAATCCCCAATCTTCTAATTTCTTCCACCAACCCTGTTCCCTTTGACCCTCCTGCATATATTTTAATGGCGTCCACCTTGAGTATGTTGGCATCCATTTTGTATTCCAATTCTTCCAAATTCCTAACGCAGTTTTCCTTGGTCCTATTGTCTTCTTAAAAGCCGTATTAATATCTCTGTTAAATATCCCTTCTCTTCCTATTCCTTCATTTATTTCATTCTCCAGCCTTATCCATTTAATCCCATCCTTATATCCAATATCTATTAGATTTTTCAATTGGAATGTTTCATAATAAAATTCTAAGTTTGGTATTCCCCATCCCATCTCTTCTTGAGATGAATAATTTACTATGTCATAGGTTCTAACTCTTTTACTTCCAAAAATCCAATTTTTAAATACCTTATTCCATGTTTTGAACCATATTTTCCTATTAGGTAGTGTAATTACTTGAAATAAATATAATAATTTTGGTACCAGAAACATTTTAACTGCTCTAATCCTACCTAGAATAGATAAATTCTTATTTTTCCATCATTTTATGTCCTTCTTGATCTTCCTCCTTGCTTCTTTGTAATTTACATCTGGAATCCTAGCAATATTTTTAATAATATTTACCCCCAAGTATTTAAATTTTTTCCTATTGATATCCATCTTTGTCATTTTTGCAATTTCCTTCTTTTCCTCTTTATTTACATCCGAAAATAAAATTTCAGACTTCTTCAGATTTACTCCCAATCCCGACTCCTCTTTAAAGTCCTTCAGTATTATCATAAGTTCTCTTACACCCTCTAAGGGGTTTGTAAATAATAATAGGATATCATCTGCATACATGTTTAACTTGATTTCTTCCTTTCCTTTCTTATATCCTTTTACTCTTACTGAGTTTCGTATTCTATCTGCCAAGTACTCCATACCCAATACAAATAGTAGTGGTGAGAGTGAACATCCTTGTTTAACTCCTCTTTGCATATTGAATTGATCTGAAACCCCCTCATTCACTCTGACCACAGCCTTCCCTTCTCTATACAATTCTTGGATTGCTTCCACACAGTTCTCTCCTAATCCTACCTCCCGCATAATATTCCATAAGAACTTATGTCTAATCGTACACATCCAATTTTAAGACCACCAATTTCCCTTTTACCCTGCTTGTTAATATGTTTTAACACATTTCTTATAGGATGGCCTGTGTATCTTCCCTTAACAAATCCATATTGATCTTCCTTAATTATTTTAGGTAGTACCTTTTCCAGTCTGCTTGCCAGGATCTTTGTAAATATCTTATAGTCTTTTTTTTTTAAGCGTTTATTAATTTTCCAATAAAAACATCTAATTAACATATCAAATCAAATCCAATAAAAATAAAAAACTAAAATAAAAAAGTCCAATTGTCTTCCAAATTGTAATAATTTTTATTTTGGCTTCCCACGGTCTGAATTTCGAAGCGCTTTCAACATCATAGTCCTGCCTCTCATCATCATCAATGTTTTTCATAATTCCATATCCAATCTTTTCCTCCACGTTTTGACTCTGGTTCTGTGATCCTCATTCATGTCAGAAGACAAATACTTTTTTTCCTATGGAGTGCAGATTTGTCCGTATATTGAACTCTTTCAGCTGTTTTTATTTTTTCATCGCACCGCTTCATTTAATTGCATCCAAATCCAGAGTTCTGTCCAGCTCTTTAAGAATTGTTATTTTGGCAGCTTTCCCAAACGATTCCCAAATCGTTAATCTTTCCTGTCCAGGTGTTATCAAAGAAACAGAGAGAAACCTCCTTCTAAAACACCTTGTTGATTTATTCTTAAGCAGACTGTTTGCAATGTAGCCATATATCAGACAGTTAACAATTGGCCTTTGGAATCCACCCAATCCCTCCTCCGGGCCCTAGAGGGGGGCTGCCAGACATCCATTTAGCCCTCTCTCTCACTCATAATAAAAAACTTCTTTTGCAAACAGTTGTATATATAATATTGTTTCCAGTCTTTATAACCAACCATCAGTTAGCTCCTGTTTCTCTTAATCAGGGAAGTATTTCAGATATTCCATAAGTGTGTGGTGGGTAGAAGCCATTTTGTTCTTTGTTCTTTGTTTTCGTCTTTAACAGACATTTCAAATCTTAGAAGAAAAGCGGCTGCAAATAGGTCCCAATTATATATGAAAGTCCATCTGTACTCACTTTTTGAAGAGCAATTTAGGTTCTTAATGAGGTTTGGCATGCAATACGGATTGTTAATGTTAGAGGGAGAAGAAAAAACATACCAAGCCCCTCCAGATTCCAAACATCATGATGAGGATCTCTTTGAAGTTCGATCTTTTGCACCAGAGACTGTACATTCTGCAGGTTTTTTTTCCAGCTTCTTCAGTTCAGAGCGTGTCTGTTTGTTTTTCAAATCTTTATATTTTCCCAAACAGATGCATCCGGCTATGGGGTGGCATTGCAGGAGTGTCAGTCCATCCCTTGCTCCGTGACCCAGTGCCCCTGCCGTCTGCCACATCGGGAGTCTGGGGCAAACTGTGGGTCATCGAGACAGTCCTCCCCTGCCCTGGGGAGGCTGCCAGGGCTAATTACCCCCATATCAGCCCTGAATTATCGGAACGGCTGAAGTCCGATCGTGTGGGATCCGCCATTTCCCACCGCTGGAAACAGGAAGCCGTAAATATCTTATAGTCTTGAATTAATAGGCTAATTGGTCTGTATGACCCCACCTCTGTAGGGTCATTTTGCAGTTTTTCAATCACTACTATTTCCGCTAGTTTCCAAGTGTCTGGGGCTTTCCCCCCTTCTAAGATATTATTAAATACTTTTTTAAGTTCTGAGCCCAGGATATCAATTGTTTCTTTATAAAAGTCTGCTGTAATTCCATCTAATCCTGGGGATTTCTTACTTTTAAATGATTTAACTACATTCTCTATTTCTTCCAAAGAAATTTCCTCCTTCAGTATTAATCTATCACTTTCTTCGTTTTTAAACCCCAAAATTTCCCTACTAGTATTTTTATTTTCTTCTTTATATAAAGATTGATAGAATTCTGCAAATTCTTTCCTTATTTCTCTAGAGCTTTGTGTGAGTATTTTCCTTCTAGTCTTAATGGCCTTCACCCTCTGTTTATCCCTTCTTTTCTTTAAATAGTTTGCCAGTCTCTTATATGATCCTATTGAGGTTCTCTGAAAATCATTTTTGATCATATTATCTCTCTTCCACACCGCAACTATATCCAACTCATCCAATTCCTGTTTTAACTTTCTTAACTGCTCCTGTCTGCTCCTTAGAAATTTAACCTGTTGCTGTTGTTGCAGAATTTCAATCTCTTTAATTTTTTCCTGTCTCCCCGAGTACCAATCCTTCTTAATCGCAATCTCTTTCAGTATACAATGTCTTTATAACAGCTTTGAAAGCGTCCCATACTACCGGGATCTCGGCCGAACCATTGTTCTCTTTAAAATACCAACCAATTTGTTTTCTGATATATTCCCTGTCAATCTCTTTTGCCATTATTATGTTATTGTACCGCCATCTCCTGCTTTTTCCATCCTCTTCCAGTCCCAGCTCCACAAATAGTGGAGCATGGTCTGAAATCCATATTCCCATAGTCTTTGCTGTTCTAACACTGATTTCATTCCCTTCTTTAATTAGCACGTAGTCAATATAAGAGAAAGTCTTATGTCTGTTGGAGAAGAAGGTAGGTTTGGTGTTGGGGTTTCCCCTCTCAAAAACATCCTTTAATCCCCATTTAGATAATCTGAAAGTACTATCGTCCTTTATATTCCAATTAAAGTCTGCCGTAACGATAACTTCCCCTTCAGCGTAAAGCTGCAGTTTATTCAAGGTTTTCTTTATATTTTTTTTCTGTCTTGTGTTAGGGCTATATATATTAGCTATTGTAAAGATTTTTTGTGACACTTTAATTTTTAAGAATATAAATCTACCATCATTATCATTTTTTCTGGCTCAGAACCTCCGGCCTAAGATTTGCATTACATATTATAGCGACCCCTCTAGCCTTATTCGTCGCTTTCGATTCTGCTATTAGGCCCCATTGCTGAGAGCATAACAATGGTCTATTGTTTGCTTTGGCTCTATGTGTCTCCTGAAGGCATAATATATCCACTTTCATTTTTTTTGCCAGTGTCAGTACCCTGTAGCGTTTGGTGTTTGAGGCCAGCCCATTAACATTTAAAGATAAAACCTTTAAAGATCTATCCATTATCCCGACTACTGTTTATTTTTTGAATCCCTCTGTGTACATATATTTTATATTATATTTTCAATTCTGGCCCATTCAACCCCCCTCCCCCTTCCCCCCTGAGACTCAGGGATCTCCATGTTCCCTGTCTCATGGTATCTTGGAGAACCACACTCCTCTCCCTTCGCTCTTGGAAAGTTTATAGCAGAATATATATATATATATTTACAAAAGCCCATTTTAGATATCTCTAGTATATATTATTTTTTGCTGTTTCCTTCCCCTCTCAACTTCCGTCTTCTTTTATTCTCTTGTCTCTGCACTGGAGATTCTTGAGATTCTTCACTCGACTCTCCCTGTAGGTCTACCTGTAATTCTTCCGAACTTGAGAGTTCTTGCTCAGTCTGTCCTTGTATTCCAACTCCTAAATCAGCTAGCCTTTTTTTTTGCTTCACCAGGGTTCTTAGTGGAATATTTCCTGCCGTCTCTAAAAACCAGCAGTGTAGCAGGGTAGGCCCAAGTAAAGAGGATTTTATGATTGTAGAGAGCTTGTGCAAACTGCTGCATACGTTTCCTGTCTTGAAGCGTTTCCTGAGAAAAGTCTTGTCTCACTATGACCTTTCACTGTTTAAACTGCAGGTCTGCTTTCTGCCGGAGTGATTTATAAATTTGATCTCTTAACTTCTCTCTTGTGAATGCCATAATTACATCCCTGGGAAGTCCAGAGCCTCCTCGTGGTGTTAACACCCGGTGCACTCTCTCAATTTCATTATGCTCAATTTCAATTCCTTGTTCTTTGAGCCATTCTAACATCTCCTTTTCCAGGTCCTTATTCCCAATATCTTCAGAAATACCAGAGAATTTTGAATTCCTTCTGCGCTGTCTGTTGTTCATTTGTGAAATTCTTTTTGTCAGAGATTCTATTTTGTTTACATTTGCATCAGCTACTTCTTTTGCATGTTCTGCTATTTTCGTAACTTTTTCTACTGTAGCAGTCATTCTTCTCAACTCTCCTTTCAAGTCTTGCATATCAGCGAGGACATTTGCTTCAGAACACTGAATCATTTCACCCAGCTCCTTCAAAGACATGGCCATCTTGTTAAGTCCTTCTCAAGTCTTTCCCAAATAAATAGATAAACCACCGTTTTAAACACTAACTCACCCCAATCCAGGACTTGGACCTGAGCCCAGTTTTCGGTGAGTTATCTCAGCTATCAGTTTGCAGAGAGTTATTTGCTTTTCAGGCAAAATGGCGGTGGAGGTAGCAGCCTAGTCAGAGCTTCCCGCCTTCCATTAAGCTTTTAAGTCTTTTTAGTCACCTTTTGATCCTAAGTTCACATTTTAATTGTTTTATTAGCTGCCTTATAGTTGCCTATCTTTTTGTCTTCCTTTGTTTTTAGTTTATTGGTACTGTTTTATTGTTTTATGGCTCTATTCGACTTAGCGTAACAATGAACGCCCAGTGAAGATTGATTGTAGTCCTTGTGACCAACTTGCAGTTTCGTCCATTGCTTCGTCTACTGGCTAAGAAGAACAGAAAATAATAAAGAGGGGAGAGGTTGTATTGTGCCGGAGCTGCCTAAGAGGCGATGAGTTATGAGGACTGAGAATTGTAAGTAAGCAACGAACTCTACCAACTTTTTTTACTTACCACTCCCCTGCCTCCTACAATACTCTCTAAGGTGCATTAAGATATTTCCAATTACTGCGGATATTTCTCCTTATCTCCACTATGGGTCATGGCAAGCGGCCAAGGGACCTGGATGAGGCAATGCCTCCCCCGAGGCCCAAACAGTCCAAGATTGATTCTTTCTTTTTTAACTATAGCAGAAATAACGAGGAAGATAGCTACACGGTTGAAACTCACAATCATTTTAATCCTTTAATTGACCTCGCAGCCAACATAGAAGTGGAGGGGGTGAACTCGAAGGCAACAAATAATGCTAAGGATAATGACAAAGAAGTGAGAGCCACCTCGAAGGGGGAGCCCGAGTCGGCCCTGGGCGATGGCATGGGATTCGATCATTTCCAATTAATAACCAGGACCCTGTGCTGCATCTTTAAGAGCATAAATGGGATCTCCATGCAGGTGAAAAACCTTCACCAAAAGCTTGAGGCCCATTTGTTGGAGTTGCAGCACAACCTCACTCTGCCTCCGAGGGATTTAAAGGGGCAGAGGTGTACCTCCCCTGTTAGACATGAAAGTGGTTCTGGTGGTCACTTATTAAAAGCTCAATTGGACTCTCATACAAGCAAACAAAATATGCCTAACTATACGCAGCAGTGACCCCTGGTCCCCAAGGTGGAATAATTCGAGAGATATCAAAGATCATCTAAGGCAACTCCTTCAGATTTGGCCTCCGCTAATAGATCTTAGTTCAGTGAAACTTTTGAACTACTACCATCGGTTCCAAAAAGTACTGCTCTCCTTCCAGTCACCAAAAATTCCTTCCTTACTGGTTAGGCGTAAAGCGTTTTTGGCCACCTGGGGCATCTTTCCAACGAGAGTCTTTCACGACACCAGGATTAAACCTCTTTTCCGTAATATCATACAAAAAGGTATCCGCTCACCAGACTGGCGCGACATAGTCTTGAAATTCAAGCTGCCCACCCGGGAACCTCACCCTCCCTCTCAGCCCAAGCTACCTGGTTTATCTACTCCAGCAACAGAGAAGCATGACCAAAGCGGGCCCAGCCATCTGGCTGCTTTAGAGGAGAGGGACCTTATCTCATCCTATGGTGAGTTGCCATTAGAAGAACAGCAGGAAGTTATAAATAGGCTTGATATACTCAAGCAGCATCTTACACATGTACTTCAAGAGAAAAAAATCTCCTCAAAATCTGGTCATAGTAACCTACTAAATCAAAGGAATGCAGTCATGAAGGGGCTAACACCCCAGAAATCCCTGCCAAATATTGGGACTCCATTAACGGATGATATGGCAGTCTGCCTGGCAGAAGCTCCTCATACTCCGTCGCAACGCAGTCTCCCTTCACCTCTACTAATAGATCTGCAATCAACTACTTCGTCCTTCGTCTTAAAGAGCAATGCGCCAAACACCCCCCATCTTGGAAATCTGTCAATGTCCTATTCTTCTATGCCTGACCTGGAGTCTTCAATCAGTGCGGCCCACTCAGATGACTGTACATCCTCGTCCTTTGCCAGTCAACCTCTTTTGGCAGAACCTCATTTACCCACAACCTCTTCAAGCCAATACATAAACGTTAAGGAAGCCACTGTGCAAAGAGACAGCTCAGGTCTTATTGATGACCCTGTTGGACATATCAATCAAATTACCACCCCTTCGTTACCTTCGGCAACTTCACGCCTGGTGCTGTCTCAGACCCTTGGCAATGCCTCTCCCACCAGTAACCAGAGTAACTGACTAGCACATAGTCCCTCTTCAAACTGCTTTAATGTGCTATCCTGGAATGTGGCGGGATGGACGTCCAAACAGGATGGCAGGGATATGAAAGAGTTTTTAGCGAAATTCCAGATTATGGGTATACAAGAGACCTGGTGCCTAGAATCGTCACCCCCCCCCCATCCCTACCGGGCTATGACACCTTTGTGATTCCTGCGACCAAAACACATTTGTATGGGCGCCCTAGTGGTGGCCTGGTAACATTTGTTTCGCAGGAGCTTCAACTTAATATCTCTCCTCTCTTTTGGTTAGAGAGTAATTCCATTCAAACTTTACATATCACTAACAGCTCGGTTGGGGACTTCATATGTGTAAACTTGTACAATCCATCTACCTCCTCCCCTTCTCATTCAAATCAGTTTTGGGAGGATTTAAGATTTATCCTCGATAAATTGGTCGCTGAATTTCCAAAGTCAGAGATCTTTATAATGGGGGACTTTAATGCCAGAATCGGAGCAGATATAAGCTCATTCACCCATAAGTCACAATTATTCATAGAAGAGGAGTGGTTTCCTACGTGGAATTCACATGATAAGACCATCAATAGGGCTGGCATCATACTACTGGAGCTTACCATAAACTGCGGGCTGCACAGCTTGCATGGCACACCCAAAGACTGGTCCGGGGGATTCTATACTTTTCTAGGTTCGAGAGGGGCAAGCGTTATAGACTACATCTGGTCCTCCTCGGCATGTAATGATAAGGCATATTGTTTCAATGTGTTCAACAGAACCGAAAGTGACCACCTTCCAATCGCCATCTCCTTCCCCCCCACACAGCTGGGGCTTCCCAGCTCATTCCACCTCCAGGACCCACTGATCTTAGCCCCCGGACGTAAGAAGTGGGATATCTATCTGGAGCAAGACATAAAAGTCCTCCTAAATTCCTCTGAGATCCTAGCCTTGAAAGCTCAGCTGTTAACAACGAATGTGAATCATTTCTCAACTTTCCAGCAAATTCTAGCCTACTTGCTTCCTTCACTCACGAAACCTCCCCGAGCGATTCTAACCTGGAAGAATCAAACTTGGTTCGACCAAGAATGCAAACAGTGCAGAAGTTGGCTTAGATTTCTTCAGTCTGATATGAAATCAGACAGCTCCCAGAGCAAAATCAGGGAGTTAGCCCAATTCCGTTCATACTACAAGAAGTTGCTTCAACATAAGAAATTGCTCTTTGTGAAAGAACGCTGGACGGCCCTGTCAGTGGCCATTAAAACCCGTGACGACAAGAAATTCTGGCATTTAATTAATGCAGGTTTAAGACCCCACTCATTCATCGTTAATAATATCACAGCAGCCAGTTGGCACTCTCACTTTGCTCAGCTGTATTCCGCCCCAGATCCTGAAGTAAACGTAGTCTCTTCTCTTCCAGCATCTGCCTTGCCCACCTGGGAACCAGTTTCCCCAGAGAGATGTTTACAACTAATTAGCATGCTATCAGGGGATAAATCCCCGGGGGAGGATGTGATACCACCTGAGGTATTTTTATCGAACCAGACGTGGTGGGCCCCTATTTTAGCATCTCTCTTTACCACTATTAATGCTACTCTTAAGATTCCACCTAACTGGAAACAGAGCATAGCCATCCCAATACATAAAAAGGGGGACCCACAAGATCCGCGTAACTATCGACCTATTAGCCTGCTGGACATATCATACAAGGTTTACTCTAGATTCTTGTTAGAGAAATTAAACGAGTGGGCAGAAGAAACAAAGCTATTCCATCCGGAACAGGCTGGCTTCCGTAAAGGTCATAGTACATCTGGCCAATGTCTTGTTCTATTTACATTGATTGATAAATACCTAAACAGGTTCAACTGCAAACTACACGCGGCTTTTGTGGACCTGACCTCCGCTTTTGACTCCGTCCCTAGAGATAGGCTATGGCAGAAGCTTAGTTACACCAACATAGATAAGAGACTCCTCCACCTTCTTATGGAAATTCATAATGACATATCGGCCAGAGTAAAATTTGGCCCTCTGGGAGCTCTTTCTGATTCTTTCCCTCTGAATAAAGGGGTCAAACAGGGCTGCCTCTTGGCCCCTTTTCTATTTAATTTCTACATTAATGACATCGTTACAACCATGAAGGCCCTAAACCAATCTGCCCCCTCTTTACAACAGCGCAAGATCCCCATATTACTCTATGCGGACGACATAGTGATACTGTCTTTAACCAAGCAGGGCTTAAACGACATGCTCAGAGGGCTCATGACATATTGTGATACCAACTCCCTCAAAATCAATTTCGCCAAAACAAAAATTCTTACTTTTGGCACGAAAACTCGGAAGC
Organism: Podarcis raffonei; assembly: GCF_027172205.1. Classification (NCBI taxonomy): domain Eukaryota; kingdom Metazoa; phylum Chordata; class Lepidosauria; order Squamata; family Lacertidae; genus Podarcis; species Podarcis raffonei. The sequence goes on along the minus strand of NC_070620.1, from coordinate 19,132,467 downwards.
CATTCTGGAATTTTGAGGGCCACTCTATTGAATATTGTTCAGCATTCAAGTATTTGGGCATCACTTTTCAGCATGGGCTTAGTTGGTCAGCTCACCTAAATATGACCATCCTGGCTGCCCGTAGAACCATCAAAGCCTTGGAGAAATTCTTCTATGCAAAAGGCGGCCAGTTGGTTCCTCCAATCAGAAAAGCATTTATCAGCAAAGTCCTCCTGATGTTACTGTATGGGGTTGAAATCTGGGGGTGGAATTTAAAAACACTACAACGGCTCGAGATTCTACAAAACTCTTTTGCACGAAAGTTACTGGGCCTCCCCAGGGGCTCGGTTGCTGCACAGTTAAGAACAGAACTGGGCCTCCCCTCTATTGTTGCGAGAGCCCACATTAGAATAATTAGTTTTTATTGTAAATTAATCAAAGCCCCAGGCTCCCTACTAGCCAGGCAAGCCTTTTTAACTTGTGCTTATAACAACAAATGGTCCAAGGCCATGGAGATTATCACGGCACGCTAGTCCCTCCCAGATCTTGACACGCTGTCATCTTGGGACCATCATAATATCCGGGCCTGGATTCTTACAAGAGACGAGGCCATGGACCGGGCACAGTCCGCCACAGCTCGCCTCTCCAAGTGGCTCCCTAAAGTGAAAGTGGTAAGATCACTTGCCAACTACTTGATAGACCTGACGGAGCCCAATTTGAGAAGAGCGTTTACCATGGCCCGTTTCCATTCTATACCCACGGCCTTCTTGCAGGGGATTTACTTTAAGACCCCCATTACTCAGCGTCTGTGTCCATGCACAATGAATGAAGTAGAGGACTTCATACACTTCTGTCAGAGGCTCAGGAGCAGAAGAGCAGGGGAGAGAGCAAATAGAGAGCGGAGGAGAGGAATCAGAGGGGAGCGTAGGGGAATATGACAGTGACCCGAGAGATTCCATGAGCTTCTCCAGCGAATCAGAAGATTCCCAGAAGGGGGCGCCTATGGTAAGGGCAAGGGGGGTCCCAGGGGGGACGCTCCATAAACAAGGGACCAGAGGGGACTCCCAAGGGAGCAGCGGAGGATCAGGACCAGTTCCCCCACCAGAGCACAGTGGGGGGGGGAAGAGTCACATGAGTCAGGACCAGCCTCTCCTCCAGCGGGGAGAGAAGATGAGTCAGGGGTAACCACGCCCCCATCGGGAAGTGGGGAAACGGAGGGAAGGCCAGGTCCAGCTAGCCTCCCCGAAAGAGGGAGCAGTGACACAAGTGTAACGGTCAGAAGGAAAGTGGGAGGCTGCGCGCGCGCGCCAAGTTCAAATGTGGAGGAGCGCGGGACAGCAGAAAACCCGGATTGGGAGCCAGGTCCGAAAGCCCGAAGGAGGGAGGGGGAAGAGTCAGGGGACTCAGCGTCAGAGGAGTCTAGGAGGGCTGAGACTCCGACTAGCAGGCGGACCCAGAGAAGGAAGGAACAGAGGAAGAGGTGGAGTAAGGCTAGAATCTTAAACTGGTGTCAGGGGGGAGGAGATTCAGATGGAGCTTCGACGGTCTAAGGTATAGACGTAGCGTTGCGCGCTGCACGTCTGGAAGTGAAACTGAACTCAATAAAGACTTTTATACTAGAGAAAGAAGCAGCGTTGGTCTTGTGTGAGCTGGGACCTTGGGCAGCGCTGACAGTAAGCTCCATCTCACGTAAAAAGTATTCAACCCTCGCAGCGTGAGTGGGCGCAGCGAGGGGCAAGGACTTGGTTTTCTGCTAGCTCACGAAGATAGGCAAAGATGACTACGGAGGAGAAAGTGACGCAACTGCAGGAGGCAGTCTCAGTGCTTTACGCAGAATTGGCCGCATCTAAGAAAAAGGAAGGAGAAACAGCTGCGCTCTGCCAGGATCTGCAAGCCAGGTGGGACAGTTGGGGAAAGGAGGGGCAGCTAGGAGCCAAGCCGGAGGGAGTTGGCCTCGGGAAACGGGGGGCCAGTATAATAACCCACTTCGACGGGAACCTGCAGCAGTACCCTAACTTCAGAGCAGAAGTAGTTTTCGCGCTCAAATTGCTTCGGAAAGACTTTAGGGATGAGGAGGAGAAAGTGGGCTTCATAATCACTCATCTGCATGGGGAAGCTAAGTCGTGGCTGCGAACCTTATTACGCGAAAATGACCCCGCCCTCAAAGATTCAAGCGCCTTTATTGAAGCTATGGACGCTTGCTTTAAATCAACGGTAGATGTGGATGTGGCTAGAAGGGAAATGCATGGATTGCGGCAAGGGAAAGCAACGGTGCGCCAGTATCACTCCCGCTTTTTTGGGTTAGTAAATGTGCTGGGCTGGCAGAAGGACTCAGCTGCCGTCAGGGATCTGTTCTGGGAGGGGCTGAATGGAGCCGTGAAAGATGAGCTGGCGAGGGGAGAGAGGCCCCAAAGCACCACAGAAGTAGTCCAAAGGGCGCTCGCAATTGGGGTGCGCCTGGAAGAACGCCCGTGGAGCAGGGAGGAGGGGCGTAGAGCAAACACGCTAGCCAGAACAACTCCCTTCCTACCCAGAGAGACAGAGCGCGCTCAATCCACGCCTCCGCTGGGGAGGGGAGAAGAGCCGATGGAGATAGGTGGTGCCAGGGATCAGACAGCAAGCAGAGCCCAAACACCAGGAGCAGTCAAGGCGAAGGCTCCTAGAGGGAGCAGGAAGTGTTACATCTGCGACAGTGCACTGCACATGGCCAAAGAGTGTCCCCAGAGGATCCAGAAGCACACTGCAGCCTCAGCAACTGTAAAAGGAGCAATTCAGCAGGAGGAGCAACTGCAGGGAAACGGAGGAGCCTGGTTGGAAACAACAACACTGGGGGTCAACCAGGCGAGTCAGTGAAGCAGCCCCCAGAGATTTTGCAGCCCACAGACCCCCTCCCACCCAAACCAGTGGTGCAACTCACCACATCGCTCCAGCTGCCCGATGGGCTCACCCTGGAGGTCCCTATTACCATTGACTCTGGTAGCAATGCAGACTTTGTAGGAGTGGACTTTGTCAAGCAGCATCGCATAGCACTCCTGCCAGCCACGATGCCCCTGAATGTTGTCACGGTAGATGGCAGGAAGATACTGGGAGGAGAGGTGGTACAGCAGACACCGCCTCTGGTGATGCAAATTGGGAACCACCGCGAAGTCATCAGCTTCAACGTCACCCGCCTGTCGGACACGCCCATAGTGTTGGGCATGAGTTGGCTGGATAGGCACAGCCCGGCATTAGCATGGTACCAGCGGCAATTGACCTTCTGCTCTTCCTACTGCGCAGCACACTGCATCCAGACCTGCCAGGAAGAAGAGGGGCAAGGGGATGAACCGCAGCTACACCTAGGCATGGTACAAGCGGTACCCAACAAGTACAAGGCCTTTTTGGAAGTCTTCTGCGAGAAGGAAGCGGACAAGCTGCCTCCCCACAGGCCCTACGACTGCAAGATTGACCTCCTGCCGGGGGCGACGCTGCCGACTGGGAGACTGTACTCCATGTCTGAAGACGAAATGCAAGAACTCAGGGAGTTCATAGATCGCAACTTGAAGCGGGGATTCATCCGGGAATCCAAAGCAGTGGGGGGCAGTCCCGTGTTTTTTGTGAAGAAGAGGGACACGCCCGAACGGAGGCTCATAGTGGATTATCGGATCATCAATTCCAGGACAAAGCCCACGGCATTCCCCATGCCCAAGATTGACGACCTGCTCGCGACGGTGAGGAAGGGACGGATCTTCACCAAGTTGAATCTACGAGGGGCGTACAACCTTATACGCATGCGGGAGGGCGACGAGTGGAAGACAGCCATGTTTACGCCTTTAGGAACCTATGAATACCGAGTCATGCCGTTTGGTCTGCAAAATGGCTCCCATTGTTTCCAAGCTTTCATGCACCACGTGTTAGCGGGACTCCTCTACAAGAAGTGCGTCTGCTTCTTAGATGACATCCTGATCTTCTCGGAATCGCAGGAGGCGCACAAGGAGGACGTCAAGGAGGTCCTGCAGAGACTACGGGAGCACAGACTTTACGCCAAGATGGAGAAGTGCCAGTTCGACGCGACAGAGGTGGATTTCCTGAGCTACAAGCTGTCCGACAAGGGACTCGCCATGGACAGCGCCAAGGTCCACTCGGTGTTGGACTGGAAGAGCCCGCGCAATCGGAAGGAGGTCCAGAAGTTCGTCGGTTTCGCCAACTTTTATCGCAAGTTCATCAAGGGTTTCGCGAAGGAGACGGCGGCCATCACGGACACCCTCAGCTCCAAGAAGAAGAAGTTCACCTGGATGGACCAGGCGGAGCAGTCCTTTCGGAGGCTCAAGCGTCTCTTTGCGTCCGAAGAACAGCTGCTACACGAAAACCCCAGCAAACCAATGAGGGTTGAAACAGACGCCTCGGACAGAGCGGTGGGGGCGGTCCTGTTGCAGCAAGATCCGCAAGGGGACTGGAGACCGTGCGCATTCTACTCCAGGAAGCTCAGCAAGTCGGAGCAGAACTACACCATCTGGGACAGGGAGTTGCTGGCCATTCATGCTGCTTTCAAGGCGTGGCGGCACTTCCTGGTCGGAGCCAGACACACAGTGCAGGTCCGCACGGACCATAAGAACCTGGAGTACTGGCGCACGGCGAAGTTCCTGAACCAGAGACACATCCGCTGGGCGGAGTTCTTTGCGGATTTCGATTTCCGGATAGAATACATCCCGGGAGACAACAACGTCATGGCGGATGCGCTATCCAGGAAGCCGCAGTATCTCGAGGAAGCGGCACCGGCAGCGGCCAAACACATTTTCGCACCAAAAGCGTGGGCGTGCGCTTCAGCCGCCGTGGACCTGGACGCAGTGCGTCGCGCGCTACAGGCGGATTCGTTTGCACAATCCAAGATGGAGGAGGTGCGAAACGGCACAGCGAAGGACGACGAGTTCCAGATACGCGATGGACTACTCCTCCGCAAAGGGGCTCTCTACGTACCGGGAGACGACCTTCGCGCGAGAGTCCTGCAGCAGCTGCACGACGCGCCCAGCGCTGGGCACTTCAGCAAGGACAAGACGGCGGAATTAGTCACCAGGGACTTTTGGTGGCCCAAGGTGAGGGGAGAAGTCACGGATTACGTTTCCAGGTGTGACACCTGCCAAAGGGCCAAGCCAGTACACAGGAAGCCGGCGGGTCTGCTGGAACCGCTGCAGACGCCGCTCGAACCATGGGAGAAAGTGGCCCTGGACTTTGTTACAGATCTGCCCAGCTCGCGAGGCAAAACAGCGGTACTCGTGGTCGTAGACCTGTTCACCAAGATGGCGCACTTCATTCCGTGCGCGAAGGTGGCCACAGCGGAACAGACCGCCAAGCTGTTCATAGACCACGTGTTCAAAGCTCACGGCTTGCCGCGGTCCATCCTGTCCGACCGGGGCCGCCAATTCATCTCGAACTTCTGGCAGAAGCTGCTGGGCATCCTGAACGTCAAGATCAACTTAGCGTCGGCATGACACCCGCAGACCAACGGACAAGCGGAGAGGGTCAACGCCATCATGCAGCAGTACTTGCGATGCTACGCCAATCAACAGCCCTCGACCTGGGTGGACTACCTACCGCTAGCCGAGTTTGCCTACAACAACACGAAGCACGGGTCTACAGGGGTGACACCGTTCTTCGCCAACAATGGGCGCCACCCCAGAACCTTCCCGGGGTTGGAGACCGAGGCAGAGGGGGAGCCACGGGGGGCAGAGCACTTAGCCGCAGAGTTACAGGAGGTCCATGAGCAACTCCGAAGGCACTTGGAACTCGCGAAACACGCCTACAAGATGCAGGCAGACAGGCACAGGAGGGTCGGGGAAGACATCCAAGTGGGGGACTGGGTCTGGTTAGCAGCTCAGGCAGTGCCGGCCAGAACGCTAGCTAAGAAGAAGCTCGGACACAAGCAGCTGGGACCTTACCAGGTCGCGGCACAAATCAATCCAGTGGCCTACCGGTTGACACTCCCGGAGGGCTCCAGAATGCACCCAGTCTTTCACAGGTCAGTGCTCACACCCTACAAGGCACCCCACAGGTTTCAGGCGCCAGGGAACGCACCAGCCCCACGTAGCACATCGCCAACAGGGGAGGGACCACAGAGGGCGACGCCACTCAACGAGGTCACGGAGATTTTGGACTCCAGATGGGGGGAAGAGGGAGTTGAATATCTCCTCGCCAGGGAGGGTACCCCGGCCAGCGCCAACGAGTGGGTGCCGTGCTATGCCGTGGAGGAGCACTACCTCAAAGACGAGTTCCATTCGCTCTTCCCACACAGACCCATGCCGGCGGAGTATTTCAACGACTGGCTTTTCACACCCACACTGTCAGCCAGCACGTTCCAGGGTTTCTCATCAGATATAGGAGCCGACGCCTGGAACGAGCTCCCAGGAGGGGTCGCTCTCGGGGTTTGTCACAGACCGCTCCTATTGGTGGGACACTCAACCAGAAGTGGGGTGGAGCAGGGAACTGCTGAGGGGGCCCTTACACACAGCCTCACCCGAGGGACCGGGTGGAGAGGAGGACATGGACGTGTGGGGGGAGGATCCTGGATTTGAGCACGACAGCAGAGAAATGGAAGCAGAGGAAGTCGACGTCGACGAATCCATCGTGGGGGGGCCTGATCCCGCTGGCCGGTTGCACACCAGGGGGAGAGAACGGAATCCAGGACTCACACCCCCAGCGCTGGAGCACACGGAACCCACACCCGAAGAGGGGGAGGGGGGAAGGGGGGGCTTCGAGGGGGGGATGGATGTCAGAGGCTCAGGAGCAGAAGAGCAGGGGAGAGAGCAAATAGAGAGCGGAGGAGAGGAATCAGAGGGGAGCGTAGGGGAATATGACAGTGACCCGAGAGATTCCATGAGCTTCTCCAGCGAATCAGAAGATTCCCAGAAGGGGGCGCCTATGGTAAGGGCAAGGGGGGTCCCAGGGGGGACGCTCCATAAACAAGGGACCAGAGGGGACTCCCAAGGGAGCAGCGGAGGATCAGGACCAGTTCCCCCACCAGAGCACAGTGGGGGGGAAGAGTCACATGAGTCAGGACCAGCCTCTCCTCCAGCGGGGAGAGAAGATGAGTCAGGGGTAACCACGCCCCCATCGGGAAGTGGGGAAACGGAGGGAAGGCCAGGTCCAGCTAGCCTCCCCGAAAGAGGGAGCAGTGACACAAGTGTAACGGTCAGAAGGAAAGTGGGAGGCTGCGCGCGCGCGCCAAGTTCAAATGTGGAGGAGCGCGGGACAGCAGAAAACCCGGATTGGGAGCCAGGTCCGAAAGCCCGAAGGAGGGAGGGGGAAGAGTCAGGGGACTCAGCGTCAGAGGAGTCTAGGAGGGCTGAGACTCCGACTAGCAGGCGGACCCAGAGAAGGAAGGAACAGAGGAAGAGGTGGAGTAAGGCTAGAATCTTAAACTGGTGTCAGGGGGGAGGAGATTCAGATGGAGCTTCGACGGTCTAAGGTATAGACGTAGCGTTGCGCGCTGCGCGTCTGGAAGTGAAACTGAACTTCAATAAAGACTTTTATACTAGAGAAAGAAGCAGCGTTGGTCTTGTGTGAGCTGGGACCTTGGGCAGCGCTGACAACTTCTTTTTCTACTGCCCTATTTATGAGCTAATAAGAACTAAGCTCCTCCTCTTGATCCCGCCCACCATCACATCTAAGGAAGACTGTTTGAAATTCCTTCTTGTGGACGCAAATCCCCAAATTTCACGTGGGGTGGCAATCTTTATAGTGCAGGCTTTGAAACTTAGGGCTACACTGACTGGGTAGTGTGTCCCAGACCTGGACCTGTTTTAATTCTTTGTATTACCTTTTTAACCTAATGTGCCGAGCCTATTTTGGGGCCATTATATGTTTTATATACATCTGCATTTTACATTCCCGGCGCTGGCAACTAAATTTTTACATTATTGTTTTAGGGTAATTTAAATGTCACAATGCCAGTAATATCGTTTGAATTTTGTTTTGTTAGGTTGCTTCTCTCTAGCATTTTTGTCTTATCCTGCTATGGCTGTATGCTAATGCAATAAAGGTTTGATGATTTCAGGCTTTTAATTAGTAAAGTTCCAAGAGTGAGACGGGTGTGCGTCTACCCACACCGACGCATGCGCAGTTCTGGTGCACTTCCTCTTCTTGAAGGAAACGTCTATGTCCTGTTCAGTCAGCTGCGAGACACTCAATAGGTTGTGTGCAGCATCTGGAACAAAAGGAATGTTGCGTATTGAAGCATCTAAGCTGTGAAGAACAACCATTCCATAGCCTTGACTGGAGATTGTGTGGTCATCCGCTTGGTGAATCACACCTTCCTGTGGAGTAAAGGACACGAACAGGTGTTTGTCTTTGCAGATGTGCCGGGTGGATCCTGAGTCTACAATGAAGAAAGATCTAGATGTCTTCTGGACCTTTGGAGTATAGCGTGAGACCATAGCCTTGTGTTGCGTTGTCCTGGACTTCTGACCTTTGCTTTTGCCTTTTCCATGCGTTGAGCTTTCGCTGCGCTGCTCTGTTGCCTTGGCCTTGGGATGTTTGCACTCCCTTTTCACGTGGCCTAGACGTCCACACGAGTAGCATTTCACTGCCTTCAAAGCTTTGGCGCCATCTAGTGGTTGCACTGTATTCTGGGATGACATCTGTGAGGACTCCCCCTTAGTGATACAGCTAGCACTACACCAATCCGCTTCATTTAACACCACAGCAGTAACATGCACTACCGTTAGCTGAGCAGTAGGCAAAACAGCAAGCTGGCTGGCAATCGCTTCCCAACTTGAACCCAAAGAATGTAGAATCATGAAGGAATGCACAGCCTCTGGAAAGGTGATTCCACGCTGTTGCAACTCATGCCTGAGTTTCTGCATTTCCATGAGGTGAGCACGTACATCTGCTCCATCAGCAAGTGCCATATCATGCAACTTGGCATAAAAGAACAAAGAAGCTCCAGCCTCCGTTCTCAAATGTGAATCCTTAAGACTGTCCCACATCAATTTGGCTGAGGCTTTGTCACACAAAAGACATAGCTCTTCAGGGGAAACAAGAAGCGTCAGAGTTCCCCTTGCTTTGGAATCCTTAGCCTCCCATTCTTGGGTAACTGGAGCTGGGGGGGGCATCTGTTATCACATTAAACAGACCCTCTTTTCTTAGCAGAGCTTCTGCATACTGCACCCACTCCCGATAGTTCCCTTTTGAGAGCTTTGGTATCGCCATCGCAAATTGAAGAGCCTCCTGTACTTTTGGATTGGCCATGTCTGTGTCATTGAAGCAGGCTGCGTTTGTTTGCAGGCTGCGTTTGTTTGCAGGCAGCTGCATTTCAAACAGTAACATCACATCTGTGTGTGGGCCTTGGGATGTTTGTGTCGAACTCAAGCCATCAGAGCCAGTGAAGCTCTGAGGAATTTGGCCACCCTCCAGGTGCCCGGCTTGAATCTTTGTTGACCTCCCCTGCCAGCGTCTCCCGGCAGGATCAAGGGAGGTCTCCAATCGGCGATTCTTCTCAACGTGAAGAAGAACACACCATTCCTCCCCCTCCTCTCCCAGGGAAGGGAAAGAGACAGACAGAAATATATCTACATACTTTTATTCCTGTCTTTCCAGCAGTACAGAGAAAACGTGTCTGTACTCTCTCATCACAACTGCAGAGAGAGAATAACTCCACCCATGTACTTCCAGTACAGGGTCATGTGCCACTCTGAGCTAATATCCGGCGCTCAGTGCACTGAACAGACTGTGCCTGGTTCCCACGGCATAGTCCCATAACATCCACATCCTGTTTACCATTCCAGCCACCTGGAGCTCGCTTCTGCATTGCTCCTTTTTCGTAACATCCTCCCCCAAAAGAATCAATGCGTGTTGCGTCAAACAAAGCGTGATCCAGAGAAGAAAACAAACAGTTGTTATACACATAACATTCCCCTGTTGTTTCAGTTCCACCCTTGGAACTCCCCGCCACTGGTTTCCCCAGTGTACCTCTCTGGTTGTCTGGTTTCCAAGGAACGAGTGCATCTGCACTACCTTGGCTAGCAACTCTCTGTTGTGTCTTTGTCTCTGACTTAGACACAGCTCCAACCTGTCCTCGGTTGTGTACAACAGCAACACATGCAACAGCTAAGTTAGCAAACTCTTTTGAGTACCTCTTGGGTGGTGCACCCTTTGTAACTCTCTCAGACCTTCGTATGAGGTGCTGATCCTCTCTGCTCACTGGTCCAGTCTCAGGACTCTTTGTGGAACCAGTTCCAATGGTAAACAGTGGTTCATCCTTCAGTTGTGAAGGCCTATCCATTGTGTGAGACTTCCTCTCAATGACTGTGACAACTGAGCTCTCCGAGCTATCAGTGTCATCACTCTCAGTACCACTGTAATCAGTAAAATCATCATCATCTGAATCGTCCTCAGTGGGAAATGTGTGTACTATCACTCTCTCCTGTTCAGGAGCACTCTCTAGAAATTTTGTGAGAATCACCTGACCAGATTCAGACAAAATTACTCTGTAGAGACCCTTTTCATACCCCACAAAAATGCCTCTGGCATTCTTTACTCCACCTGGAGCTTCTGTTCTCACATGAGACCCAAAAACCTTGAAATGGGCAACAGAAGGTTTTCTGTGGAACAGTTTCTCAAAAGGAGAACTTCCCAACTCTTTTGAAACCTCTCTCATCTTCGTATAACAATACGACATCAGAGACTCGGCCCAGAACTCATGTGGCAGATGTGAACTAAGCAATTGCGCATTCATCCCCTTTTGCAATTCTCTGTTCACCCGTACACAGACACCCCTGTTCCACGCTTCCTCTGAAACAGCTATCTTGTGTCTTATCCCCTTCTTCTGCAGGAACCTCTGGAAATCCTGTAAAAGAAAAATCTGCTTCTCGTCTGTGAATAGACAATCAATGTTAGCATCATGCATACTTTTAACCTTGTCACAAAACTCCTGAAACCTCTCTAAGGCTTCGTGTGGCTTTCTCAACACGTAAATCCAGACGTAGTTAGAGAAATGGTCCACACACACAAGATAAAATCTTGCATTGCCTCTAGATGGTTCTAGAGGACCAATCACATCAGCATACACCCGCTGAAATGCTCTGTTGACCCCGGTCTTCTTCTTGCTCACACCTGCAAGAGAAACTAGGTTAGACACAGATGAATTACATTCCATGTAATCACTTTTGTCAAAAGTCAACAAATATAGTCCATCCTTCTCTCTGGCAGAAAGAAATAACTCTCCATCTTTATAGATCTTGCAGCTCTCAGCGTCATAGGACAGTCTTAGTCCTTTCTTCGCAATCTGCGAAACACTCAGCAGATTGAACTTCAATTCAGGGACCAAATAAACATTGTTTATAGTCAAGTTCAGACTCGTCAGATACACAGTCCCTACGCTGGTCGCTTCCAGCTCCTGACCGTTGGCCTGTTTCACAGCGAAGCTTTGCTTCTTAAACGTTGAAAAGAGTTCTCTATGTGGGGACATATGGACGGTCGCTCCAGTGTCAATAATAAACGAGTTCCCAACATCTGGCGTGGTTCCTTTCGCCATCAAAGCCTTTGCAGGTTTCACCATAGGCTTGGTTTGACCTTTGCCTGACGCCTCAGGCTTTGCTGAGCGGCCCTTAGCTCCTTTTGGCTGGCGTGGCTTCTTACAGTTCCGCTGAAGATGCCCAGCCTGTCCACAATTGTAACATCGGACAGCGTTCAAAGCTAGAGCTTTCTCTCCAGTAGCTTCATCTGCGGGGGAATTAGAACTCCGTTCCTCCCTCCCCCTGTCCTTTACTTCCAGTGCAGCAAGTCTGTCGTGTTCATTCAAAACGACGGCACACACCCTTTCCGCGGTCAAATCGTGAGCGGGGAGGGAACCAAGCTGACTGGCAACGGTTTTGTAAGTCCGATTTAGGCTGTTGATCATCATGAAGCAAAACACTTCCTCCTGCAGACGGAAATTGCGTTCCACCATCTGCTGGCGCAGATATTTCATCTCCGTCAGGTGCGCTTGAACATCTCCATCAGGCGCAAGCCTCAGATTGGTCAGCTTCTCAAAATACAGCAACGCTGAAGAACCAGCATCCCTCTGATGTGTTCTACGCAGCGTTTCCCAAATTTCCCGTGCATATTCCAAACCCTGAATATGCACCAATTGGTCATCTGACACACACAGAATTATAGCCGTTCTGGCTTTCAGATTCTGTGACTCCCAACCTCGGGTTGGTGCTGCAGGGATCGGGTTCTCAATCACGTCAAAGATCCTCTGATTCTGCAGCAGGGCCTTCATCTTTTTTGGGGGCTCCGTTGCCTTGAAATACACTCCTCTCGGTGTCCAGCTGTCTGTTTCAGCTTCTGGCTGCAGGCAGACGCTTTCTTTATCTCCTTAGGTGCAGAGGATGGCAACGATTCATCGACCTCTCACCTCTCATGCAGATTCTCATAGATCAGAATCCATCGGCTTTGCTACCAGATGTCGAACTCAAGCCATCCGAGCCAGCGAAGCTCTGAGGAATTTGGCCACCCTCCAGGTGCCCGGCTTGAATCCTTGTTGACCTCCCCTGCCAGCGTCTCCCGGCAGGATCAAGGGAGGTCTCCAATCGGCGATTCTTCTCAACGTGAAGAAGAACACACCATTCCTCCCCCTCCTCTCCCAGGGAGCGGAAAGAGACAGACAGAAATATATCTACATACTTTTATTCCTGTCTTTCCAGCAGTACAGAGAAAACGTGTCTGTACTCTCTCATCACAACTGCAGAGAGAGAATAACTCCACCCATGTACTTCCAGTACAGGGTCATGTGCCACTCTGAGCTAATATCCGGCGCTCAGTGCACTGAACAGACTGTGCCTGGTTCCCACGGCATAGTCCCATAACATCCACATCCTGTTTACCATTCCAGCCACCTGGAGCTCGCTTCTGCATTGCTCCTTTTTCGTAACAGTTTGCACTCCCTTTTCACGTGGCCTAGACGTCCACATGAGTAGCATTTCACTGCCTTCAAAGCTTTGGCGCCATCTAGTGGTTGCACTGTATTCTGGGATGACGTCTGTGAGGACTCCCCCTTAGTGATACAGCTAGCACTACACCAATCCGCTTCATTTAACACCACAGCAGTAACATGCACTACCGTTAGCTGAGCAGTAGGCAAAACAGCAAGCTGGCTGGCAATCGCTTCCCAACTTGAACCCAAAGAATGTAGAATCATGAAGGAATGCACAGCCTCTGGAAAGGTGATTCCACGCTGTTGCAACTCATGCCTGAGTTTCTGCATTTCCATGAGGTGAGCACGTACATCTGCTCCATCAGCAAGTGCCATATCATGCAACTTGGCATAAAAGAACAAAGAAGCTCCAGCCTCCGTTCTCAAATGTGAATCCTTAAGACTGTCCCACATCAATTTGGCTGAGGCTTTGTCACACAAAAGACATAGCTCTTCAGGGGAAACAAGAAGCGCCAGAGTTCCCCTTGCTTTGGAATCCTTAGCCTCCCATTCTTGGGTAACTGGAGCTGGGGGGGGGCATCTGTTATCACATTAAACAGACCCTCTTTTCTTAGCAGAGCTTCTGCATACTGCACCCACTCCCGATAGTTCCCTTTTGAGAGCTTTGGTATCGCCATCGCAAATTGAAGAGCCTCCTGTACTTTTGGATTGGCCATGTCTGTGTCATTGAAGCAGGCTGCGTTTGTTTGCAGGCAGCTGCATTTCAAACAGTAACATCACATCTGTCTCCTGTCTTCCGTGAGACTTCCAACAGCCAGGAATGTCTCTGGAATGTAAACAAAATTTTGTGACTCAAAGCAACTGCACAGTGGCAACACACAGAAACCAACAGAAACCCTTGACCAGATGTCAATGATCAAGATGCATCAGAGAGAGATGATACTATGTTTTAGAGATGTTCCGGAACTACAGGAAGAAAGGATTGAACAAAAGTTAATTCAGGAATTAGCGATCTGGATGAGGGTGCAGGAGGATGAGTTGTTGATGGATATTGACAAGATCTTTCAAATAAAATCTGACAGTGTGAAATCTTTCAATCTTTCTTCCGGTTGGCTCGCCCGATTATGGCGGACAGGAGTTCTTTCGAGGAAAGGGCACCGGCGCTTTGAAGACAGGGGAGAGCCGCTAGAGCGCAGCGGCGCCCCGAAAAACCCTCAGATCAAGCGTTCTGAGGACCTGGAGTTCCTGCAAGTGCCGGGAATGACTCCCCTGCTCCCTGGTAAGCTCTGAAAAAGAGCGCTGAGTGCGAGCGGGGTTGGAGACGGTGGCACAAGGGAATCAACTCGCTTCCTTCAAAGCGCGAAGCTCTGAGTCCGGCGATCGTGAGCGGCCAATTCCTCCAAGGAAAAAAAGAAATGTGGACTTAACTCTTCTGAAAATCATGAGTAAAGCGATCTAATTTGCAACTACAAATTGGGAAGGAAAGGGATTTAAAAACGGAGGTCGATCCCTTTCACTGAAGCAAAAGTGAAAGCAGCTAACGTTACCAAAAGCCGCAACTTTAACTTCATCTTTTTAGAAACTTTCAAGTGTTTCCTGTACCCCCTTTCTAGCAGGGGGAAGGGGGGGAAGACAAAAAGTAAATTTACCTGCAGAAGAATTGGGGATTTGTTTGAACTGTCATATCTTCTTTGTGGAAGCAGACCTCCTGGGTGAGGGAAGGCTAGACTCCATTGTGACGTAACAAAGGGATTGGATACTTTCAACTTTCATTTTCTGCTTTGGAAAAATACAAAGTAACTACAGCTGCCAAAGCTCAAAAAATATTTGGAACTGTATCTTTACCTTCTGCTATTAAGTTAAAGGCTTGAAACAAACTTTTGGGGATTTGATTAAAGGAGTAAATATAAAGATTTCTAAAGACTTGTACTTGTCAGATTGAAAGACTGTGGGGAGGAAAGACTTTTACCTTGGAGTGGGGACTACTGCAGCTGGGAAACAGTCTATTTATCTCACTATCTGCCCCTTGTGACTGTAGCTGACCTTGGGGGGGGGGAACAAAACTATGGATGGGGGAGACAAAGGAGACAAGACAGAAAAGTCAGAGAGACTAGAGAGAGCAAAAATTAAACCAAGAAGAGACTCTAGAACACCAACATTTGAAGAATCAGTAATGCAACTTCTTCAGGAAATTAAAACAGAAGAGGGAACCAAAAAACTATTCAAGACTTGAGGAATGACTTTGTTGAATTGAAAGAGGACCTGAAGACAGTGAAGTCTGACATTACTTCACACAAGGAAAGAATTTTGCAACTGGAAATGGTAAAGGTCCGGGACTTAGAGAATGTCCAGCAGGAAGCGTTAAATTCAATTGCATTTCTTCAATTGAAGGAGAAGGAGGCCCATTTGAGATTGAGAGGGGTAGTCCAGAAGGAACAGGACAACTTGAAGGGTTGGCTCATTGAAGAATTTTCAACTTATTGGGAGATCTCAAAAGAAGAATTAAGTTCGTGGATTGATAAAGCATATAGATTTGGTCCTAAAAAGGATTCTAAAATCACACATGATTGTATGGTGATTTTTAAAACAAAAGAACAAAGAGACACGATATTGGGACACCACTATAAAAAAAGTCTAAAGATAGATGGGAAAGCTGTGATTCTGTTCAAGGAGGTCCCATGACATTTTTTATCTTTGAGAAATAATTATACAGATCTGGTAACTGCTCTAAGGAAGAAAAATATCTTCTTTAGGTGGGAATTTCCAGAGGGTCTCTCCTTCAAATTCCAAGGGAGGAAACAAAAAATCAGAACTGCTGGAGAGAAGGAGAGATTTCTGGAGAAAAACGCAAAAGTTCTCCTCCTTTGGGTGCTGGGGCCGAAGGGCCCTAAAAAATTAAGATGTCTTTAAGAATTTACTCCTGGAATGTGAATGGTTTAAACTCTCCGAAAAAAAGAGGCCAAGTCTTTCATACTTTGGTGAGATATAATTTGGTTATAATTTGTTTGCAAGAAACACATGTTACAAGATTGCATAGAAAAATTTTACAGAATAAAAAACTTGGTCAGGACTTTATTTCATCAGAGTGGTTTTCCGTCGGAATGCCTGCAGAATCGGAAAGTAATCATGGCCTCGCCTCCACCCTCTGTAGGAGTGGCCCATTAAGGAAGGGTAAGAAAGCCTGCAGAGCTAATGCTTGTAAAAGGAGATCCATACTTGTAAAGAATGTTAAAAAAAGTGAAAACATAAAAATTTTTAAGACAGTGCATTATAAAAAAATGGTTTTTAAAAAGCTTTTTAACCTACTTGAGAGCACAACAGCCTCTGGGACTAGAGGGAACCTGGTGAAGTCTTTAGCCAAGAAGTCAGTTAAACAGGATTTGCCCCCAAACGTCCGTGCTGATAAAGCTCTGGATTGTCTAAAACCTTCAGCGCATGCTCCACCACCAAGCTCTAAGCAAGATTTATTGCCCCAAGACCCATGGTCCTACGTTTTAACCATAGACAACTCCAAATCCAATAAGGAGAGCATTCCAACAAATAAGAACTGGAAGCTGGTGTTGCTTCAAAACAAGCTTGTTTTTTCAAGCTATCCTAAGCCTCCAGGATTTATATCACAAGAGGATCGCAAAGTCCATTTACTGAACTTCCTTAAGGCATACATGCCAGGTACTTTGAGTAATCCCTCGGAGTTGGACAAAGTGGAATATCTATATTTTGATGGCTTGCTTGCCAGGGCGGTGGCTACATTCCATGATCGGAGATTGGCAAAACTGATATATAAACACAGAGAACACCTAAAGACAAGTGGTGTAAAAATATCAAGATACTTTAAAAATGAGGCCTCTCCTATCCCACTATTCCCCAGTCCTGCAACCTCGACTGCAGCACCTCATCAAAAGGCTGAATACCACACTTTAATTGATATAAAAGCCACTGAGGACTCGCCTAATCACCACCCAGAGTTACTTACTAATGATCTTCAAAGACCAGACTCTCCTGGGACTTTATATGAGGCAAGCTAAGGTAACGGGTTCGAAAGTTTTGAAAATAACTTAATTAACTCCTACTGCGCTCTCCCCCAAGAAACTCAGAACAAAATACTCTATAGACTGAATAACCTTCGTTCTTGTCTGACAAATCTGACGAAGGACCAACTGGGACCACACAACCAAAACATATCTGATTATGTCCCAGATCAGGCTTCAGGCTTCTATCGTCACGAGCTGGATTTATGGGTCGGGAAACCCTCCGTCACCCCAGGCCAATTGGTTGTTGCGGAGATGAATCCATCCTCTCAGATCTTGGAGTCGAAACGCCCCTCATATAACCCAGCTCGCATGCAACCCATCTCAGAGGCAAACCTGGTCACTACATTAGCATGGGATAAAATGAGAGAATTAAATGAGACTGAATTGGGCTCCCCAAATAAAGTCCCCAGCATGGGTGCGCCAGGTTGCAATCTTAGCATTCCACCCTCCTCAAATGTGAGCATACTGAATACATCTTTAAACATCATCGAATTAGCATCTGAACTATCTGAACCCGCTGAAAGGGCTAATAGTAAGAACCAGAGGAACTTGGTGTGACATCCGGAATGCACCACGCATACCTCACTAGCACCCTTAAATCAAAGATCTCTCCAAACTCTTTCTATTATGTCCTGGAATGTAGCTGGACTCTCATGTAAATTAGCTGATTCTGACTTTATAAATTTTCCTGAGTCTTATGATTATAATACTTCTGCAGGAAACCTGGTCTCTTAAACCTTTAAATATTCCTAATTTTATTACTTATAATTTACCTGCTACTAAAATGTCAACAAAAGGTCGCCCTAAAGCTGGTTTGATCTGTGGTATCAAACAGTCTTCTAACTTTAAAATTAATTATATCAGAAATATTGGACAGTATGCACAACTGTTATCATTTTCCATTGTTTACAGGGAAATTCTTCTTTTAAATATATATTTTCCTCCCTTAGAGTTAGAAATTAGACCAGATTATGGTTGGAATATAGTCTCTGAAGAGTTGTATTTAATACGTAGTAAATCCCCAAATATCCCCCTGATTGTAATGGGAGACACCAATGCTCGAATTGGATCAGATAATACAGCTCTCTATAAACACTATGTCTCAAATCTAGCTGAAGATGCCCCACTTCCATTGAGAATAGGGAGGAATTCAAAGGACATCATTATTAATAAAGCGGGAGGAAAACTCTTACAATTGGTTTTAGAATTTAACCTCTCATTTTTGAATGGCTCAATGTGGCCGGATATTCCAGGAAATTTTACCTTCAGCTCCAAAAGGGGTAGGAGCGTAATTGACTATTCTCTAGTTTCCGTTGAAATGTTAAATGAAGTTGCCTCTTTTACAGTTGTACCTCGCTCAGAAAGTGACCACTTCCCAATAGTTTTAGAGATGTACAGGAATCCTAGAAATAATGATATTAGTCCTCTTATTAGTATTGATAAGACTATCTATGCCAAAAGAGTTTATATAAGTGATAAAAATAGGGAGGATCTATTAGCAGTATTTGAAAATAACCCAGTTATTCTCGAACCTGTGGCTAACCAAAATTTGATGCCCTTGGAGGATAATGACTGTTATTATAAGACTATCCAGGAATTATTTTCTTCTTTTTTAGACCCTCAGTTCAGCAACAAACCTTCAAATAAGTATAACTGGTTTGATAAAGATTGTATTAACTATAAGAAAGAACTTAGAACTTGTCTAAAAGAAGCCTACATTACCAACTCTCAAGGTCTCTGGAAGACTTATTTTGAAATGAAAAAAGCTTTTAAGAACATGCTCCTGGAAAAAAAATCTGAGTTCGCACTAGCCAAATGGTCTAAAATTGTTACTGCATTAGAAATTAAAGATACCAAAACTTTTTGGTCACTTCTCTCAATAAAAGATATCACTGATTTCCCTAATATAAGCGATGAGGCTTGGATTTCACATTTTACTGCTGTTTTTTATGATCACCAAGTTTGTAAAAAGGAAAATTTTAAATTTTCTCTGGCAAAAACCACACAATTTCAAATTACTGTTGAGGAGATGAAAAGGATAATCTTTTCGTTTAAGCAAGGGAAATCACCTGGTATGGATGGCATTCCAATAGACCTGTTGAGATTAGATGTAGAATGGTGGGCCAATAAACTTGTACCGCTTTTTAATTCTATCTATCACTCAGCTCTTGTACCTAAGTCGTGGAACAACTCAATAGTGGTACCGATCTTTAAAAAAGGTGATAGGAATTGCCAAGAGAACTACAGGCCTATAAGTTTGTTACCATGCATAAGTAAAATCTATGCCAAATCTCTGCTTATTAAATTGGAAGAATGGATGCTGACAAAAGGTCTACCTGGTAAAGAGCAGGCTGGTTTTAAGGCAGGCTCGTCAACTCTTGACCAGTGTCTAGTGTTAAGTCATCTTGTGGATAAATATGTCATGAGAAATAAACGAAAACTCTTTGTGGCATTTGTGGATTTAAAAGGTGCCTTTGATTCGGTCGACCGCAATAAACTATGGACTAAACTAGAACACCTTGGTATCGACCCATATCTACTTACACTGATTCAAAGTTTACATTCTAATAACCAAATATATGTTAAAGTATCAAAAGATGGTAGACTTGCAGGTCCTATTCTGAATAATCGAGGAGTTAGGCAAGGCTGTATCTTGGCCCCTACCCTATTTAATTTATTTTTATCTGACCTACCATTATTTCTTCAAAACGCAACCACTCATACTCCTTATTTAAACAATAGCCCACTCTTTTTATTACTTTATGCAGATGATGCTGTAATTATTTCACTCTCTGTTTTGGGTTTAAAAAAATTATTTAAGAGTTTCTCAAACTACTGTTCTCTCAATAATCTCAAAATTAATTATGTTAAGACAAAGATTATGCAATTCAGAAAGAGAGGGAACCCAAAAGGCTGTATAATTAATGGGTCATCTAATACAGGAAGTTAAGCACTTCAATTATCTGGGAATCACATTCAAAAATAATATGAATTGGAATACACATATATGTGCTGCAATAGCTAAGGCCAAAGTGACAGCCCACCATATTAAATCCTATTTTTTTTCTCCAGTAGGAAACAGATTTATTCCAGCTGTATTGCAAGTGATTGACATGAAACTCTGTGCCCAACTTCTATACGGCACACCAGTGTGGATTTCAGGTGACCTCAAGAGGTTGGATAAATTTCATGCATCCCTTTTGAGGTCATTATTAGGACTTGCAAACTCTGTAAAATATGAAACAATATGTTGTGAGCTGGGAATACTGCCTTTATCAGTAAGAGCATGGCTGAGGACCTTGAAATATTGGATCTTCCTCCATTATAGAGCCCTATCCCCTAATTCTATACTTTACGATTTTTTAAGTGATAGTGCAATCTACAATCTATCAGTGATTTGTAGGAGAAAACTGGATTCGATAGGGCTCACTCTAACTGATTTTGAAATCTCTGATCCCAAAGATATATGGGAAATTATCAGGAAGACCCTCACAGAAAAAAGTGTTCTCGCCATGCTTGAGGTTGCAAAGCACAGCACCTGCTCTCCTATCCACCTAAATCTCCCTTTGTGTAGAGATTTCCAAAAGGGATACATGACAAATCTGAAGAAACATGAATCGTGTAGGCTGTTTATATTGGCCAGATTTAACATGTTTCCCTCGGCGGTAGTGAGAGGAAGATACTTAGCTATCCCAGAATCAGAGCGTCTCTGTAAATGCAGAAAACAGGAACCCGATACTCTAGAGCATATATTCTTTTCCTGTGATTTTGGCAGCTATGCCAGAAGACAATTATTTGAGGCCCTAAAATTTAATAGACAGTTTTTTACACAACCAACTGTTCAGGACCTGCTGGCGGACAGCGATGATCAAATTACTTTAATAGCGGCTGAATTTTTAAGTGCTGTCCATGAAGAAAGAATGGGCCATGATAAAGAGACTTAGTGGTTTTTAATGGTAGGTGATGTTGCTGTGTTGTATTATATTATTTATGTACATCGATTTATTTTTTGGAGTTAAGAATAGGACTGGGATAAATTGTGTTCGCTGAGCCCGTATTTTATACAGTCTGTATATGATGTTTGTTTGTTAATGTGAGGTGTGATATGCCTAATAAAGGATTTTGAATTTGTAAACACTTGGCAGATGGTAGTGTTAAGTACAAAGCTAGGCTGGTAGCATGAGGCTTTACGGAAAGAAAAGGTGAAAGCTTTGATGAAACCTTTTCTCCTACTGCCAGGAGCAAAAGTGTACGTTTATTGCGAGCTGTTGCAGCACAACGTGGGTTTAAGGCAAATCATTTTGATATTGAAACAGCTTATCTTAATGCAAATCCGCACGAAGAAATTTTAATGAATCAAGCACCAGGATTTGAGGCAGGCGAACAGAATACTGTATACAGGTTACACAAAGCAATTTATGGGCTTAAAGAATCAGCTAGAAATTGGAATGAGTGTCTTGATAATGCTTTTAAAAATCTTGTCATTAAAAGAAGCTTAGCTGATAAAGCCACTCCCGACCTAAGGGGGGGGGGTTGCGGGCTCACACCCCCGTCTACATTTTCACGGGGCTGGCTCCAGCCCCGTGGGACTCAGGGATTTCCCACTCCGATTATTATTCATTACCCACAGCGCCAGCCAATCGGCTGGCGGTAGGGGCGGGGTTAACAAAGGGCATTTAAGGACGGGGGAGCCCTACCTCGCCCCTTTCTTTCCTTACAGCAGCTGCGGTTTTGCGGTGTATCTCTGCTTGTCCGTGGCTGCGTTTTTTCACTGCTTCCAATTTCGCTTATTTTAGAAGTTTGGGTTTTTCTTTGCTCCCCCCCCCCTCGTTTTTATTTCTCAGAGCATACAGCTGCGTTCGGCGGTTCGCGGCAGCGCACGCAGCAGTTATCCTCCTCACTTTTTTCTGTATCCCTGTCCCGGGACCTCACTACCGGCTCCCACCCCGGCTACTATTTGTGGACCGCGCGGCCTTCGCCAGCAGCTTCGCTGCACCCGCGGACAAGAGGGCGCTTTTAGCGGGCAAGCGGTTGCTTCTTCGGATCGAGCGCCTCACTCTCATTGATCCTCACGCTGAGAATACGGCATCGCCAGGTCATCGGAAGGGATTCAAGTCGTGAGCTGCCCCAGCGCTCACGGAGGTTTGAAATTTGTTAGGGCTGCTGCCCACAACGGGGGAGGGAACGCGCCTTAGGTAGCCTCCATTGGGGCGGAATCAGGCATCTTGGTAGAGCTTTGTCCCACGCAGCCGTCTCGGGTGACTGGCTGCGGGTTATTGCGGATTTTAAGAACGCTGGTTAGGTAGCATTGCTTCACTGAGTCCGTTTGTTACGGGGATTGCAGCCGTTGTTCATTTAGGAACAAGGAGCCTTGCCGGCTCTTGCTCATAAGGGGTTTGCGAGCTCGCATTGCCACAGGGGGTCCGCTTGCTACGGAGGAACACAGCCGTTGCTGGTGTGCAAGGAGCCTCGCTGGCTCCTGTGTATAAGGGGTTTGCGTACAGCGCACACCACTTGCTGTAAGAAATTTAGCTGCCTTCCCTTCAGTTGCCATGACTACAGCCGCGTGCAGCCGCCATTTCAGGTGGACCACGTGGTCCCACCGCGGCCATCTTGGGTGAGGCATACCCTTGCCTACAGGCTACCAGCAGCTCCCTTGCAGCCTAGGAACAAGGGGCTACTGTAGCATCATTAATATCTTCATTTCCTTGCTAGAAAAGAGTACTTTTAGCACAATTGCTTGCAGTTCCCAGCAGTTCTTTTCAGTTAGTGGGCTGATTGGTTACAAGTGGTTCCAGTTTACCTTTGGCTCATTGGGCTGCTTGCTTGCTGCATTTAATCCTTTTATTTGTGAACTGTGTCTACTATACTGAGTTACTTTTGTAATTTGTTGCTACGGTATTCGCGAGGGCAAGCCTTTACCCTCGCTGACTGCTTCTTTTCCGAATAGTTTCTGTCTTGCAGCCCGGACCAGCTAGGGGGATTGTTTGTTACAAGGGAGGCTTCCTTTATATATTAGAACATTTAGTTTAATTCATTGATTTTACTGGTTCGGGGGGGGGGGCAAGCTCACAATGCGTTATCTTTAGATCATTGAGCAGCCAGATTAATTTATTTCCTTTGGCTGCCGGATATAAATAATTCCTTCAGGCTTACCTCGGAGGAGGCTGCCTTTGCGTTTAAACTGATTCATTTTCCTATGAATAATTCATTTTATTGTTAAAAATCTTAATTAATTCTGCGGGACTACTTGCGCAATTCTGAAGGGGAATTTATTCCTGGTCATTGAAGTCTCGCTCCTCAGCTGCTGTACAATTCTTTGAGTCTTTGCATTTGGATACATAACAGCTTTAACAATTGATAACCACAACTGTAGGCTGGGTCAGTTCTCACATTTATAAACAATCATTGGTTTTATTTGGAAGTCTTGAATAATTCATTGGTAGTTCCTGGTTTAAATTCATAGAGGGGAGTAATCCCTCGCTTGTAAGAGGCTTGCTTTGCAACTGCATTACTTTTCCTTAGCTGGCGGTTATTTACATTCCTGTGCCGACTATTGCTTACTAATTACCATTGCTTAATTTTAACAAGAGGGTACAGTGGTAATTAATTAGTTAATTAATTTTAATAACAAAAATAATAAATAAATAAATTTTAAATAAACAAATAAGCAAATAAGAGTAATTAATAAATAATAATAGTAATAAATATAAATAAATATAAGTAAATAATAATTTTAAAAAATTATTAATAATAATAATAATAAACAAATAGATAAATACTTGAATACAAACAACTACATAGGCTATCACTATGGCAGAGAGGGGCAATTCTCAGGCACCCCAGATGGGTGGTGCGCTAGTGCCCGTGGCGCCCTGTAACCCACAAGCGTTAGCTCAATTCTTTTCGGCGATACAAACCTTTTACACGCAATGCAGGCCTCCAGTGGCCTAGACTTCCACTATTGTGGAGGTTTCACAAGATTGCATCCCAGACACCCCACGCAGCCAACAGGGCCAGGCAGGACCATCTTCAGCTTCGGCTAGCACGTCGCAGCAGGGCATGGGGTCATCTAGTCGCCCCCAAACGTGTTCACAAACCGCACAGGCACAGAAGGCCAATTCCGGTGCGCAGAAGGCCAAGGCCAGTGCGCAGAAGTCCAAGGCTGGCTCACATAAGTCTAAACAACCTCATGCCGCCCCCTCTAATTCAACCCGGGAAGTAATTGGCGTACCTAGTGTTTTCCAGGACCCTCCAGATCACCACAGTCCGTCGGAGATGTCATCTTCGGATGATGAGTTACCCCCCCAGCAGCAGGCAGTGTCAACTCCCAAGGACCCAGCCCCGCAAGACAGCAGCACCCGCGGAGGGAAGCGGAAAGCGAAGAAGAAGCACGTCTCCAAGAAGAGCAGGAGGGACAGATCCGATTCCGAGGATGAGACAGGTACCTCTTCTTCCGATGATGATAGTGATGCTCCCATGGAAGCGTACTGGGGGGAAAGGCGAAGAGACTGGTGCTCCTTTGTGGATGCATGAGAGGAGGGCCAATTCTCACCGGAATACCTTTAACGGTACCCTTGATTGGAAAGATGGGGCGCTAGTGGAAGATGTTAAGGTTTCAACTCACTTGTCTACTGATTTTATCTTAGGTGTCAGGGAACTGCCATCGAAGGAGCAGGAGGTGAAAGGGCTCACAGAGGCTGAGAGAGAGTATTCAGCTGAGGAGGGAACCAGCAGGGGGAGAGGTGGAGTTCCAAGGGAAAGTGAGTCGGAGGGAGGGCTCAGAGACACTTCCAGCGAAAATAGTGGGGAGGTTTCAGGACCTCCCATAGGGACACCTACTCCTCGCCGGAAACTGTCACGCCGAGAGTCCAGAAGACGCATTTCCGTTAAGGAGCTTTTATGCTGGAAGAAGTTCCGTAAACGCCCACTGTCCGATCCTACGAGCGACTGATGGAGCCATGCTTAAGGAGCTCCGTCACAGACAGAGGTTTGTGGACTTAGCCAAACTCTGAGGGACTAGGACTTTACGCACAAGCAGCTCACCATCCCATCACAGCAATCGGACAGTCCCTGAAAGCAGCTTGTGCAGAGAGGCATCATGAGCAACCCAGCCGGAACCGGGGGAGCAGGAGGAGCTGGAGAGGGTCCAAGCCTGGAAGAAAGGTACAGGGTGTTGGAAGTCCAGCTAGCGCTGCAAACGGCGAGGCTAGAGGAAAGGAGGGCGCAGGATGCAGAAAAGGCAAAAGGCGCTACACTAGCAAGAAAGATGCCAGGATTGGTGCAGAAGTTTGGGGGGGGACCCCAGGAACTATCAAGCCTTTAGGACAGAGATGCAGTATGCTCTCGAGCTGCAGTTTGACGACTTTCCCGACGAGGCATCGCGAGTGGCGTTTGTGGTGGGCCATCTCGAAGGGGGGGCGAGAGACTGGGTTAGACCCCTGATGGCAGGGAATAGTGAAATGCTGAAGGACACGAGGAAGTTTTTCCGCGCCATGGATTTGATGTTTTCCAGCGAGATTGAACAGGGACTGGTGCGCAGACAATTGATGGCTTGTAAACAGGGGAGCCGATCGGTTCGGGAGTACTGGACTGAGTTTACAATGCTGATACATAAATTGGGGTGGGATCTATCGGCGGAACCCATTCAAATGCTTTTTGAAGAGGGGCTTTCTTCGGCGGTGAAAGATGAACTTTCCCGGGCGCCCAGGGCGGAGTCTATGGACCAGCTGACCAAATCAGCGCTGACCATTGGAGCGCGCCAGGAGGCAAGAGCCTTGGAGAAGCGGGAAGGGAAAGGAGAGCGTTGGAGGGATTTCCGCATTCCAGAGATTCCGGAGCCAAATTTCCCGCCAGGAGAGCCGATGGAAATTGGAACAGCGCGCGCGCGCGCAGTTTCAAATCCCAGTGAAGGGAGGAAGAAGGAGGGGAAGAACACCAAGAAATGTTATCTCTGCCAGCAGCCAGGTCACTTTGCCAGAGTCTGCCCGCAAAGAAGGGAATGGCAAGGGATGGCGGGAGCTGTTGGGGGGAAGGAGGAGGGAGTCCAGGAGCCAGTAAAAGCCAACGCCTGGCTGCCACCGTCAGGGCACAGCAGCCAGGCCAAGGAGCAGTAAAAGTGCCCACTCCGGAACCTCCAAGACCAGCCCTAGTAATAGAGGTGTTGCTAGAGCTGGCAAACGGATACCCACTAAAGACAAAGGCGCTGTTGGACTCAGGCAGCTCCTGTAATTTTATGAGTAAGGAGTTTGCAGCTGAACACCAGATACAGATACTCCCTTTAAGCAACCCCCTGCAGGTGACCACGATCGATGGGAGGGAGCTGTTGGGAGGAGAAGTTAGCCTACAGACCGTCCCAATGGTTATGAGGGTGGCCAGGCACACCGAAAGGATAGCGTTCAATGTGGCCACCCTGGGAGGGGCTCCCGTTATTTTGGGAATGAGCTGGCTAGCGTTGCATGATCCGCTAGTGGGCTGGCATCAGAGAGTGGTCTCCTTTGGGTCAGCACATTGCCTGGAACACTGCAGAGAGGGAAAGGTGCTGGAAGGGGCAAAAGCCTTTCTAGCAGGGACGGAAGTGGCGGACAAAGGGAAGGTGCCCAAACAATACGCTGACCTGAGCAAGGTCTTCAGCGAAAGGGAAGCAGATAAACTGGACCTGAGGGGGGCATACAACCTGATACGGATAAGGAAGGGGGATGAATGGAAAACCACCATGTTCACCCCTTTGGGGGCTTTTGAATATCTCGTTATGCCATTCGGATTACAAGGAGGCTCAGCATGTTTTCAATCGTTCATGAACCACGTCCTGGGACCTCTGCTCTACAAGAATTGCGTGGCCTTCCTCGATGACGTGTTGATATATTCAGAGAATGAGGAGCAGCATGTAAAGGATGTCAGGGAAGTGCTGAGCCAACTGCAAGCAAACCAGCTGTGGGTGAAATTGGAGAAGTGTCAGTTTCACACCAAGGAGGTGGAATTCCTGGGGTACCGCTTATCAGACAAGGGATTAGCCATGGATCCAGGCAAGGTCCAGGCGGTGCTGGAATGGAAGACACCGAAAACGAAAAAGGATGTGCAAAGGTTCTTAGGGTTTGGGAACTTTTACCGTAAGTTCATCAAGAACTTTGCCCACTTAACGGCTCCCATCACGGACTGTCTCAGCAGCAAGAAGAAATTTGTTTGGACGGCGGAGGCGGAGCAAGCATTTGAGGAATTGAAAAGGGCATTCGCTTCGGAAGAACAGCTCCTGCATGTGGATTTACAAAAACCAATGAGAGTGGAAACTGATGCCTCAGACCGGGCGGTGGGGGCGGTGCTGCTTCAGCCGGGGAAGAATAAGTCGGAGTGGAGACCGTGTGCCTTCTTTTCGCGTAAGCTGAACAAATCCGAGAGGAACTACACCGTATATGACCGAGAACTACTCGCCATTCACGAAGCGTTCCGGAGATGGAGACATTTACTAATTGGCGCACAGCATAAGGTGCAAGTGTGTACGGACCACAAGAATTTGGAGTATTGGAGAACGGCACGAGTGCTCAACCAACGACAAGTGAGGTGGGCCCAGGAGTTCTCCAAATTCCATTTTGAAATTTGCTATGTGCCAGGTCCAGAAAACATCAGAGCGGACGCTCTCTCACGCAAACCTGAATATTTGGAGGGGGAGGGAGCGCCGGAAGAGAGACATATCATCCCAGAGGACCGCTGGGTGTGTGGGGCGGCCTGGGTGGGGCAAAGGGAACTGGTAGAGGGAACGGTAAATGATGAGTACGCCCAGAATAAGCTCAGAGGTTTAAGGAGAGAGGGAGAAGACCCCGGAGGTTTTGAAGAAAGAAACGGGGCATTGTATTACAAAGGGGCACTATATATACCCGAAGGGGAATTGAGGGGGAGAGTACTCAAACAGCTGCACGACAACCCCACAGCGGGGCATTTTGGGCAACACAAGACCATGTGGTTGGTGACCAGGGAGTTTTGGTGGCCCAAGGTGAGGGAGGATGTACGGGAGTATGTAAGAGGGTGTGACCAATGCCAGAGAGCCAAAGGAGAAAGGCGGGCGCCAGCGGGGTTATTAGAACCGTTACCCACACCAGAACGACCGTGGGAGGCGGTATCGATAGATTTTATGACTGATCTGCCTAAATCCCAGGGGAAAACCGCCATACTAGTCGTAGTAGTATGGCTAAGATGGGCCACTTTGTAGCTTGCTCACATGCAGTCACGGCGGAAGAGACAGCGAAATTGTTTGTAGAACATATTTTTAGGCTGCATGGCGCCCCCTTGAGGGTGGTCTCTGACAGAGGGAAACAGTTCACGTCCAGATTCTGGAGGAAACTTATGAGCTTGTTGCACGTAGAGGTCAACTTTTCGACTGCCAGGCACCCTGAAACCAATGGGCAGGCGGAGAGAGCAAACGGTATCCTCCAACAATACCTGAGGTGTTATGTTAATGACAGAGAGAACGATTGGGTCGAAAAGTTGGCGCTAGCGGAATTTGCCTACAATAATGCGGAGAATGTGTCCACCGGGATGAGCCCCTTTTTGGCTAATTATGGGTGCCACCCCAGGGCGTTTCCAGGGGGAGGAGGGGAGAGATGGAGTGTCCCGGCCGCCGAACATTTTGTAGAAGAAATGGAAGCGATCCATCGTCAACTCCAACTCAACTTAGAAAGGGCCAAAGAAGAATATAAGAGGCAGGCAGACAAGAGCAGAAGGGAAGGTGAAACCATTAGGGTGGGGAGTCAGGTCTGGCTGTCAACCCAAGGGTTGCCGTTCAAGGGGGGTTGCAAGAAATTGAGACCCAAAAGATTGGGACCATTTGAGGTCATCCAACAGGTCAACCCAGTGGCTTTCAGACTCCGGTTACCGAACCACATGAAACTGCACCCAGTATTCCACAGGTCATTACTGTCCCCATATAGGGGGGAAGGTGAAGGGGTATCCACACGGGGGCCAGTCTTAGAAGAAAGGGAAAGCAGCAACCATGTGGCGGAGATCATCGACTCCAGGTGGAAGGGTAATCAGGTGGAGTATTTGGTCGCGTGGGAAGGGGAACCGGAGTCGGAAAACACCTGGGTGACGGCAGAGGAGGTCAGTGACGAGATCTTGATCGAAACGTTCCACCAAAGGTTCCCCAGGAAACCTCAGCCAGTAGCGAGGTTCCGGAGGGAGTACTTTGGCACCACCGACGATGAGGAGGAACTGGAAGGATTCAGGGAATCGGAGTTGGAAGAAGGAACAGACTCCGATGAGGAGGAGTACTTGGAAACCGGAAACAGCAACCGGTGGAGGGAAGTGTTCGAAACTTCGGAAGATGAGGGAGGTTCTTTCAGGGGTTTTGCTCCCTCGCCTCCCGCAGAGGAGGGGAGGGAAGGGGGTGAAGGGGGCCCTGGAGGGGAGGTGGATGTCAGGGAACTGCCATCGAAGGAGCAGGAGGTGAAAGGGCTCACAGAGGCTGAGAGAGAGTATTCAGCTGAGGAGGGAACCAGCAGGGGGAGAGGTGGAGTTCCAAGGGAAAGTGAGTCGGAGGGAGGGCTCAGAGACACTTCCAGCGAAAATAGTGGGGAGGTTTCAGGACCTCCCATAGGGACACCTACTCCTCGCCGGAAACTGTCACGCCGAGAGTCCAGAAGACGCGTTTCCGTTAAGGAGCTTTTATGCTGGAAGAAGTTCCGTAAACGCCCACTGTCCGATCCTACGAGCGACTGATGGAGCCATGCTTAAGGAGCTCCATCACAGACAGAGGTTTGTGGACTTAGCCAAACTCTGAGGGACTAGGATTTTACGCACAAGCAGCTCACCATCCCATCACATTAGGTAACCACCTTTCTAAGAGAAAAAGGGATAAGATTCTGAATGGGGATTTCATAGATATGTTCACGTTGCTACCGCCGGCACAAATAGAATAGAAATAGAAAGAAATAGAAATAGAATAGAAATATCTTTATTGTCATTGCCCCCTCTCAGGGACAACGAAATTACTTGACTGCTCCATAAAAACACTAATTAAAACAATACAGTATAATACAGCAAGGAAGATTAGATGACTTTCAAAGTCCAGGCTTCCCATTCAGGGCTGAGATCGCTCTGGAGAAGAAGCTGTTCTTAAGACGGCTCGTTCTTGTCTTCATCGTCCTGTATCTCCATCCCGATGGCAGGAGCTCGAAGAGACAGTGACCAGGATGCGATGGATCTTTTACTATGTCCAGTGCCTTCCTATGGCACCTTGTGGCATAAATCTGCTCTAAGGTGGAGAGTGGGCAGCCAACAATGCTCTCTGCTGCCTTAACAACTCTACACAACCCCATCCTGTCCTGGGTAGTACAGCTTCCGTACCACACACATAAGCCATAAGTGAGCACGCTCTCAATGGCACAGTGATAGAAGGCAAGCAGCAGTTTCTGCGGAAGATGGTTTTTCCTTAGAATTCTCAAAAAGTACAGTCTCTGCTGCGCCTTCTTCACAAGCCCCCTTGTGTTGACACTCCAGGACAGATCCTCTTGTAATTCAATGCCCAAAAATCTGAACGTTGTTACCCTCTCCACACAGACCCCATCAATCAAAAGTGGCTGGATATTGCTCTTCTGTCTCCTGAAGTCCACCACAAGCTCCTTTGTCTTCCTTGTATTTATGAGCAAGTTGTAAATAAAAGGGAAAGGGGAGAAAAAGAGGTATTATGGTAAGAAAAGATATAGGTCCCCTCGGGCGGAGCGTACATTCGAGAACTGGCTCAATGGCTACCAGGTATTCATGGGGATAGTCTTAGGATGTTATCCAAAACGTGGGTTGCACCTTGCATCTTACCTGGCGCATGTTAGAAGGGCTCGTGAATTAGCAGGAGATGTGGCTGCCATCTCGTACGACAAGGATTTTCATAGAAATGCCTCGCTGTTGTCGTCCACACACTGGGATCAGAGGAACAACAACTACTGGATGGAGCATGTGGGGCCTTACATCGAAAAGAAAACACACGACCAATCAAAATCCAGTAAGGCGGACACGAAACGTCGTAAGCAGTGCTGGGATTTCAATAAAGGGGCCTGCCAGCGCACCTCTTGTAAGTACTTGCACGAATGCGAAAAGTGTTCAGGCAGCCACCCGGCTATCAACTGCTACAAGAGCAAGCAGCAGCCTTTTCGGGGGGCAGGGGTCACCTCCACCAGGGAAGCCGGGGTGCCCCCTCAGGTGTGTCAGGACCTGTCCACGGGGCAGCAGGAAATCGCTACTAATTTGTCTCTTGACTTAGCTCACTCTCCGATTAAGCTCCAACCCCTTAGAACGCTGTTAGATCTATATCCTAATAGGCAAGCTGCCCTTCTTCTATGGGAAGGGTTTTCCCAAGGGTTCGGAATTCCAGTGGCTTTCACCCCCAATTCCGGTTGCCCCCCCAATCAGAAGTCAGTTTTGGAGAGAGCAGACATAGCGGCAAAAAAGATACAGAAGGAAATTTTGGCTGGTAGGGTGGCTGGACCATTTGCAGAACCTCCCATTGATCAGCTGCATATTTCGCTGCTTGGCATTGTTCCCAAAAAGGCCCCTGGGGAATTCTGGATGCTACATAACCTCTCTTACCCAAAAGGGGCTTCAGTTAACGATGCTATCCCCCAGGAGCTGTGCACGGTAAAATATGCATCCTTTGATCAGGCTGTAAAACTGGTTCGGGGTTTCGGCAGGGGTGCTTTCATGGCCAAATGCGACATCGAATCCACATTTCGCCTTCTCCCTGTCCACCCTGAGGACTATCGTCGGTTAGGCTTTAAATTCCAGGGTGCGTGTTTCATTGATAAAGCTATGCCAATGGGATGTTCAATTGCCTGCGCTGCTTTCGAGACCTTCAGCACCTTCCTTGAATGGGCGCTGAAATTTAAATCTGGTTTTGAAGGGGTGGGGCATTACTTGGATGACTTTATTTTGGTCGCAAGTAATGCAAATGACTGTACGGCCTTGCTACAGGCATTCATGTCCATGGCGGAAGAGCTGGGGGTCCCTTTAGCGAATGAAAAGACTGAGGGTCCAGTCACTACAATGACTTACCTGGGCATTGAGCTTGACACTATTGCCCAAACATCTCGCCTTCCTGCCGAGAAGTTGGTGGCCCTTAAGGATCTCATTTCACAACTATTGCCCTTTAAAAAGGTTACCCTCAAGCAAAGGTCACCTTAACTTCGCGTGCCGAGTGGTTTCACCCGGTCACCCCTTTTGCGGATGGCTGGCTAAGTTGCCAGCAGGTTTACAGTCACCACATCATAGGGTGCGCCTCTCGAAGGCAGTAAAATCGGATCTCCAGGTCTGGCTGCAATTCTTAGATGGCTATAACGGAATTTCACTTTGGCAAGATAGGATGGCCCTTCAAATCGATTTTCAGGTCCATTCAGACGCAGCAGGTTCTTTGGGGTTTGGTGTCTACTTCAGAGGTCAGTGGTGCGCACAACAATGGCCCTCTTCATGGCAGGGAAAACCCATACTACGCGACTTAACATTCTTAGAATTCTTCCCTATCGTAGTCGCAATTCATCTATGGGCCGAGCAATTTAAAGACCGCAGGGTCTGCTTTTGGACGGACAACAGGCAGTGGTGTCCGTCTTAAATAGGCAATCCTCTCATTCGCCTAGAGTAGTGTCGCTTTTGCGTTATTTTGTCCTTTCCTGCCTTTGGCTAAACTTATATGCCTCAGCCAAATTCGTACCAGGTATCGATAACAATATTGCGGATGCTCTGTCTCGTTTCCAGACGGATCGCTTTCGCTTATTGGCGCCAGATGCGCAGCAGCTGCCACAGCCGTTTCCGGAGCACCTCTGGAGTATTGGCAACGAGAAGCTATAAAGGGAGTATTGTCAGCAGTTGCACCCTCAACCCTACGATCCTATAACAAGGCGTGGTTAGATTTCACGTTATTTCGTCGGAAGAAAGGACTATTTAAGCCGGGCAGGCCCCCGACTAAGTCGGAGGTTATAGAATACCTTGTACGCCTCCGCGACCTAGGGCGGGCCCCCAAAACCCTCAATATTCATTCCGCAGCAATATCGTTCTTCTCCAAAGCGCTGTTCTCAGTCGACCCCTGTGCACACTTCGTGGTGCGGAAGATGCTGGAGGGCTGGTGTAGGTCTCGGCCTCCTAGTTCCGACAGCAGAAGACCCATAACTTATGACATACTTACGCAAATACGTAAGAAGCTCAGGGCCATCTGCTGGTCCGGGTACAAGGCCAGGTTATTTTCCACTGCATTTTCCTTCGCCTTCTTTGGCGCCTTACGCATAGGCGAGGTGGTCTGTGAGGAACAACTGGGTAGTAACAACAGGGGGCTCCTCCTTGAGGACGTGACCTTGTCAAGCTCAGAGGTAATCCTGAAAATACGCAGCTCAAAGACCGATCAGCTTGGCAGAGGGGCACTAATCCGCTTGCAGGCCACTCAGAAGGCCGGCCATTGCCCAGTAAAGGACGCAAGGAAGTTTCTGTGCTTAAGACCAAAAACAAGTGGCCCTTTCTTCATACATGTAGATGGCTCTCGCCTGTCAAAACACCAGTTCACAAAGGTTGTGCGCAAGGCAATCACGGCCATTGGGCTTCCATCTGAGGAGTACGCTGCACACTCTTTCCGCATAGGGGCTGCAACCACTGCTGTGCACATGGGTTTGCCGGCGGAGAGGATAATGGACATGAGTCGGTGGAAGTTGAATGCTTACAGGGGATACATCCGGAAACCAAACTAACGCCCCCCCCTTATTCCCCATCTGCCCCCTGATCCGGCTCTCTTGTTCTCTTCTATTTCAGGTGTCGGGGCGGTGCATCTGTGGATCATTGGCCATAGCATTGTCCACTGGGCGAGAGCGCGGGCAGTTGCCAGGGGCTGGGGCGGCAATCTGCAACTTCCAAACAATGTAGAAGTGTCCTGGATTGCACGTTGAGGAATGCGTTGGGTAGAATTCTTCCCAGCAGTAACAAAAAGAATTGCAGTTGAAGGCCCACCCGATACACTGGTCATCCAACTGGACGAGAACGACCTGGCTTACAGAAAGGGGGTGGACTTAATGTGGAATGTTTTCAAGGACCTGGAGGAGTTGCGGGCCTCTTATTCGAATCTGGCAATTATCTGGTCATCTCTGCTTGAGAGGCGCTGTTGGCGGGACGCCACAAATCCCGTGGCTGTGAATAAGGCCAGGAGGATCCTGGAGTGCTCGGTGGCGCGTAGAGTGGCTGCGATGGGTGGCAGGGTCATTGAGCACCAATGCATCCAGTTTAGCAAGGAAGCACTCTACCGCGGGGATGGCGTGCATCTCTCCGATGCTGGTAACGATATTTGGCTGGCTGACATTTTTCAGGGGATCAGGGATTGGTTACAGGTCTGAGGGTATTGGCGGTGAGCCTGGCTCGTGTGGCGGTAGGCATTGTCAGGGGTATTGTTATGCAAATGAAGTCGGGGGAGGAGCGCCATCACCTCCCCCAAATCTTGATGGGTAGTTCGTTAAAGGACTCTGGGGGGCGTCGCCTTGTCCAAAACCTACGGAGGCTAGGGCCTAAAGCGCGCTCCCGAGCGGTAACCCCTTGGGGAGCGCCTAGGGATGTGCATCTCGGGGGCTCCCCCTGTTGGTGCTTAACCCTTCCCGGTTAGACCGGATAGTCTGTTAGGGCCAATGCCTAAAAGCCAATACCACTCTTACCTGTAATCAATAAAGTTGTGGCCATTTTCGCCCATTAACCAAAATTCTGGTGTCTGGTGTCCTTATTTACTCCATCTGTGGGAGGGGGCGGGAATTGCCACGCAACTGCTTGTACACTAAAGGAAAGGGTGATAAACAAGAATTAAGTTTGTCTTATGTTGATGATTTGCTTTATTCTACAAAAAATGACAAGCAAGTGGAAAAATTTGCAGAACAACTAAGAAAAGAATTTAAAGTAAGAGATTTGGGTCCAGTGAAAAATTATCTCGGTCTAGAAATTCAAAGGACAAACGATGGAAGTTTTTTGTTGAGTCAAAAAGAGAAAATAATGGGATTACTTGAAAGAAACAATATGCAAAACAGCAAGGGAGTAAAAACCCCAAGGGAGATAGTTTTTTTCAAGAATGAAGGAGAATGCACAGAACCAGTAAATCCTGAAATGTACCTGTCAGGGAATCAGGAGCAGGAGCACTGGGGAGAGAGGATTGGGAGAGCGAAGGGGAAGAATCTGAGGGCAGCGTAGGGGAGTATGACAGTGGCCCGAGAGATTCCATGAGCTTCTCCAGCGAATCAGAAGATTCCCAGAAGGGGGCGCCGATGGTCAGGGCAAGGGGGGTCCCAGGGGGGACGCACCAGAAACAAGGAGCCAGAGGGGAACCCCAAAGCAGCAGTGGAGGATCGGGACCAGTTTCCCCACCAGAGCATAGTGGGGGGGAGGAGTCACATGTGTCAGGGCCAGCGTCTCCTCCAGAGAGGGAGTCAGGGCTGACCACGCCTCCATCGGAGAGTGGGGGAACGGAAGGGAGGTCAGTTGCAGCTAGCCCCCCCGAAGGGGGAAGCAGTGGCAGCAGCAGTGAAACGGTCAGGAGGAAAGCTGCTGGCTGGGCGCGCGCGCCAAGTTCAAATGTGCAGGCGCGCGGAACAGCAGGAGACCCGGATGGGGAACCAGCTCCTAAAGCCCGCCGGAGGGAGGGAGAAGGCTCAGGGGAATCAGCGGGAGAAGAGGCTAGAAAGGGCGGAACCCCGGCGGGCAGGCGGACCCAGAGGAGGAAGGAGCAGCGGAGAAGGTGGAGCAAGGCTAGGATCTTAAATTGGTGTCAGGGGGGAGGAGACTCAGACGGAGCATCAGTGGTCTGACACTTTAGACGTGGGGCTGCGCGCTGCGGCTCTGGAAGTGAAACTGAACTTCAATAAAGACTTTTATACTTAACAACGAAGCAGCGTTGGTCCTTTGTGAGCTGGGACCTAGGGCAGCCCTGACAGTATGCTCCGTCTCCAATAAAAACCTCGCAGCGTGAGTTGGTGCAGCGAGGGGCAAGACTTGGTGTTTTGCGAGCTCACGAAGATAGGCAAAGATGACTACAGAGAGCCAGGTGAAAGAACTGCAAGAAGCAGTCACGACGCTTTACGCAGAAGTAGCAGCATCCAGGAAAAGAGAAGAAGAAGCAGTAGCGCTCTGCCGGGATCTGCAGGCCAGGTGGGACCGTTGGGGGAAAGAGGGGCTGCCAGGACCCAAACCGGAGGGAGTTGGCCTCGGGAAGAGGGGGGGCAGCCTAGTAGCCCACTTTGATGGGAACCTGCAGCAATACCCTAACTTCAGAGCTGACGTGGTTTACGCGCTCAATTTGCTTCGGAAAGACTTTAGAGATGAGGAAGAGAAGGTGGGCTTCATAATCACTCATTTGCATGGGGAAGCAAAAGCGTGGCTGCGGAATTTGTGGCGCGAAAAAGACCCCGCCCTCAAAGATTCCGATGCATTTATCAAAGCTATGGACGCTTGCTTTAAATCTACGGTAGATGTAGATATTGCTCGGAGGGAAATGCATGGACTACAGCAAGGGAAAGCGACGGTGAGGCAATATCACTCGCGCTTTTTTGCCTTACTGAACGTGCTGGGCTGGGAGAAGGACTCTATTGCTGTCAGAGACCTGTTCTGGGAGGGGCTAAGTGGAGAGGTGAAAGATGAGCTGGCAAGAGGGGAACGACCCCAAAGTACCCAAGAAGTTGCCCAAAGAGCGTTGGCAATTGGTGTGCGCCTGGAAGGACGCCCTTGGAGCAGGGAGGAAGGACGTAAGGCAAGCACCCCAGCCAGGACAACCCCTTTCTTTCCCAGAGAGGCGGGGCGGGCGCTGTCCATGCCTCCTTTGGGAAGGGGAGAAGAGCCGATGGAGATTGGTGGTGCCAGGGCTCAGACTGCCAGCAGAGCCCAAACACCGGGAGCAGTCAAGGGGAAGGCTCCTAGAGGGACCAGGAAGTGCTACATCTGTGACAGTGCACAGCACATGGCCAAAGAGTGTCCCCAGAGGCTCCAGAAGCACACTGCAGCCTCAGCAACAGTAAAGGGAACAGGTGAGCAGCCGAAACAGCTGCAGGGGGAAGAAGAAGCCTGGTTGGAAACAGAGCCACTGGGGCCCAACCAGGCAAGTCAGTGAAGCAGTCCCCAGAGATTTTACAGCCCACAGACCCCCTCCCACCCAAACCAGTGGTGCAACTCACCGCATCGCTCCAGTTGCCCAATGGGCACACCATGCAAGTACCAATAACCATTGACTCTGGGAGCAACGCAGACTTTATTGGAGTGGACTTTATCAAGCAACATCGCATAGCACTCATGCCAGCCACGATGCCCCTAAACGTCGTCACGGTCGATGGCAGGAAGCTACTGGGAGGAGAGGTGGTACAGCAAACACCACCGATGGTGATGCAAATTGGAAACCACCGCGAAGTCATCAGCTTCAACGTCACCCACCTGTCGGACACGCCCATAGTGTTGGGTATGAGTTGGCTGGATAGGCACAGCCCGGCATTAGCATGGTACCAGCGGCAGTTGACCTTCTGCTCTTCCTACTGCGCAGAACACTGCATCCAGACCCGCCAGGAGGAGGAGGGGCAAGAGGATGAACCGCAGCTACACCTAGGCATGGTGCAAGCGGTACCCAACAAGTACAAGGAGTTTTTGGAGGTCTTCTGCGAGAGGGAAGCAGATAAGCTGCCTCCCCACAGGCCTTACGACTGCAAGATTGACCTCCTGCCGGGAGCGACGCTGCCGACTGGGAAACTGTATTCCATGTCTGAAGATGAACTGCAAGAACTCAGGGAGTTCATAGATCACAACTTGAAGCGGGGGTTCATCCAAGAATCTAAAGCAGTGGGGGGCAGTCCCGTGTTTTTCGTGAAGAAGAAGGACACGCCCCAACGGAGACTCATAGTTGATTATAGGACCATAAATTCCAAAACAAAGCCCGCAGCATTCCCCATGCCCAAGATCGACGACCTGCTCGCGACGGTGAGGAAGGGACGGATCTTCACCAAGTTGGATCTACGAGGGGCGTACAACCTTATACGCATGCGGGAGGGCGATGAGTGGAAGACAGCCATGTTTACACCTTTAGGCACCTATGAATATCGCGTAATGCCTTTTGGTCTGCAAAATGGCTCCCATACCTTCCAAGCTTTCATGCATCACGTGTTAGCGGGACTCCTCTACAAGAAGTGCGTCTGCTTCCTGGACGACATCCTGATCTTCTCGGAATCGCAGGAGGCTCACGAGAGGGACGTCAAGGAGGTCCTGCAGAGGCTACGGGAGCACAGACTTTACGCCAAATTAGAGAAGTGCCAGTTCGACATGACGGAGGTGGATTTTCTGGGCTACAAGCTGTCCGACAAGGGACTCGCCATGGACAGCGCCAAGGTCCGTGCGGTGTTGGACTGGAAGAGCCCGCGCAATCGGAAGGAGGTCCAGAGGTTCGTCGGCTTCGCCAACTTTTATCGCAAGTTCATCAAAGGGTTCGCGAAGGAGACGGCGGCCATCACGGACACCCTCAGCTCCAAGAAGAAGAAGTTCACCTGGACGGACCAGGCGGAGCAGTCCTTTCGGAGACTCAAGCGTCTCTTCGCGTCCGAAGAACAGCTGCTACATGTAAACCCCAGCAGACCAATGAGGGTTGAGACGGACGCCTCAGACAGAGCGGTGGGGGCCGTCCTGTTGCAGCAAGATCCGCAAGGGGAATGGAGTCCGTGCGCATTCTACTCCAGGAAACTCAGCAAGGCGGAACAGAACTACACCATCTGGGACAGGGAGTTGCTGGCCATTCATGCAGCTTTCAAGGCGTGGCGGCACTTCCTCGTTGGAGCCAGACACACAGTGCAAGTCCGCACGGACCATAAGAACCTGGAGTACTGGCGCACGGCGCGGTTCCTGAATCAGAGACACATCCGCTGGGCGGAGTTCTTTGCGGATTTCGATTTCCGGATAGAATACATCCCGGGAGACAACAACGTCATGGCGGATGCACTATCCAGGAAGCCGCAGTATCTCGAGGAAGCGGCGCCGGTGGCGGCCAAGCACATTTTCGCACCGAAAGCGTGGGCGTGCGCTTCAGCTGCCGTGGACCTGGACGCGGTGCGTCGAGCGCTGCAGACGGATTCGTTCGCACAATCCAAGATGGAGGAGGTGCGAAAAGGCACAGCGAAGGACGACGAGTTCCAGATACGAGACGGACTGCTCATCCGCAAAGGGGCTCTCTACGTGCCCGGAGACGACCTCCGCGCGAAAGTCTTGCAGCAGCTACACGACGCGCCCAGCGCTGGGCACTTCGGCAAGGACAAGACGGCGGAATTAGTAACCAGAGACTTTTGGTGGCCCAAGGTGAGGGGAGAAGTCGCGGATTACGTCTCCAGGTGTGACACCTGCCAAAGGGCCAAGCCAGTACACAGGAAGCCGGCGGGTCTACTAGAACCCCTACAGACGCCGCTCGAACCGTGGGAGAGAGTGGCCCTGGACTTTGTCACAGATCTGCCCAGCTCGCGAGGCAAAACAGCGGTGCTCGTGGTCGTAGACATGTTCACCAAGATGGCGCACTTTATTCCGTGCGCGAAGGTGGCCACAGCGGAACAGACCGCCAAGCTGTTCATAGACCACGTGTTCAAAGCTCACGGCTTGCCGCGGTCCATCCTGTCCGACCGGGGTCGCCAATTCGTCTCGAGCTTCTGGCAGAAGCTGCTGGGCATCCTGAACGTCAAGATCAACTTAGCGTCGGCACGACACCCGCAGACCAACGGACAAGCGGAGAGGGTCAACGCCATCATGCAGCAGTACCTGTGATGCTACGCCAATCAACAACCCTCGACCTGGGTGGACTACCTACCGCTGGCCGAGTTTGCCTACAACAACACGAAGCACGGGTCTACGGGAGTGACACCGTTCTTCGCCAATAATGGGCGGCATCCCAGAACTTTCCCGGGGTTAGAGACGAAGGGGGAGGGGGAGCCAAGGGGAGCAGAGCACTTAGCAGCAGAGTTACAGGAGGTCCACGAGCAACTCCGAAGGCAATTGGAACTGGCGAAACACGCCTACAAAATGCAGGCAGACAAGCACAGGAGGGTCGGGGAGGACATCCAGGTGGGGGACTGGGTCTGGTTAGCAGCCCAGGCAGTGCCGGCCAGGACGCTAGCTAAGAGGAAGCTCAAGCACAAGCAGCTGGGACCTTACCAGGTCGCGGCACAAATCAATCCAGTGGCCTTCCGGTTGACACTCCCGGAGGGCTCCAGAATGCACCCAGTCTTTCATAGGTCAGTGCTCACACCCTACAGGGAACCCCACAGGTTTCAGGCGACAGGGAACGTGCCAGACACACTTAGTGAATCTCCGAAGAGGGAGGGGTCACGGAGGGCGACGCCACTCAACGAGGTCACGGAGATTTTGGACTCGAGGTGGGGGGAAGAGGGGGTGGAATACCTCCTCGCCAGGGAAGGTACCCCAGCCAGTGCCAACAGGTGGGTACCGTGCTATGCCGTGGAGGAGCACTATCTTAAAGACGAGTTCCATGCACTCTTCCCACACAGACCTATGCCGGCAGAGTTTTTCGACGACTGGCTCTTCACACCCACACTGTCAGCCAGTACGTTCCAGGGTTTTTCATCAGCTGAAGAGATGACGCCGGACACTAGCTCCTCGGAGGGGTCTCTCTCGGGGTTTGCCACAGACCGCTCCTATTGGTGGGACACTCAACCGGAGGTGGGGTGGCACAGGGAGCTGCTGCGGGGACCTTTGCAAGCAGTCTCACCAGAGGTACCCGGGGGAGGGGAGGACATGGACGTGTTGGGGGAGGATCCTGGATTCGAGCACATCAGCAGAGAGATGGAAGCAGAGGAAATCGACGTCGACGAGCCCGTTGCGGTTGGGCTGGATCCAGTGGACCAGCTACACACCAGGGGGGAAGAATGGTATTCCGCACTCACACCCACAGGACTGGAGCACCCGGAACCCACACCCGAAGAGGGGGAGGGGGGAAGGGGGGGCTTCGAGGGGGGGATGGATGTCAGGGAATCAGGAGCAGGAGCACTGGGGAGAGAGGATTGGGAGAGCGAAGGGGAAGAATCTGAGGGCAGCGTAGGGGAGTATGACAGTGGCCCGAGAGATTCCATGAGCTTCTCCAGCGAATCAGAAGATTCCCAGAAGGGGGCGCCGATGGTCAGGGCAAGGGGGGTCCCAGGGGGGACGCACCAGAAACAAGGAGCCAGAGGGGAACCCCAAAGCAGCAGTGGAGGATCGGGACCAGTTTCCCCACCAGAGCATAGTGGGGGGGAGGAGTCACATGTGTCAGGGCCAGCGTCTCCTCCAGAGAGGGAGTCAGGGCTGACCACGCCTCCATCGGAGAGTGGGGGAACGGAAGGGAGGTCAGTTGCAGCTAGCCCCCCCGAAGGGGGAAGCAGTGGCAGCAGCAGTGAAACGGTCAGGAGGAAAGCTGCTGGCTGGGCGCGCGCGCCAAGTTCAAATGTGCAGGCGCGCGGAACAGCAGGAGACCCGGATGGGGAACCAGCTCCTAAAGCCCGCCGGAGGGAGGGAGAAGGCTCAGGGCAATCAGCGGGAGAAGAGGCTAGAAAGGGCGGAACCCCGGCGGGCAGGCGGACCCAGAGGAGGAAGGAGCAGCGGAGAAGGTGGAGCAAGGCTAGGATCTTAAATTGGTGTCAGGGGGGAGGAGACTCAGACGGAGCATCAGTGGTCTGACACTTTAGACGTGGGGCTGCGCGCTGCGGCTCTGGAAGTGAAACTGAACTTCAATAAAGACTTTTATACTTAACAACGAAGCAGCGTTGGTCCTTTGTGAGCTGGGACCTAGGGCAGCCCTGACAGTACCATTCAGTAGTTGGAAGTTTATTATACATTTCATTGTGGACCAGACCAGATTTGAGTTATGCACTTGGAATACTGAGCAGACTAGTAAGCTATCCCACAGAAAATGCCTGGAAGGGTTTTGTAATGCGTATGGGTTGCTCGTGCGTAAACTGCCGCCTCTCAAGGCTAAATTGCCTTGTTAAACCTTTCTGACTGGACAGCCCTTCTCACCGTGGCTGCCTCAGTCGCTAGCAGAATCCGTCAGTGGGCGTTTCTTAAACGTCTTCCAACATAAAAGTGTTACGGAAAAGGAGCAATGCAGCAGCGTGCTCCAGGTGGCTGGATAGCCAAACAGGATGTTGATGTTTTGGGACTGTACCGTGGGAACAAAGGACAGTCTATTCAGTGTACTGAGCACCGGATGTTAGCTCAGAGTGTCACATGATCTGTACTGGAAGTACAGGGGAGGAGTTATTCTCTCTCTGCTGTTGGAGTTAAGAGAGAGCAGACACGTTTTCTCTGTACTGCTGGAAAGACAGGAACAAAGGCATGTAAATACATTTCTGTCTGTCTCTCTCCCCTCCCTGGGGATGGTAGGGGAGGAGTGGTGTGTTCTTCTCACGTTGAGAAGGATCGCCGATTGAGATCTCGCCTGATCTTGCCGGGAGTCGCAGACAGGGAGGTCAACAAGGATTCAAGCCGGGCACCTGGAGGGTGGCCAATTCCTCTGACTAAGGCTTGAAACCGACAACTGGTAGCAGAAGCCGATGGTTATCTGATCCATGGGAATCAGCATGAGAGGTGAGAGGTCGATGGATCGTTTGCCATCCTCTGCACCAAAGGAAAGAAGATAACGTCTGCGTGCAGCCAGAAGCTGAACAGACGGCTGGACACCGAGAGGGGGTGTTTCCCAAGCAACGGAGCCCCAAAGGTATGCTGAATTTCGGGCTAAAAAGTGTGAACGCAGATTGATTTATTCTCTGGTTCACGGGAGCTGCGTTTGGAAAAACAGCTCTGAGAGCAAAGGCTTGCATACCAGGAATTCTTGTGGTTGATAAGATTTCCTGTCCCAAGAATGGTATGCACAGTTGCTAGGCAACGACAGTCAGTACAGTGGAAAGGTACTGACAGAGAGCCTGGAATTGTTTTGGCTATCTACGCAGCTGTGCAAGGACTTTGAAACAGTGTGCAGTTTCCCTGCCAGAGAAGCAGTAAACAGCCCAAAAGAGACTTTTGGATTTTACTGGCTCGAAAGTGAGAGCAGACACTTGGATTCAGAATGGATGCCAAGAAGGGGGGAGGTTTACCCTATCCACCTCCCCTGAGTGCCGTGGTTCTGGATGAACACGACCGGCTTGCTGCACTGGAAGTAAAGGACAGGGGGAGGGAGGAACGGAGTTCTAATTCCCCCACCGATGAGGCTACTGGAGAAAATGCTGTAGCTTTGAACGTTGTCCAATGTCACAACTGTGGACAGGCTGGGCATCTTCAGCGGAACTGTAAGAAGCCACGCCAGCCAAAAGGAGCTAAGGCCTGCTCAGCAAAGCCTGAGGCGTCAGGCAAAGGTCATACCAAGCCTACGGTGAAACCTGCAAAGGCTTTGATGGCGAAAGGAACCATGCCAGATGTTAGGAACTCGTTTGTAATCGACACTGGAGCGACGGTTCATATGTCCCCACACAGAGGCCTGTTTACAACGTTTAAGAAGCAAAGCTTCGCTGTGAAACAGGCCAACGGTCAGGAGCTGGAAGCGACCGGGATAGGGACTGTGTATCTTAAGAGTCTGAACCTGACTATAAACAATGTTTACTTGGTTCCTGAGTTGAAGTTCAATCTGCTGAGTGTTTCGCAGATTGCAAAGAAAGGACTGAAACTGTCCTATGATGCTGAGAGCTGCAAGATCTTCAAAGATGGAGAGTTGTATCTTTCTGCCAAAGAGAAAGATGGACTGTATTTGTTGACTTGTTCACAAAGTGATTACATGGAATGTAATTCATCTGTGTCTAACTTGATTTCTCTCGCAGGTGTGACCAAAACGAGCGCCGAGAAGATGGTCAGGGTCGAC
Organism: Podarcis raffonei; assembly: GCF_027172205.1. Taxonomy (NCBI): domain Eukaryota; kingdom Metazoa; phylum Chordata; class Lepidosauria; order Squamata; family Lacertidae; genus Podarcis; species Podarcis raffonei. The sequence continues at coordinate 19,088,732 of NC_070620.1, read as the reverse complement.
AGAGCGTTTCAGCGAGTGTATGCTGATGTGATTGGTCCTCTAGAACCATCTAGAGGCAATGCAAGATTTTATCTTGTGTGTGTGGATCATTTCTCTAATTTTGTCTGGATTTATGTGTTACAGAGGCCACAGGAAGCCGTGGAAATGTTTCAGGAATTTTGTGACAAGGTTAAAAATATGCATGATGCTAACATTGATTGCCTTTTAACAGATGAGAAGCAAATTTTTCTTTTACAGGATTTTCAGGAGTTCCTGCAGAAGAAAGGGATAAGGCACAAGGTTGCTGTTTCAGCGGAAGCGTGGAACAGGGGTGTCTGTGTACGGGTGAACAAAGAATTGCAAAAGGGGATGAAAGCGCAATTGCTTAGTTCACATCTGCCACATGAGTACTGGGCGGAGTCTCTAATGTCGTTTTGTTAAACGTGGTTGAGAAAGGTTTCAAAAGAGTTGGGAAGTTCTCCTTTTGAGAAACTGTTCCATAGAAAAGCTTCTGTTGCCCATTTCAAGGTTTTGGGGTCTCATGTGAGGACAGAAGCTCCAAGTGGAGTAAAGAATGCCAGAGGCATTTTTGTGGGGTATGAAAAGGGTCTCTACAGAGTAATTTTGTCTGAATCTGGTCAGGTGATTCTCACAAAATTTCTAGAGAGTGCTCCTGAACAGGAGAGAGTAATTGTTCACACATTTCCCACTGAGGACGATTCAGATGATGATGATGATTTTACAGATTACAGTGGTACTGAGAGCGACAGTGATAGCTCGGAGAGCTCAGTCGTCACAGTCATTGAGAGGAAATCTCACACAATGGATAGACCTTCACAGGTGAAGGATGAACCACTGTTTACTATTGGAACTGGTTCTCCCAAGAGTCCTGAGACTGAACCAGTGAGCAGAGAGGATCAGCACCTCATACGTAGGTCTGAGAGAGTTACAAAGGGTGAAAGCACCCAAGAGGTACTCAAAAGAGTTTGCTAACTTAGCTGTTGCATGTGTTGCTGTTGTGCACAACCGAGGACAGGTTGGAGCTGTGTCTAAGTCAGAGACAAAGACACAACAGAGAGTTGCTAGCCAAGGTAATGCAGATGCACTCATTCCTTGGAAGCCAGACAACCAGAGAGGTACACTGGGGAAACCAGTGGCGAGGAGTTCCAAGGGTGGAACTGTAACAACAGGGGAGTGTTATGTGTATAACAACTGTTTGTTTTCTTCTCTGGATCACGCTTTGCTTGCCGCAACACGCATTGATTCTTTTGGGGGAGGATGTTACGAAAAAGGAGCAATGCAGCTGCGTGCTCCAGGTGGCTGGATAGCCAAACAGGATGTTGATGTTTTGGGACTGTACCGTGGGAACAAAGGACAGTCTATTCAGTGTACTGAGCACCAGATGTTAGCTCAGAGTGTCACATGATCTGTACTGGAAGTACAGGGGAGGAGTTATTCTCTCTCTGCTGTTGGAGTTAAGAGAGTGCAGACACGTTTTCTCTGTACTGCTGGAAAGACAGGAATAAAGGCATGTAAATACATTTCTGTCTGTCTCTCTCCCCTCCCTGGGGATGGTAGGGGAGGAGTGGTGTGTTCTTCTCACGTTGAGAAGGATCGCCGATTGAGATCTCGCCTGATCTTGCCGGGAGTCGCAGACAGGGAGGTCAACAAGGATTCAAGCCGGGCACCTGGAGGGTGGCCAATTCCTCTGACTAAGGCTTGAAACCGACGCCTCTCAAGGCTAAATTGCCTTGTTAAACCTTTCTGACTGGACAGCCCTTCTCACCGTGGCTGCCTCAGTCGCTAGCAGAATACGTCAGTGGGCGTTTCTTAAACCTCTTCCAACATAAAAGTTGTTTGACGCCCAGTCTCCTCCTCCTCTCACTGCGCGGGATTCTTCTGTGCAGGGAGGGCGTGGGTAGCGGAGGACCTGTGCTCTCCCCGCTGATGTCCAGTGAAGAGTCCTGGAGCTCTCCCGCCGATTCCCCCATCTGCCCCCCTTTATCCCTGGTGTTGCACTGATTTGCTTCCCCCTCTACTGAGCTGCCTCTCCCCCTGCTGGGCCCTTCGCCAGCATCATCTGGGAGCCTTCCCTTCGCCTCTCGCTCCAATGTCAGTTCCCTGACATCCACCTCCCCCCCCCAGGACCCCCTCCACCCCCGGCCCGACCTGTAGAACCAACTTCGTCCATTTCTTTGGCCGACGAGGCGGGGAACCCCCGGAAGGAGCTGTCGCCATCCTCGGAGGATTCGAAACCCGCTTCCCACCCGCTCTGATTCCTGCCTATGGGGTGGGCCTCCCAGTCTGATTCTTCTTCCTCCGAAACCTCTCCTCCCTCCCCCTCGGAGGCAGAAAACCCCTCAAAATCCTCTTCATCGTCTGTTGTTCCAAATTGCTCCTCCCAGAATCTCGCTAGGGGTTTGGGTTTGTCCGGGAACAGGCGGTGGAATTCCTCCACCAGATACCTGTCATCGATTGCTTCCGCGGGAACCCACGTGTTTTCCGACCCGGGTTCCCCCTCCCAAGCTACCAAGTACTCCACCTGGCGTCCTTGCCACCTTGAGTCAAGTATTTCCGTGGCCAAGTGGTGGTGTTCCCTTTCTTCTACCTGCGGGTGTGTGGTGACTTCTCCCTCTCGCCCTGGGAATTCCCGCCCCTCCCTGTGCGGTGAGAGTAGGGACCTGTGGAACACCGGGTGTATTTTCATGCTGTCAGGCAACTTGAGCTTAAATGCCACGGGATTCACCTGCTGAGTTACCTCAAATGGTCCCAGCCGCCTGGGCTGCAACTTCTTGCACCCCCCCCCCTTAAAGGGTAACCCTTGGGTGGACAACCACACCCGGTTCCCCACCCGTATGGTCTCCCCTTCCCTGCGACGCTTGTCTGCCTGCCTCTTGTAAATTTCCTTGGCCCGCTCCAAGTTCATCTTAAGTTGCTGGTGCAGGGCCTCCATTTCTTCCACAAACTGCTCTGCCGCAGGTACGCTCCAGCTTTCCTCCCCACTCCCCGGGAAGGCCCTGGGATGACACCCATAATTGGCCATGAATGGGCTCATTCCCGTGGACACGTGTTCAGCGTTGTTGTACGCAAATTCAGCAAGCGCTAGTTTCTCTACCCAATCGTTCTGCCTCTCGCTGACGTAGCAGCGTAGGTATTGCTGGAGTATACTGTTCGCTCTTTCTGCTTGCCCGTTGGTCTCCGGGTGTCTCGCCGTCGAGAAGTCCACTTCGACCTGCAGCAAGCTCATGAGCTTCCTCCAGAACCGGGAAGTAAATTGTTTCCCGCGGTCGGAGATAACCCTCGAGGGAGCGCCATGCAACCTGAAGATGTGCTCCACAAACAACCGGGCTGTTTCTTCTGCCGTTACTGCATGTGAGCAAGCTATAAAATGGCACATTTTTGTCAGTAGATCGACCACTACCATGACCGCTGTCTTTCTCCGGGACTTGGGCAAATCGGTCATAAAATCAATGGACACCAACTCCCAGGGTTTTCCCGGCGTGGGTAAGGGTTCTAGTAATCCTGCGGGGGCAGCCCGCTCCCCCTTTGCCCTTTGGCAGCGGTCGCACCCCTGTACATATTCCCGTACATCCTCCCTCACCCTGGGCCACCAGAACTGCCTGGTGACAAGCATCATGGTTTTGTGCTGTCCAAAGTGCCCAGCTGTGGGGTTGTCGTGCAGTTGTTTGAGTACCTTTCCCCTCAGGGTTTCCCCCGGTAGATACAGCGCCCCCTTGTAGTACAGCACCCCTTCCTTCTCCTCAAACCCTTCTTGGGTTTCTCTTCCGTCTCGGAGTTCCCGGATTTTAGTTTGTGCGAACACGTCGTTTCTGGTAAGCCCGGCCAGTTCTCGTTTCCCCACCAAGGTTCCCCCCCACACCCATCCATCCTCGGGAATCACGTGTCGTTTCTCCGGCGGCCCCTCTCCTTCCATGTACTCTGGCTTCCGGGAGAGAGCATCTGCCCTTACGTTTTCCTCTCCTGGCACGTATCGGATTTCGAAGGAAAACTTGGAGAACTCCTGTGCCCACCGAATCTGTCTCTGGTTGAGTACTCGTGCGGTCCTCCAGTACTCCAAATTCTTGTGATCTGTGCACACCTGGATCTGGTGTTGCGCCCCTATCAGTAGATGGCGCCATCGACGAAAGGCCGCATAGATCGCAAGCAGTTCTCGGTCATACACGGTATAGTTTTGCTCCGACTTGCTCAGCTTTCTCGAGAAAAAGGCACACGGTTTCCATTCCTGCTTGCTCCTCCCTGGCTGCAAAAGGACCGCCCCAATGGCTCTGTCGGACGCGTCGGTCTCTAGCCTCATGGGTTTCTCCAGATCTACGTGCAGGAGTTGCTCTTCCGATGCAAACGCCTTTTTCAGTCTTTCAAAGGATTGCTGGGCCCCCTCTGTCCAGACGAACTTCCTTTTGCTACTGAGACAATCTGTGATGGGCGCTGTCAAGTGGGCGAAGTTCTTGATGAACTTCCTGTAGAAGTTGCTGAACCCTAGGAACCTCTGCACATCCTTCCGTGTTTTGGGAGCCTTCCACTCCAGCACTGCCTGCACCTTGCTTGGGTCCATCGCTAGGCCCTTGTCTGACAACTTGTACCCCAGAAACTCGACTTCTCTGTCGTGAAACTGACATTTTCCCAGCTTGACCCACAACTGGTGCTTCTGCAGTCGTTTTAGCACTTCCCTGACGTCTCTGACATGTTGCTCCTCGTTGTCCGAATAAATTAAGACGTCGTCCAAGAAGGCTATGCAGTTCTTGTACAGCAGAGACCCCAACACGTGGTGCATGAAAGCTTGAAAACAGGCGGAGCCCGACTGTAATCCAAAAGGCATAACTAAGTACTCAAAGGCCCCTAGGGGTGTGAACATTGTGGTCTTCCATTCATCCCCCCTCCCTCATTCTAATCAAATTGTATGCTCCCCTGAGGTCCAGCTTGGTAAAAATTTTCCCCTTCCTCACTCGCGTTAAAATGTCGTCAATCCTGGGCACTGGGAAGGTCACGGGTTCCGACACCAAATTGACGGCCCTATAGTCCACAACGAGCCTGGGTTTATTAGTGTCTTTTTTGTCCACAAAGAACACCGGACTGCCTCCCACCGCTTTTGATTCTCTTATGAAGCCTCTTTTCAGGTACTTGTCAATAAATTCCCGCAACTCCTTCATCTCCCTGTCCGACATGGCATACAGTTTACCCACCGGCAGCTGCGCCCCCGGGAGCAAGTTGATTTTGCAGTCAAAGGGCCTATGGGGGGGTAGTCTATCCACCTCCTTCTCGCTGAAGACCTCCTGCAGATCCGCATATTGTGGTGGCACCTCCCCTTTCCGCTCCACAGCCATCCCAGCCACTCTGGCCATGGTCATCCTTGGGGTTTCCCCTCCTAGACAGTGTTCCAGGCAGTAAGCGGACCCAAAGGTGACTGTCCTCTGATGCCATGCCACCACTGGATCATGTTGTGCTAGCCAGCTCATCCCTAATATTATTGGGGGCCCTGCCAGTGAGGTGACGTGAAAGGTGATGGTCTCCGAGTGCCTGGAAACCCTCATTCTCATCGGTGGGGTCTGGTGTGTCACTTCCCCTCCCAGAAGCTCCCTACCATCAATGGTGGTTACTTGCAAGGGGAAATCCAAGGGCCGCAAGTGGAGCTGGTGCTCTAGTGCAAAGTCTTTGCTGAAGAAATTGCAGGAACTGCCTGAATGCAGCATCCCTTTCACCTTGACTGGGTGCCCATTCGGGAGTTCTAGCACCACTTTAATGGCTATAGCCGCCTTGGGGGGGTCTGGTTGAGGCACTTCTACTGGTTGCTGGCCTGGCTGCTGTGCCCGCTGAGTGGCAGCCAAGCGTTCCCGTTTCCCTGCTCCTGCCCTTTTTCCACCTCCTCCTCACCCCCTGCAGCTCCCACCATTCCCTGCCAGGCCTTTCTTTGAGGACAGACCCTGGCAAAATGTCCTGGCCGCTGGCAAAGGAAACACTTCTTGGTGGTTTTCCAATCCTTTCCCTCCTTCTTGCGACCTTCGCTGGAACTTGAAACTTCCCGCCCGCGCGCGCCCCATCTATTTCCATTGGCTCCGCCAGTGGGGAAGGCTGCCTTGGTATTTCAGGAATGTGGTAGTCATGGCAACGTTGCTCTCTCCCTTCCCGCCTCTCCTGGGCCCGCGCTTCCTGCCGTACGCCAATCGCAAGCACAGCCTTGGTCAGCTGATCCATCGACTGCGGGCGGGGTGCGCGGGAAAGCTCATCCTTCACCGTTGGGGACAACCCCTCCTCGAATAACATTTGTATGGGTTCAGAGTCCAGTTGCCACTCGAGCCGGTGAACTATCATGGCAAAGCATGACCAGTAGTCTCTAACTGACTGGTTCCCCTGTTTACAGTTCATCAGTTCCCGCCGAGTCACACTTTGTTGTACATCACTGGAAAACATTGCATCCATTGCCTGGAAGAATTTCCTCAGGTCCTTCAAGGCGGCATTCTGCGTCGCCATTAGGGGCCTGATCCATTCTCTGGCCCCATCCTGCAGGTGACCTACAATATAGGCAACCCTCGCCCCATCGTCTGCAAAATCATTGTGCTGCAGTTCCAACGCGTACTCTATTTCCGTTTGGAACGCACTATAGTCCTGGGGCTTCCCTCCAAATTTGTGTACAAGTCCCGGTACCTTCTTTGCTATGGGGGTGGGTCTGACCTGTGCATCTTGAGTCCGCCTTTCATCCAGCCGCACCATCAGAAGGGCCACATGCTGTTCCAAATCTCGGTTCCTCTCCACCAGATTTTGCCCTCCAGCTGCTCCCTCCGTGGCGTTCGCTTCTCCAGTTTTGTTCATGATGCCGCCTGCCTGCTGCTGTGCACAAGCAACTTCAAGGACTGACGGATTGCTGTAATGCGTATGGGTTGCTTGTGCGTAAACTGCCGCCTCTCCAGGCTAAATTGCCTTGTTAAACCTTTCTGACTGGACAGCCCTTCTCACCGTGGCTGCCTCAGTCGCTAGCAGAATCCGTCAGTGGGTGTTTCTTAAACCTCTTCCAACATAAAAGTTGTTTGACGCCCAGTCTCCTCCTCCTCTCACTGCACGGGAGTCTTCTGCGCAGGGAGGGTGTGGGTAGCGGAGGACCTGTGCTCTCCCCGCTGATGTCCAGTGAAGAGTCCTGGAGCTCTCCCACCGATTCCCCCATCCGCCCCCCTTTATCCCTGGTGCTGCACTGATTTGCTTCCCCCTCTACTGAGCTGCCTCTCCCCCTGCTGGGCCCTTCGCCAGCATCATCTGGGAGCCTTCCCTTCACCTCTCGCTCCGATGTCAGTTCCCTGACAGGTTTAAAATGTATTTTCCGGTATTTAAAACATACACTTCATTATTGTTTAAGATTACCATCTTCAGGGTCTACAAAATTGCAGTGTTATGTTGACAGCGATTGGGCCAACCTGCCCGATAGAAAATCCATTTCTGGCATGGTGTTTCAATTTGGGGATTCCTTGATAGTTTGGAAGTCCAAAAAGCAAGGTATCGTGGCCACATCTTCAACAGAGGCGGAATACTGTGCTTTATCAGAGTTGTGTAATGAAATAAAATTTTACGTTCAAATCCTCAGTGATTTATATATACAATGTGATTATCCAGTTCAAATATAGGAAGACAATCAAGCTGTAATAACTTTGGCTGGGTCTGAGCAGTTTAAAAATAAAATCAAACATTTAGAAATTAAGTATCAAAATGTGGCTGAAAATGTGAAGCAAAACCTGATAATGCTGAAATATTGTAAGAGTATGCAAAATGTGGCTGATATATTTACGAAAGCACTAACTTTTGAGAAACATGCACAACTAGTGGCAAAATTAGGAATTGTTGTGCATGATGTATAAATTTATTCTGTATATGTTTAAAGTACTGTTTTGTTTCTGTTTCTGTTTGAATGAGAGGGGGTGTTGGGAATCATTCTGCACAGGAACATGTTTGTACCTTTAAGAACAGTTTCTGTAAGCTCTGGGCTGATTGGGTGCAGCTGGCCATGACTACAAAGGAGAAAAGCTGCAGTTTGAACTCTGCCTGCAGGAAAAACACCCACAAGCTTTGCTGTTTGTTGTTTGTAATAAAACCTTTATTTGATTTGGTTTTACTCCAGTCTCATGGTGTCACAGTCTCTGTCATCTGCCACCAGTGAAGAATCCCCCTCTAACATTATGATCAGAGCAAGGCATATTTCAGTTTTAGTTACTCTGGGAACAAAGTTTCTGGATAGCCATAATCAATTCATGAAAATGATTGATTTGCATCTGAATAGAATGTGAAGTCCTTTTCTGTTGGATTTCTCACTCTCCATATATCTGACAGATCAAATTTATCCATTTTTTAAAAAGCCTTTGGTAATCTGCCAGCATTCATTACTTTCTGTCTCTGTGTTCTATCTATAAGTGTTGATGCCACTCCATTCAGGTCCCCCATCAGAACCAATTTGTAATCCAGATAGTCCAGAAGTCTTGTTTCCAGGTTCTTAAAAAATTCTGCTTTGCCATCATTTGGTGCATAAATTCCCAATAACAGATATTTTTCACCTCGTGCATTAATTTCTACTGAAATATATCTTCCCTCCTCATCTTTAAACATCACTTTAGGATTCCATTTTTCTTTTGCATAGAAAACCACTCCTCTTTTCTTCACTTTGTCAGAAGAAATAAATTCCTGACCAAGTCTCTTATTCTGGAGGACTTTTCTATGTAGTCTAGTAACATGAGTTTCTTGCAGACAAATTATGTCCAAATTCTGTTTTGCTAACACATGATAAACTTGGTTTCTTTTTGGATGTGAGTTCAAACCGTTAACATTCCAGGAGTAAATTCTCAGTGCCATCTTGTTCAGTGGTACCTCTGGTTACGTACTTAATTCGTTCCGGAGGTCCGTTCTTAACCTGAAACTGTTCTTAACCTGAAGCACCACTTTAGCTATTGGGGCCTCCGACTGGTGCCACGCTGCCATGCGATTTCTGTTCTTAACCCAAGGTATTATTTCTGGGTTAGCGGAGTCTGTAACCTGAAGCGTATGTAACCTGAAGAATATGTAACCTAAGGTACCACTGTACTATTAGGGAACTCCTGCCCCTGCCCCTGGTGCCTGTGAGCTTACCAATCTGAGATCCTTAACATTTTTTTCCAAAAACCTTTTTTCTTCGACGGTCCTAATTCTTTGTTTCCTTCCTTGAAATCTGAAGGAGAGGCCCTCCGGAAACTCCCAGCTGAAGAAGATGTTCTTCCTTCTCAGAGTTCCAGCCAAATCTGTGTAATTATTCCTTAAGTTCAGAAAATGTTTTGGAATCTCCTTGAACAAAACAATTGGCTTCTCTTTAATCTTCAGGCTTTTTTTATAGTGTATACCCAAAATATTGTCCCTCTGTTCCTTTGTCTTGAAAACCACTATACAGTCATGTACAATTTTTGAGTCTTTCTTAGGCTCAAACCTATAGGCCCTCTCAATCCAAGAATTTAGCTCTTTTTCCAAATCCCAGCACGCTGCAAACTCCTCAATTAGCCAGTCCTTAAAATTATCTTGTTCCAATTGGTGTGCGCCTCTCATTCTCAGTTGATTTTACCGTTCCTTCATCTGTAAGAAAGCAATTGCATTAAGCGCATCCTGTTGGGTCCTCTCCACATCAGGCACTCTCACTGTTTCCAATTCCGTCAATCTTGTTTCGTGACTGGCAACCTCTTCCTTGACCTCTTGAATGCCTTTTTTCAAATCTACAAATTCTTGTTTATGCTCCTGTACATTCTGCTGGGTTCCTCTGACATCTGTTCTTATTTCTGTTAGCATTTGCATCACCGTCTCTTCGAAAGTTGATGCTTTGGAGCCTCTTCTATCTTCAATCTTACTTTTCCCAGGCTTATCCGCACCACCAGCCATAACTATTCCAAAGTATCAAGGTCACAGTCACAGTCAACCAGATTTGTAGTACACAGGCAGCAGCAGACAACTCAGCAGCTCCCCCTTTCAAAGTCTTATTCTTTTTACTCTTCTTATTCTTTTAAAAACCATCCAAAATTAAATTAGGCACTTATATCCAATTCAAGGAGGGTAAGAGAAACACTGTGTACAAATTTAGCAAGCTCAGACAGCAGCAGGTACCTTGTAATCCCCAAAGAGGAAAACGAAAGTTGAATGTATCCGCTCCCTTTGTGACGCAATAATGGAGTCTAGCCTTCCCCTGCTGGGTGGTCTGCTTCCAAAAGGCAAGAGTCTATTCCACTGTCAAATCTATCTCATGCAGGGTCTCAATTCAATCAAATTCTCCCCCCCCCCCTTCCCCCTGCAGAAAGAGGGGCTTAAAATGATTCCTTGGAAGTTTTAACAAGTCTTTTAAAGTTGCGGCTTCAGTCAGCGGTAACTGTTTTCACTTTTACTTCAGTGGAAAGGGATCGACCTCCGTAATTTGAATCCCTTTCAAACCAATTAATAGTCCGAATTAAAATCCTTTTTTACTCACGATTATCCAATCTTTTATATTTGGTCGGAGAAACTGGTCGCTAACGATCGCCGGACTTTGGAGCTTTGCACAATGAAGAAAGCGAGTCGATTCCACAGTACCCGCATCTCCAACCCCGCTCGCTCTCGGGGCTCTTATTAGAGCTTACCGGGGAGCAGGGGAGTCGCAAGGGGTACCCGCTGGAACACCAGGTCCTCAGAACGTTCAATCTGAGGTTTGTTCAGGGTTCCGCAATGCTCTCGCGGTCACCCCAATCTTCAAAGCACCAGGGCTCTTTCATCCAAAAGAGCTCCCATCCGCCATTAATCGTGCAGCCAACCGGAAGTTGTATTGCTGTATTATGGGGTTTAGGCAGGTTTTTTTTATTATTATGTTAATGACCTATTTGTTTAGACCAGTGGTTTTCAACCAGTGCGCTGTCGCACCCTGGGGTGCCTTGAATTATGATTGGGGTGCTGCAGGCAACACTGGCCTCTGTCCTTTCTTTCCTTCCCTCCTCTGATGCCCTCTCATGTCTCTGCATCCCAAAGGCTTGCACAGCTGTTTGTTGCAGCAGCCCTGGCTACAAACTTCACAGGAGATTGGTGTCTCTGGGGCTGGCCAGGGGGTGCTGGATCAGTCACTGGATCATCACCTTGTCGTGGTGAGTGGACTTGCATGTTTCTATGACCCTGGTGAGAGAAGCCATCGGGAGTCTTGTACTCCCAGCAGGGTCACCCAAGGCGGTAAGGTCAAAGGGGAGGAGCTAGACAAAGAATGATCCAAGTAGTCCTCAATGGCAGAACAAGTGGAAGATAACAAGCGGTATGTTACAACAGCTGTGAAGGTAGATGAAGGCTGCAGCAGATAAGAATCTACCGATTGTTGTGATTACTCATGCCATTGGAATAGAGCCTTACTGCAAAGACTGTGCATTGGTCAGCATGCACTGATCTACACAAATAAAACAAATTCACACACAGATGTCTTCCCAAAACCAAATCTAAAAAAAGTCCCATGGCGATCAGCAAATGGTAACTGGGGCAGGACCGTGAAATCTGGAAGCCCCTAGTCATGAACCGGCACATGGGCGGTGGATGCAGATTCAGCCACTCTGACTCAAGGAATGAGGCAGTTGAGCAGCTCGGCAGCTGTATCCATGCCTGAGCAGCCCTATTTTGGATCCACTCTGCTCACCCTGAAAAGGTGCTCTAAATATAGTCTGCCTCCCTTTTCCCCTGACTGGATTACTGCGCCCAGTGGGTTCACCACCCAGCAGTCGTAAAAGACAATTGAACTTTGGAACATGGAATATACGGACTTTGTCTGACGACACAGATAATGAGCGTCCCAAATGCAGAACTGCCATCATTGCAAGAGAGCTGCGATGTTTTAAAATTGATATTGCAGCTCTTCAAAATACTCAAAGATCAGGTGAGGGACAACTGAAGGAAGAAAAAGGAGGCTACACGTTCTTCTGGAAAGGTCTACCTGAACAAGAACATCAAATACATGGAGTAGGCTTTGCTATCAAAAACGATCTTGTTGAGCTCTTGTCAGAAGTCCCTACCGGCATTAATGAGCGACTTTCAACCCTTCAAATAAAACACACCAAACCCCAGCAGACTACTATTCTAAGCGCTTATGTACCAACACTCAGTGCCAATGAAGACATTAAAGAATTTTTTTTGCTCTCAGCTGCATACCATCCTATCAGAGATGCCTAAGGAGGATAGAATTGTTGGGATCCTGCCAGGGAGACGGAGGCATCAGGCAGGCCCCCAGTTGTCTCCGGACGATCACCAGTCTCCCGTGGAACAGCATCAGTCAATTAGCAACACAAGACCCGTGCACACCCTTTCAGCGGAGTGTGTAAGTCTCCACAATGAAAGATGCAGGCAGGAGAGCATATTTACAGCTTTATTCAACGTAGTTCAGAACAAAGGAAAAACATGACTGCTTGCCTTCGTGTCCAGGAAAACAGCCGTAACAAAAGCTATATACAAACGGAAGTTCCCAGCGAGAGCTGGAAGTAAACAGGCATGTGATACACCAGTCATGCCTGCTCCTTTTAAGGTGGAATGGAACTATATTCTAACAAGAATTCCTGGGTGATTTTAATGCAAGAGTTGGGCGAGATTTCGATCTGTGGCCTGGGACTATTGGGAAAGAAGGAACTGGCAACAGCAACCAGAACGGAATCTTACTTTTGAAGATATGTGCAGCGCACAACCTTGTTATTACCAACACACTCTTTTGACAAAAAATATATATATTAAAACATATTGGAGGCACCCTCAGTCAAACCACTGGCACATCAGCCCCCTTCCAAAATGGCACTGGGTCAAGTCTCAACTGACTGAGTCTCTGCTGCGTAAGTAGGAGCTCTAATGATCAAATTACCCTGATAAAAAGGCTCAACCTATGAAAATATCTGCCAACTTTTATCCGTAAAAGACTCTGGGAGCTGTCGGGTGGACTTTTAAACCTCCCCTCCCTTTCAAAGCTACTTAAATAAACTTTGAACCACCTCCATTGAAAAGCCCATAAAGCTGTGGGTTGGATAAAATAGCCCCATTTATTTCTGAGTACAAAGATGGTACTTACAAGACAATGTTGCAAAGAACTGGGGATTTCACCTTTACAACCTGTAACAACTCCCCCAAAGAAAAAAACAGGCCAAAATTTCAACCTACTTCCATCCCAAGGCTGATGAAGCAAATAATCCAGGAAACCTCCATTCTCATGAGTGGTCTATTGACCACACCTGGATTGAAAGAGAGGAAAAAACTAATGTCGGAGTTGAGGGAGTGGACCTGGCAACAGAACTAAAACAAGCTGAGCTAGCCAAAGAGGGCCCTGAAGCAAGTTTAGAACAGGAGCTATTCCTGGAAAACCCAGAAGCCATGTTAAATGAGCCTCCCCTCCCCTCCCTATCAGGAGAGAATTTAAGGTGCCCTTCCCCGACTAAGCCAATTGAGACAGACAAATAGTCAAACAGCTTAAGGTTACAGCACCCGGACAACTTTATCTTCTACTTGTCAGGGATGTTCAAAGAGTTACTCAAAACTCATTTCACACAGATAAGCAAAGAACTTGAGCCAATTAAAAATTTCCTTTCGGAAAGCTTGAACCTGCTTACCACCCTAACTGAATTGATTAAGAACCATGAGGTCTCTTTCCCTCACATGACATCTGGGAATAGGACTAATGGAGGTGAAACCAAGCCGGGACTCGATCACAAAAATACAAACAGAAACAATTCAGTTCAGGAGGTAGGGTCCCTTGCTCCCCAGAAACCAACCTTAAAGAGAAAATGCTCAACACAAAAAATGAAGACCAAAAACATCAAATTGAGAGGCCAAAAGGGAATGCCAACCTGACGGACTAAAAAAATGAATTTCCAGAAGTTCTTTTAGCTGCTGGATAATATAACAATAAAGAACTCTGCTTCTACAACCCAAAAGAAAATCACAAACTCATGCACGCCAATAAAGCACTCTGAGGAAAAGCCCCACGCCCCAGCAGATCACACACTGCCCTCTCGTGGAGAAATAGGAAAACCAAAGGAAATTTTGGCTCCCATGCAACCAACCCTTCTCTTGACATCGCAAAGAAATCCCGTGTACCCTAACATAACGAAAAAGGATCAAGATAAAACAACACAGAAGACATCTGAAGGCAGCCCTTTTTAGGGAAGCTTTTAATGTTTGATGTATCACAGTATTTTAATATTCTTTTGGAAGCCGCCCAGAGTGGCTGGGGAAACCCAGCCAGATGGGCGGGGTATAAATAATAAATTATTGTTGTTGTTGTTGTTGTTGTTGTTTTGTTGGAAGCTAACGTTAAATAATCACAAACTTGTCTTCACAATACTTCCCACAAATAGAGGTCACCCATCATATGCTCAAAGAAAAGTAAATATTCCTGAAAAAATTGGAATAGTCACCAGGGGCTTCGTGACACCAGAAAATATCATCAAGGTAAAATTCCTCCCTCATGATACAGCCCAAAATAGGGCTATAGTGACTTTTAAGGACAAGCTCTCAACTAAACAAACCCTTTCAAATAAAGACAATTTCCTGAGGGCTGGCTTGCTTGTGCACCGTTTCTTCGAAAACATCGAAGACCCTTTACCACTTCTAGGAGCACATAGGCCAGCCAAACCAAAAACCAAAACCAGCACTGCAGAATCCAACAGCGCCGGAAACGGTAAGCTGCTCTACCCAGAGGCTGGCAATCTTAAACAATCTGGCAGGCTGTACAAAACCCCATCCTCACCAAATAAGTTAGAAAAGGATTTCTCCTCAAAGGACGAACAACTCCTAACAACCTACCTTGAGCAGATCCTACTTTCCCAGGGTGCACTAATTGAAAGACTATCGACCATAAGGAAGTCCCTTCCACCTCTAGCCCCGCCTCCTCCCATGGAATTTAATTACATCAATTGCAAATCAAAGCCTTTAACCAACGAGGAATGGACAACTTGTCAATATCTGTCTCCAGAAGAAACGGGCTCTCCTACATCCCCTCCAATAGCCCAATCCAAATGCAACAAGTCAAACTAGTGGTGCCAGTGCCGGGAATCGGCTCAATCTTCATGGATTGCCTGGGAATCCTAGAAGCTATTAATGCAGAGGAATGAAATAAGGTCTTAGCAGGTGACTGCCTGGACGGACAAATTAATAACCCCAAATTAGTCTTTCCCTCAAAAGGCTCCCCAATTCCTCTGCATCGCAGCTCAATCAAGCCAAATTCAAAGGACCTGAGGAATCAGCGGCAGAAAACAGCTATGAGTGCCTGGAATCTAGAAACCCAAGAATCAACTGCTGCCCTAAACATCATCTCCTGGAATGTTGCCAGCTGGTCCAGATGCCTCTCCCATTCTACAGACATTCCCTTCTACCGTCAAAACTTTAATATCATTGCTCTCCAGGAGACGTGGGTGGCTGAAAATCCATCATTGGAAGGACACTATACATATGCAGTGAGAGCGGTTGAAGGCAGAGGACCAGGGAGGCTCAAGGGGGGGGGTATGCATCCTAATCTCACTCTGCCTAAACGCCACCTGTAAGGAACTGTCCTCCCTAGACCACCTAGCAATGGCCCTACTCATATCCTGGGGAAACTGCAGTTTACTAATTATCAACGCTTATATCCCCCCAACAAGCAAAAAAACCGATATTGAGGGCATCTAGAATAGACTGGACTCTTATGTCAGGTTACTGCTAACAGACTATCCGGGAGCAAAGGTCCTGCTGGTGGGCGACCTAAATGCAAGGTTAGGTCCTGATGACCCCAGTTTAGAAACCAAATACAGGCAAAAAATAGGGTACCCTGAAGACTTTGGTCTGGAGGCTTTACAACTACCAAGGCAGTCAAAGGATCAACATTCAAATTTTGCTGGAGCCTGCCTCCTCAAATTTTCTAGGCAGCTAAGTCTTCATATCCTAAATGGTAGCACCAGGGGCGACATCCCCGGGGAATATACATTCATGTTGGCGGACAGCAAATTGCTAACAAAAATAGTGAATTTAAAAGTGCTCCCATTCATAGAGGGGGACCATTTCCCTTTCCACCTCCAGGTGTCTCTGTTAAACGAGTCACCCTTCCTGAGAACAGTATACCCTGCAGAGATCACCGCATTAGAGCGACCTGGTTGCCGAGTTAAATGGACCCCTGGACTTGACTCCAAACTGAAGAAGATTCTAACCTCTGAAAAACTCCGTACAATTTCAACTGGCTTTGGGAATAATCCTAGGCCTGAGGACCCAGTTTCCAAGTACGAGAGCCTGCTCCAACAATTAAAACCCTATCTTTTTAATACCACAGAGAAAAGGCCAACGTAACCAATAACAACAAATAAACCCTGGTTTGATTACACCTGCTTTGAGGCAAAGAAAGCCCTGCAAAATGCTTACAAAGCCGCCCTGACAGCCAAAAATTCTGTCAGACACCAAACCTATCTTGGCGTCCATGCCCTAAAAAAAGAGTATAAAGACCTAATACTCCACCAAAAGAATGCCTATATCAGAAAATGTTGGCTGGCTAGAATTAATTAGTGCAGCAAAAGCAAAAGATCAGACACTATTCTGGAAACTGGTAGCTTCTGACACCCATAAAGCTATTTCCCCCTTAACCTCACAAATTCCCCCTAGCCTGTGGGTCTCATTCTTCCAATCTTTGTACGAGGACGCTGAACCTCCACTATGGAATTATAATATAGAACAACTGGCTAAATGGCCACCCGTTTCAGTAACTGAAGTGAAATCATATATAAACCAACTGAAAACGGCCAAAGCCCCAGGCTCAGATGGCATTACGCCAGAAATGATAAAAGCACAGGTGGATTGGTGGGCACCTTTCTTAGCCACCCTCTTCACTTACATAGATGACACTGGCCGCATCCCAAGGGAATGGGGAACAGCCTAGGAGACGGGGCCTGCACTCACTGCCACAGCTTAAGAGGCCTGAGCAGCTCCTTGCAGCAAGTGACAAAAATGGTTTTAAATGTTTTAAGTGCTTTTAATTTGCTGCACCTTAAATGGTGTTTTTTTAATATAATATATTACTTTATTATTGTATTTTTGCTTGGGGTGGGATAAATATTTAGTCGGGGTGGGATAAATATTTATTCAGGGTGGGGAGTCGTTTAATTTTAGTATAATTGTTTTTTGCTTTGTTTTTATTCTTTCTTTTTTGTTAAGTTATTATATAGTTTGTATTTTGCTTTTTAAGGGGAAGGGTCAGGGCTGCCTGGGAGTGGGCCTCAGACAATAGAATGGCTGGGGAAGGTTCCACAGGGGGGAATGTATTGGGACACCCGATCTCAGTGATCACGGGCCGGAGGAGGAGTTACGCTAAGACCAGACCATGTCATTACTGAGGAGGCAGGCTTAGTCGTTGTTTGAGGACTATCCCTGCCTCCAGGTCTGGTCCTGACCGGAAGGATACTGGAATCAGCAAGGGAAACCCACATGACCTGAAAGTGTTGCTGTGCAATGCCAGGTCAATGGTGAATAAAACCACTGCCATCCACGACCTGATTGTGGATGGAGGATTTGACCTGGCATGTGTGACAGAGACCTGGTTGGATGAGGCAGATGGGCCTGTCCTTGCCGCTGCTTGCCCACCAGGTTTCTCTTACGCACAGCAACCCAGGTCATGTGGGCGGGGAGGGGGGGTTGCAGTGATTTTTAGGAAGTCATTAGTCTGCACCAGGCATCCTATTGGGAAGACCCAGTTTTCTGAGTGCATGTTCTGGAAGTTGGGCAATAGGGACAGTACAGGATTCCTATTGGTGTACCGACCTCCCCGCTGCACCAAGGATTCCCTGCCCGAACTGCTTCAGGTCGTGGCGGATATGCTACTGGAGACGCCTAGCTTGGTTGTCCTGGGGGATTTTAACATCCATGCCGACACGACCTTACAAGGGGCCGCTCGGGACTTTGTGGAAAGCATGGCCTCCATGGGGCTGTCCCTGAATAAGTTTGGCCCAACTCATAGCCGCGGACATGCTTTAGACTTGGTGTTTACCTCTACGGATGTTGGTGATCTGACACTAACTAAAAGAGAAACAAAAGAAGTGCCGTGGTCAGATCACTTCCTGCTGCAACTAGACCCTTCCCCTCTGCAGGGAGGTGGGACCGATTTGGATGGTCCGCCCCTGTTACTTAATGAATCCAACTGGTTTCCAGAGAGTGGTAGGGGATGTTTTATCCCAAGTTGATGGTCTCTCAGCTGATTCCCTGGTGACCCACTGGAATGCGGAGTTAACCAGGGCTATTGACTGTCTGGCTCCGAAGCGCCCTCTCCGATTGCATGGAGCCCGGACAGCCCCGTGGTTTTCCCCGGAGCTGAGGGCGATGAAACAATCATTGAGATGGCTAGAGCGCCGGTGGTGGAAAACTCATTCTGAATCAGAACGGACACGGGCTAGAGCTCAACGTTGAGCCTACCAAGTGGCAATGGCGGCGGCGAAGAGGGCCTTCTTCGCCCCCTCCATTGCATCTGCAGAAAACAGCAGCAGGAGACTTTTTCAGGTGGTTCGCAATCTATCGGAACCACCTGCACCACCGGGGCCTGGTAGGGACCCCAAGATCTCCTGCAATGCTTTTGCAAAGTTTTTTGCATATAAAGTCGCTCAGATTCATAAGGAGGTAGACTCCACCGTGGGAGCAGGGCCGGGGTGGGAGAGTGCTGGAGTTCTGTCTAGTCCTGTTACATGGGATCAATTCCAATCTGTTACCTCCGAGGATGTGGACAGGCTGCTTGGACAAGTGAAACCGACCACCTGTCTCCTTGATCCTTGCCCATCGTGGCTGATAAAAGTGAGCTGGGAAGGGCTGGGCGATGGGCTCTGCAGGGTGATGAATGCTTCCCTCTGTGAGGGAGCCTTCCCAGACCTGCTGAAAGAGGCGGTCATTAAACCGCTTCTTAAAAAAACATCTTTAGACCCAGCCAATTTGGCCAACTATCACCCAGTCTCAAATTTACCATTCTTGGACAAGGTGATTGAGCGGGTGGTTTCCGAACAACTCCAAGCACACCTGGAGGATGCGGACCATTTGAATCCCTTCCAATCGGGATTCAGGCCTCACCATGGGACTGAAACTGCCTTGGTCGCGCTGGTTGATGATCTCCGACGGGCTAGGGACAAAGGTGAGAGCTGTTTCCTAGTTCTGCTGGATCTCTCAGCGGCCTTTGACACCATCGACCATAACATCCTTCTGGACCGTCTAGAGGGGCTGGGAGCTGGGGGCACTGTTATACAGTGGTTCCGCTCCTTTCTCCTGGGCCGTGTCCAGAAAGTGGTGTTGGGGGATGAGTGTTCAGACTCCCGGGCTCTCACTTGTGGGGTGCCTCAGGGTTCTGTCCTCTCCCCCATGCTTTTTAATATCTATATGAAGCCGCTGGGAGAGATCATCAGGGGGTTTGGGCTGGGTGTTCATCAGTATGCAGATGACACCCAGCTCTACCTCTCCTTTAAATCAGAACCAGTGAAGGCGGTGAAGGTCCTGTGTGAGTGCCTGGAGGCGGTTGGAGGATGGATGGCGGCTAACAGATTGAGGTTGAATCCTGACAAGACAGAAGTACTGTTTTGGGGGGACAGGGGGTGGGCGGGTGTGGGGGATTCCCTGGTGCTGAATGGGGTAACTGTGCCCTTGAAGGACCAGGTGCGCAGCCTGGGAGTCATTTTGGACTCACAGCTGTCCATGGAGGCACAGGTTAATTCTGTGTCCAGGGTGGCTGTCTTCCAGCTCCACCTGGTACGTAGACTAAGACCCTACCTGCCCACGGACTGTCTCACCAGAGTGGTGCATGCTCTAGTTATCTCCCACTTGGACTACTGCAATGCGCTCTACGTGGGGCTATCTTTGAAGGTGACCCGGAAATTGCAATTAATCCAGAATGCGGCAGCTAGACTGGTGACTGGGAGTGGCCACCGGGACCACATAACACCGGTTCTGAGAGATCTGCATTGGCGCCCAGTACGTTTCCGAGCACAATTCAAAGTGTTGGTGCTGACCTTTAAAGCCCTAAACGGCCTCGGTCCTATATACCTGAAGGAGCGTCTCCACCTCCATCGTTCAGCCCGGACACTGAGATCCAGCGCCGAGGGCCTTCTGGCGGTCCCCTCATTGCGAGAAGTAAGGTTACAGGGAACCAGACAGAGGGCCTTCTCAGTAGTGGTGCCCACCCTGTGGAACACCCACCCTTCAGATGTGAAGGAAATAAGTAGCTATCCTATTTTAAAAATACATCTGAAGGCAGGCCTGTTCAGGGAAGTTTTTAATATTTAACGCTGTATTGTTTTTAATACTTGATTGGGAGCCGCCCAGAGTGGCTGGGGAAACTCAGTTAGATGGGCGGGGTATAAATAAATTATTATTATTATTATTATTATTATTATTATTATTATTATTCCAATCTATAAAAAGGGCAACAGAGGGGACCCAGCAAATTATAGGCCGATTAGCCTATTAAGTGTGATTAGTAAACTCTACGCAAAGCACCTCCTTAATAAGTTTACAGAATGGCTAGAGAATGAAGATATCCTGGCAATAGAACAAGCAGGCTTCATACCCGGAAGGTCCACGACAGATCACTGCCTAACGTTACAACATCTCATTGACAAATACAAATCAGGAGGGTAGGCCTCACTATACGCTTCCTTCGTTGACCTAAAAGCCGCCTTTGATACAGTCTCCAGAACCAGACTCTGGGACAGACTACAGGGTACCAATATAGATAGAAAGCTCCTGCTCTGCACGCAAACACTGCTCTTAGAGTCAGGTGTAGCAGCCTAGGACACCTAATGGACCCCATTAAAACCTTCAAAGGAGTCAGGCAAGGGTGCCTATTGGCCCCTCTACTATTTAATTTCTATCTAAATAACTTAGTATCTGCACTCAATGACTCAGAACTCCACCCGCCGAAGCTTGCAAATCGGCATATTTTGATCCTGCTATATGCCAATGCTGCGGTAATTCTATCTAGAACCCCCATTGGACTCAAAAGAGCACTAAGAAAGCTCGCAGCATACTGTGAATCTGAATGTCTCAAAATCAACTATCAAAAGACCAAGATACTCGCTTTTGGGGAAAAACCAAAGCTTAGAAGCTGGGAACTCCAAGGCCATAAATTAGAACAAGTCACAAACTACAAGTATCTAGGAATGGTGGTACAGAGGCCTCAGGAACCAACAAACTACACATAAACTCCATCGGGAGTTCAGCGGGAAAAACCGCAGATTTTATCCTTAAATTCTTCAGAGCACAAGGGGGCTTCTTCGTCCCCACAGCTCTAAAATTATACAAGGCCAAAACTTTGGCACAACTCCTTTATGGTTCCTTTTTGGGCCCGCCTTCCTCTGCTTTCTCCCCCCTTGCGAGAGTTCAATCTAGACTTCTTAGAGCTCTTCTCCAAGTCCCCAGATGTGTCTCAAACGCATGGGTTAGATTGGAAATGGGGATGATGAGAGTGGAGGCTAGCATCTGCCTAACATCAATCTACAAAAGGCTGACATTGAATCTGCTCCCCCGAGGGATAGCCCCATTGATCCTCTGTGACCAATTCCAGTCAGGCTGGCAGACTGCATTCCTGAAAACCCTCCAAAAACTGGGTTTTGCCCCTCAATCCCTTCTAAGTCTGGGTTTGGGCCAGGCAAAAGCTATGGTCAGGCAAAGAATATTAGACACTGAGAGACAACAGGACTGCGCAAGGTGCCCCGACTATGAAATTGGAGAAATCGAGAGATATATAGCCGCACCAGCAGCATATCTCTTCTTTCTCGTATCTAGAAATGCAAGGAGGGCCTTTACACTCGCCAGA